>NC_090300.1:24497500-24830000 GCF_039906515.1 Pseudorca crassidens
ATAATTCTCTTCTCTAAATGATTATTCCTACGATTGATAAAAAGTTATGTTTATTTGTTTCAATTATTTTTCAATTTTTAGGAAATTTTCACATTTAAATCAGTGTTTCAATCATGTTAAACAGTTACAGAGCTCCATAACAAGGTGCACCACAAAAATCTTGTTTCCATCTCTGTCTCATTCATTCTGTTTTTTTGCTCCCCCTAAAAGTAACCATTGTTATTAATTTTGGAGGGTTTTTTCTATTATATATTTTTGAAAAATATAAGCAAGTAATACATATAAATATTCATATTTCCACCACTTAGCATACTTGCTTTTTTTCACTTAATAGCACTTGGATAAATGTCTGTATCCGTAGATAGATATCTTCCTCCTTCATTTTGTAAGGTTCTACTATATGTGGATGTACCAAGAGTCTCCTATGAATTGATATCTGGGTTTATTCCATTCTTTGGTATAATAAATATTACCACTATAAATAGCCTCACGCAGTCACCAGTTTGTATTTTTACCAGTATATCTTTGGAATATATTCTCAGATGTGGGATTGCTGAATACAGCAGACATAGTCTGTGCTCCTTCACTGTCTCCCTTCTTCCCAATTCTGTGCACTCCTTCCCCAGCATCCCTGAGTCTTTGCTTCTTATGGCCTGTAGCTGTAACTGGAGAATTGCCTTCAGGGTACTAGAGGAGGTATCTAGGAATATCTAGAAATTTACCTCCTTCCAGGGTGGCTTTAGCAAAGGATAGACTGGTGCCAAAGTGTGAAGGCCCAAGTACCCCTGTGAAATTAGGCAGAAGCTTTACTCTGAAAATGTTGCCTGAAATTAAACTCTTCCTTGCCATCACTCTTTTAGCAGTGTCTCCTAGGAGCACTTACCTAATTACCCATTTGTACACGAAAACTTATTGCAGGATCTGCTTTTGGAGAAATAGACCCAAGATTCTGTGTATATGTAACTTTGCTAGACGTTACCAAATTTCTTCCCATAAGGAGTGTATCATTTTGCATTCCTGCCAGCAATGTACAAGAGTACCTGTTTAACAGACCCTTACCAATGGAACGTGTTGGTAAATTTAATTTGAAATTTTCAAAATAGGTAAGCCATTTCACATAATTAGAAGTTGTGATCTTAAAAAAAGTTAAGATATATTTACATCTTCTATTAGATGTTAGCCTATCTTGATAAAATACAATAGTGAATGAATGAATTGTTTAGCACCAAAAGAGAAACAGTCTTCAAATTCAATCAATTAATACACAGCGTTTAGTGAGCACCTATAAAGTATCTAAACTTGAAGAATAGTAACCATCAATAAATTATAATAGAGTATAGTTGTTAAGGCTAAAAAATTTGTAAATACTTGGGGTTTTTTTCATCATATATCTTGAACAAATAGGAAATTTGGACTTGTAAATAAGAGATTGTTAAATAGCTTTTACTTCAGAACTATTTGCAAAAGTATCAGCTATCATTCAACAAATAAACCAAATGATTTAGAAAGCAGAGCTCAACGAATTTGCAGCCACAGATAAAAAGATCAAGATACCAATAGAAAAAGCTAGTGAGACAAATATATTAACATTTGGTTCATTCTATAGAATCATTGTTACCAGCCAAGGCAGATATCAATGCTTTAAAAGGAAATTCATATTATATCTTTAGAAACAAAAGGAGAAACTAAGTACTAAGATAATAATTCAACATAATAACATAGACAAAATAGTCATACTCCTAAGAACCACAAGTTTTTTACACTCAAACCACAATCTAGTATAAATGTTAACTCTTTTTTTTATTCAACAAATGTTTATTGAATATTACTAAGTACTAGGCATGAATTTAGGTGCTCAGAATACCATTAGCACACAAAACAGAGATTCTAGGGAGACAGGCAATAAAAAATTGTCATAACAAGTCAACTATGTAGCATGTTAGGTATCCATCAGTGCTAAGAAAAAAACAAAGTGAGGCAAGGGGGATTTGGATTGTGGGGTCAAAGTTTATTTTAAATATGGTTGTCATGGCAGGCCTCATTGAGAATAAGACATCTGAGCAGCCTTGAAGGAGGTGCAAGTGTTAACCGTGTGGCTACCTGGGTGAGGAGCCTCGCAGGCAGAGGGAGCACCTAGTGTCCATGCCCTGAGGCAGCAATGTGAGTGGTGTGCTTGAGTAACAGCTAGAAGGTCAATGTGACTGTAACAGATTAAGAGGGAGAGGAGATGAGGTCATAGACCTAAGAGAAGGTAGGCTCTTTAAGGACGGTGTAAAACACTGTAAGTACTTAGCCATTTGTGATGAGTGCAAAAGAGATATTAAAAGGTTCTGAACAGAGGGATGACAGTATCTGAGTTAAGTTTTAACAGCTCACTCTGAAACGTGTTAACAGAATGTAGGGGAGGAGAGAGGCAAAGACAGAAGCAAGGAGAATAATGAAGAGGCCGCACCATATCCGAGAGAGATGGTGGTAACTGGCACCAATGAGGAAGCTACGGAGGAGGTGAAACACTTTGATTTGGGATAAAGTTTAAGATAGAGGCGACATATTTCCTACCCAATTAGGTGTGGAATGAGAAGGAATGAGAAGAATTAAAGATGATCCCAAAAGTTTTTGTTTGATCAAATAGAAGAATGGAGTTGCCACAAGTGAGATGGGAAAGGCTACCTACTGGTAGAGCAGTTTTGAGGGAGGGGATAAGTATATCAGCTTTGGGCAAAGTGCAAACCTGACTTTCATGTTAAAATAATGCATAGCCTTTGAGATTAAAGTTTAAATTAAAGTTTCCTTTAAATCAGGGGCTGTGAGAGCTTTTGGAATCCCACAAAATTCCTAGTACAGGACATTGCATACAAAAGATGTAAAATGAGTATTTGTTGAATGAACTAGATGCATTCATTAAAAGTGAAGCTCGTGTAGGAAATGGTAGTAGACATATTTTCATTTTAATAGGTGACAATTAAATTTATGAAGAATTTGGATTCTCCAAATAGTGAGAACTGTATGTATCGATGCACAATTTGAACATATGCTGTGGTGCGAAGAATTAATGTTCAGATATTCATGCATTTATATTTTTCCATATTTTAGCACCTATAGCTAAACTTTCCTTAAAAAAGATATAAAGGATTCAGTCTCTAGAAAGTTTACTGCAATACTGAATGACAATGAAAGAGTTAACCTGAACTTTAGATATATGTTCGTGGTAACATAATCTCTTGATATATTAGTAGGTCAATAGTTCAGCCAAGAAAGGGACTCTAACTTGAGCAGACACTAATTAAAAGAATCAATTCTTATCCAACTACATATGTCCAATCATATTAACACATTTCTAGATTTCTTACTCAGTGGACTAGTCAAGATTAAAGGATTTGCTAATATGAAGGAACAGAGTATGCTTCCAAACTGACCGAGCAGATTTGTGAACAAATTAGTTCATTTAAAATTGACAGTGAAAGATTGATTTTGCACAGAATGAGTTACCTAAGGTATTCATCATTTCCTCTGTCTCTGCACACAAGACAGAGATCCATTTCCTTCACTTTCTGATTGTAATAGGGCTGCTTACTGAGCACCTTTATTTTATGGTTCTGATTGCAGGCTGTCATTCTTTTTAATTCAGACATATTTTAGTCTCTTAGGCAGACCTTTAGAAATAACTTTCTTAAAAGCCTCAGTAAAATGACTGGTTACATGTGGCTCAATTCAACCATACAATAAATTATAATGCAGGGGAAAGTTCTAATTGTACAAAAGATCCAATTACTCATAAGGCTATTTGACTCATTATTCAAATGCAGGGGCAAGCAGGAAATCCAGATGCAGAAACGCTTTTTCAAAGTTGAAGGTCAATACTCTACAACTCAGACAAAATCTAAGATGTTTGATATTTAATATACATTTAGTATATATTAGTAAATATTCAGTAGATAAATATTTTATGAAGAATGGTAGAAACTTTAGACAAAAAATGGAACTAAAAATGTTGAAGTGGGGCTTCCCTGGTGGTGCAGTGGTTGAGAATCCGCCTGCCAATGCAGAGGACACGGGTTTGAGCCCTGGTCTGGGAAGGTCCCACATGCCGCGGAGCAACTAGGCCCGTGAGCCACAACTACGGAGCCTGAGCGTCTGGAGCCTGTGCTCTGCAACAAAAGAGGCTGCAACAGTGAGAGGTCCGCGCACCGCAATGAAGAGTGGCCCCCGCTTGCCGCAACTAGAGAAAGCCCTCGCACAGAAACGAAGACCCAACACAGCCAAAAGTAAATAAATTAATTAATTAAATTTAAAAAAAAAAGAGTAGCCCCTCTCGCCGCAACTAGAGAAAGCCTGCGCGCAGCAACGAAGACCCAACGCAGCCAAAGATAAATTAATTAATTAATTAATTTTAAAAAAAATGCTGAAGTGGTTAAGGAATTCATATTTTAAGTCCAAGAAAATAAAAGCAAAACCTTGGGGAAGGAGAAAATAATTAGAACACAACAATGACAACACAAACACGATTTAGGAAACAATAAGAATTAAGTTAAAACAAAATCCAAAGAAAAGTGTGGGAACTCATGCTATGTTATTTACAAAAACCTATTTATAGACCAGATATTAGAAACATAAATTATGGTCAGGTGACATATTTAGGGGGTAAAATTTTCAGGACTTTATCAGTTAAACTTGAGATGGTGGGAGAGTAGAGGTCTAGGTTAAATATTGGAGGTGGAAGAGTTGGGCAACTTGGTCCACAACAATGTCCATTCATTAAAGTGTGGTGATATGATGGAGAAATTAGAGAAGGAATGATTTTGATTTTGGATATCTGAAATATCTATGGGAAATCATATGGAGATATCTACAATGGATTTGGATAGGTAGATCGGTATTCACAAGTTATATGTAAATGAAATATTACTTCTATTTTGCCGATGAAATGGAAGCTCAGAGAGGATTCAATTTTCCACAAGGTATCACAGGCAACCAACACTGGTATCAGATTATGTGACTTTAGATCAAATGTTCATTTGTACATAATAAGAGGTGTGTTTGTGTGTGTGCCTGCGTGTGTGTGCATGTGTGTGTGTGTGTGTGTGAATCTATGTGTTTAAAACAACCCAGATTATAGCTAAGGAAAGCCAAAGTCTTCCCCAAGATTTCTATGGAATCCTTGGGGGATTTCATGTTTACTCTTGGTTCTAAGTTGCTGTTTTCACTAAATTCTCAGTTTTGTTGCATTTTAACACCCATGTGCTGTTTGATTTGCTCCCTTTCTGGCTGCACAGAGAATTCTACTCCCATCACCAAGTCAACAAAACTATCTAGAGCTGCACCCATATATGTTGTCTATCTTCCTGTCCTAAGCACGTAATAATAAATAAAATCTTCATGGCCGAAGGCCATGTCCACCTCATCTATACTAAATTCCAACCCCCCCTCCCCTAATGAAGGCCCTCAATCCTGTAGTTAGCTTTCTTTTTCCCAAACTTTTTTTCACCATCAGATTGGTTTCTTTTATTAGCATAAAAAATAAAAAAATAATAATAGCAATATTTCTTCTACTAATTGCCATCAAAAGTAATTCCTAATAATGATCAAAATTTAGAAAGTCTCCAAAACTCACATCCCCCTCCAGCTTGCCCACTGTTGCATGAACCCACTTTAAGTTTTTGTCACCTCCTGCACTCAACAGCTCTTGTTAATGTCTTTAAGGACCTCCACATGCTAAAACTAACAGTCAATGTTCAGTCCTCAACTTATTTGATGGTATTTGGCAGAGCTGATGTTAGTCTTTCTTGAAACCCTTCCTTTCCTTGGCTAGCTGGATACCAGTCTTTCCTGGCTCTCCTTCTCCCTATCTGGCTGCTCCTTCTGTTTCATTTGCTGATTCCTACTTGTCTATCCAACCCTAAATGTCATACAGTGCCCCAAGGCTCTAGCCCCAGAACTCTTTTCTTCTCTGTCTACACTCTGTCTCTTGGTGATCTCAGATGCCTCATGCCTTTTAATCCCATCTATATGCTAATGTATCTCAAATGTATCTCAGCATCCCAGACCTTTCTCAAACTGCAGACTCTTTTTTTTTTCTAACTGCCTACTCTCATCTCTATTTGGTTGTCTACTAGGCATCTTAAACGCAGTATGCCCAAACTCAAGCTCTTCATTTCCAAGCTCCCAAAGCTGCCTTCTTACCAACTTCCCATCTCCATAAATGGTACCTCCATTTTCCCAAAACCCGTAGTGTTTTTCTTACCTCCTCTCTTTGTTAATACCAAATCATGAGCAAATCTTACGACTCTTTTTTAAAAAAATTTAAATTTCACCATCTCTAGCTCCCTTCCCTTGTTCGAGCCACATTATGACTCACTGAATTGTTGGTACAGCCTCTGAACTGGTCTCACTATTTCCATTCTTGCCTCCACAGATATTCTTCACATTACTGCCAGAACAACCTTGCCAAACACAAATTAGATCATGTTACTCATGGCTCAAAAGCCCCCGGTGCCTTCTGGTGTCACTCAGAGTAAAATCTGGAGTACTTACAATGGATTACAAGCCCTGAGGTGATTTGGTCCCCTGCAATTGTCTTGGCTTCAGTGACAAACATTCTACTTTTTGCTTATTCCTTTCACACTGGAGTCCTTGCTGTAACTGGAACATGTCAAGCATGATTTACTTCAGGGCCTTTGCTTGTGCTATTCTCATAACAAGGATGCCTTTTATCCATAAACCCTCATGATTCCTCACTTATTTCAGGCACTGCTCAAATGTTACCTCTATTCAATAGATTCCAGATTTGGCTGCATAATGTTACAAAGGTCAAAAGAGCAGTCACAGTCCTCTACTCCAGTATCTGTCTCTGTTATCGTACTATAAACTCCTTGAGGATAAGAAATCATGCCTTATCTTTATATCACAGGGTCTCTATTAGTCAGGACCCAGACACAACTGATAAAAACTCATTTCAGGGCTTCCCTAGTGGTGCAGTGGTTGAGAGTCCACCTGCTGATGCAGGGGACATGGGTTCGTGCCCCGGTCCGGGAAGATCCCACATGCCCCGGAGCGGCTAGGCCCGTGAGCCATGGCCACTGAGCCTGTGCGTCTGGAGCCTGTGCTCCGCAATGGGAGAGGCCACAACAGTGAGAGGCCCGCGTACTGCAAAAAAAAAAAAAAAAAAAAAAAAAAAAAAAAAAAACTCATTTCAAGTTACTTAAGTAAAGAAAAAGTTTTTAAAGCCAGATGGGTGATTGGGTAGGATTTCTCAAGAGCAATGAGACTTCATCCTCCCTCTCCTTGATCATTTCCAATGGAAAGAGAGTTCCTTCTGGTAGTTCTCATGGAAAAAGCTGGCTTTTCTATCTTTTCTGAGAAACACTTGGTCATATTCTTTACAGGCCTGAAGTTTCCTTTATACTCTCCATATATTAATAATGTTTTTCTTCTCTCTAGATTAAAAGGTGAGGAGAAAATGTGACTCTCAAGAAAGTCACTCTAAGATCTGCAGATAAGTTTGTGGAAGAAAAATCAATTCATAAGCTTGTAATAAATCAAAGATGTAATTCTTATGGGAAATATTTATCTACTAATAGTCTTAACTTGCTGTTTAATATTGGTCAAAAGACCTGACTCATTAAACCCATCTCAAGTTGGATAATGAAGTTTTGATTGGATGTCATCACTGCCCATCATTTTTAACTTAAAAGGCATTATGAGAGACGTAAAATATCCCTCTTCCTTTGAAGTAGAAGGCCTGACACACTGTACCTGGCGTATAACATCTTAGTGTTGTAGTATTATTTCAAACAGGCAGTATTGGGCAGCTGTGTAACACTTTCACTGGTCTATTAGAACAATGATGCCTTGAAATTTCTGCCTTGTTGCTTTTTTTGTGTGTGTGTGGTACGCGGGCCTCTCACTGTTATGGCCTCTCCCGTTGCGGAGCACAGGCTCCGGACGCGCAGGCTCAGCGGCCATGGCTCAGGGGCCCAGCCGCTCCGTGGCATGTGGGATCTTCCCGGACCGGGGCACGAACCCGTGTCCCCTGCATCGGCAGGCAGACTCTCAACCACTGCGCCACCAGGGAAGCCCTGGTGGTGTATTTATGAGAACCAGGGACCTGAGAGTTGTCAAGTCAGCCTTAGGTGGGGGTAAGGATGGGAAGGAGATTCAGGCGAGGCTTCACAGAAGAACTGCTTGGCAGACTGATGGCCTTCAGGACACACTACTCCCAAAAATGACACCTTGGCATATATCTTCATCTCCAAAGACAAAGAGATGCTGAGAAGAATCCTAACAAATAGGCCTTGTTACATTTCTCCCCAGTTTACTACCCTTACCTCATACTCCTTAACCTATCCAATTTCTACATGATTGCTCACTTGTCATCAAACCGAGCATGACAATACTCAATCTTAACTATTTCTTCAGGTCTTCAGTTCTTTATGAAATCTTCCATGTCACATAAAATTTATATTAAGTAAATCTGTACACTTTTCTCCTGTGAATCTTTGTCGGTCTGATTTTCAGACCCAGCCATGGACCCTAAGAAAGTCAAGGAAAACTTTTTCTTTCCCTACACAGACAGTACGGTAAGAGTACATTCTAAGCCTAGGGAACAGCAAGTACACCCAACAGAGTTATAAACAGCACAGTAGAACTGAGAAACTACAAATAATCCAGTACTAACAAAGTGGAAAGGGAGAAGCTTACTAGGCCCAAGGTGGAGCCGTTCTTGTCCTGGGTGCAGGTCAGTATGTAAACTGAAACTTAGATAACTTTCGTGTCTCTGTAAATTTCACTTGACCAGAAACAAGGATATCCAATCAGCCAATCCCCAAACGTCAAGTCCAAACTGGGCTCTGTACTTTATTTCCAAACAAGGTGGACTATGTAGCCCCAGACAATCAGATATTTTCTATTTGCCTCTTCTTTGTTCTTTATTCTTTATCCAAGCAAAGCTTTTTGCCTTCCACCCCATTTTGCAGTTCTCCGAAAGGAGACTGTCCACTTCGTGAAGCGTTAAGTAAGTTTTGTTTGTATCACCTAAATTGTCTTCTTTAATCCTTTTTTAACATCACCAAGTAGGCAAAATTTACTATACCATTGTAAAGACGTTTTCAGGGATACTGCAAGGATATTAAATAGGGGAGAGGGATAATGAAACATGTTTTAGGGAGAAAACTCTAGTTTAGAGGCTATGTGGAATTGAATGAAAGGGGATAAAGACAAAAGGAAGGACCAGTTAAGAAGCCACCGTACAATCCTAATGACAAATGATGCCTTGAATTAAGTGGCGCTGGGAACAGGAACAAGGGCATAGATTTGAGTATATTTGGGAGATTTGAAGATCAATTAGATGTGGGACTGCGACAGCAGGAAGACTCAAGGATGGGCTTCAGAGAGCTTATAAGCCTTCCCCAGGGAAGGTAAATGCATATGATTATATGCATTTTCCTGGGGGGGAAATAACTTATAGCTTTTATCAGATCTCTAACTGGGTTCATAACTGAGATAAAGTTCAAACTACTACACTCTGCTATTATCATACTCACACTTGATTTAAAGACTCAAGTCCTTGAGAACGAAAAACGGAACTGGAGGAATCAGGCTCCCTGACTTCAGACTATACTGCAAAGATACAGTAATCAAGACAGTATGGTACTGGCACAAAAACAGAAATATACATCAATGGAACAGGATAGAAAGCCCAGAGATAAACCCACGCACATATGGTCACCTTATCTTTGATAAAGGAGGCAGGAATATACAGTGGAGAAAGGACAGCCTCTTCAATAAGTGGTGCTGGGAAAACTGGACAGGTACATGTAAAAGTATGAGATTAGATCACTCCCTAACACCATACATAAAAATAAGCTCAAAATGGATTAAAGATCTAAATTTAAGACCAGAAACTATCAAACTCTTAGAGGAAAACATAGGCAGAGCACTCTATGACATAAATCACAGCAAGATCCTTTTTGACCCACCTCCTAGAGAATGGAAATAAAAACAAACAAATGGGACCTAATGAAACTTCAAAGCTTTTGCACAGCAAAGGAAACCATAAACCAGACCAAAAGACAACTCTCATAATGGAGAAAATATTTGCAAATGAAGCAACTGACAAAGGATTAATTTCCAAAATTTACAAGCAGCTCGTGCAGCTCAATAACAAAAAAACAAACAACCCAATCCAAAAATGGGCAGAAGACCTAAATAGACATTTCTCCAAAGAAGATATACAGACTGCCAACAAACATATGAAAGAGTGCTCAACATCATTAATCATTAGAGAAATGCAAATCAAAACTACAATGAGATATCATCTCACACCAGTCAGAATGGCCATCAACAAAAATTCTAGAAACAATAAATGCTGGAGAGGGTGTGGAGAAAAGGGAACACTCTTGCACTGCTGGTGGGAATGTAAATTGGTACAGCCACTATGGAGAACAGTATGGAGGTTCCTTAAAAAACTACAAATAGAACTACCATATGACCCAGCAATCCCACTACTGGGTATATACCCTGAGAAAACCATAATTCAAAAAGAGTCATGTACCAAAATGTTCATTGCAGCTCTATTTACAATAGCCCGGGGATGGAAGCAACCTAAGTGTCCATCATCAGATGAATGGATAAAGAAGATGTGGCACATGTATACAATGGAATATTACTCAGCCATAAAAAGAAATGAAATTGAACTATTTGTAATGAGGTGGATAGACCTAGAGTCTGTCATACAGAGTGAAGTAAGTCAGAAAGAGAAAGACAAATACCGTATGCTAACACATATATATGGAATTAAAAAAAAAATGTCATGAAGAACCTAGGGGTAAGACAGGAATAAAGCCACAGACCTACTAGAGAACGGACTTGAGGATATGGAGAGGGGGAAGGGTAAGCTGTGACAAAGCAAGAGAGAGGCATGGACATATATACACTACCAAATGTAAGGTAGATAGCTAGTGGGAAGGAGCCGCATAGCACAGGGAGATCAGCTCGGTGCTTTGTGACCACCTAGAGGGGTGGGATAGGGAGGGTGGGAGGTAGGGAGACACGAGAGGGAAGAGATATGGGAACGTATGTATAGATATAACTGATTCACTTTGTTATAAAGCAGAAACTAACACACTATTGTAAAGCAATTATACTCCAATAAAGATGTTAAAAAAAAAAAGACTCAAGTCTTTGTACAATTGTTTCTTAGGGTAAGGTTTACAGATTTAATATATAAAAACACAGAATTAGATACAGGATTTAGCGAACATAAATTTACATTGAACTGAGCATCCTGCCCTATATTTGGCATCACTTCTGAAAGACATTCAAGCTGTGAGATAACATTTCTCTAGGAAGACACCTTACATTTCTCATTATCTGGGTGCAAAGTTCCTTCAACTCAAATTCCATTATTCATTCAACAAATATTGACTAGCTGTTACCCTGTCCATACTGAGTCCACTTAGTGAATAAATAGTAGTCCCTTTCCCTTGGGAGCTTACAATGTCATTGGGATGATGATATTTTTTTTTTTAAGTAGATTAAAGAATTACTGAATACAGAGGTAGAAAAGAAACATCCATCGTTACTGCGGGGTTGGGGGTAGGGACAAATTGGAATGTTGGGATTGACATATAAACACTACTATATATAGAATAGATAACTAATAAGGACCTACTGTATGGCACAGGGAACCCTTCTCAATACTCTGTAATGGCCTATATGGGAAAAGAATCTAAAAAAGAGTGGATATATGTATATGTATAACTGATTCACTTTGCTGTACACCTGAAACCAACACAACATTGTTAATCAATTATACCTCAATAAAAATTTTAAAGAAAAGAATTACTGAATAATTAATTATAACTAATAAGTGCTAACAGACAAGGAGGGAGCAGTGATGCAGAGCAATGTGACATTTCACTCAGATGGGAAGGAAGCCAAACCAGGTGGAAGGCAGGGAGGAAAGTGGTCCAAGCAGAGGGATGAGTTCGCTGGAGGGACTGGAGATGGGAAAGAACCACTGAGACTGGAAACAAGAACGATCTCGTGTGGTCAAAGGGGAGAGTGGATGCACAGTAAACTATGTGATTTACAGGACCCAGTACAAAATGAACATGTGGCCCCTTGTTCAAAAGGCAGAAAAGTGTGTCATTAAAGTTCCTAAAATATAAGGTCTTTTCCTTTGTTCCACTGTCTCTTTTGATTTGTCACAGTGGATTTTTGTTTTGTTTTGTTTTACGTGTTATTTAATATCATCCTAAGTCTAAAAAATAAAAAGTTAAAATTTTAAATCATTTCCATAATGTTTTCCATTTATCTTTATATTGGGCAATGCCACTTTTAAGTGTGAATATAAGAACACTTACCTCATATGCAGAATCACCGGAATTGCACAATTTGTGTTTCATAGCTCGTACATACATATGTATTTCATTCTTACCAAAAGAGTAAAAATGCTGCACAAAACTAACTCCACTGTTTTTATTTCACTTCTGATACAAACACATTCAACCAACACTCTCCACCTTCAGTTTACTGATGGATAAGGAGGAAGGAGAAAGTGGAAAAGAGACTATGGGCTGCTCTCTTTCCCTTCCCATCCCTACCATCCCTTTCAGTGTAAGTGATCAGCTAATAAGGGAAGTAAGAGTAAGAAAGGACATGATAGGATTGCTTGATCCTTTGTGTTTCTTAGGATGCTATTGCCTTCTTCCTGCACTGGAAGATGGCCTCTGGGGGCTGTCAGCACCATCCTCTTACCCATATGTATACACATATGGGTAAGGTATACACTTACCCATATACACTTATACACATATACAAGGTATACACTTACCTTGTAGTTGCTTTGACATACCCGTGAATCCCGTGGAATTTTGCGCTGATAGGGCGTAGCGAACTGGGGCATAGAGTAACGGTGGGCCCACACATGACACTCATTCCTTCTGTTTGTGGGCATGCTCCGTTGTCTCATTGGACTTCACTTACAAAACACAAAATCAAAGGCAAAATTAAGAATTTCAGAACGGCAACAATGAAGCATTAAATCAAGCATGAGGTCCTGTGTGTCACAGGCCCGTGAAGCCAGCCCTACATGGGAGGAGATAAAAATTGAGAAGTGGGCAGGGATCAGACCATGCCTTCATGTTATGGCCTCTGGATTTTACTTGGTGCCTGTACTTTTCTCATAGCTCTCCTCAACCCCCAACTCCTCTCTCCTCTGTATGAAAACCTATACATGATTTAAATTTAACATGCCTTGTCTTAAATCTATTCCATTTATTCCAATATAATTTATACATTTCCAACTATTAATGAAGCCTTGAACTTAAATGAAAAACAATCAAAATCCAAATTTTCCTTTATTTCAGTAACTGATGTCTAGGACTGTCACAAAGAATCATAATGAAATGACAACAATAACAATGTAGTAGGAATTGAGGGATCAGTAATGAATGGCAAATATTTTATGCGGTAGTTTGCAGTGAAAACTATTTAGAAGCAGACACCATGACTCTCCAAGAACTCTTTCACAGTTGAATTCTGCCATTTCACAGGACCGTTGGCCCTGGGGTGAGCCCTCTTAATCTGTTTTCTGACACCCATTAATGCATTTCCTCACTTCCGTGACTGAAGTACTACATGCACTGATCATTGATTTCTAAAGTTGGGTGTGAATGTCTGATGAATTTTAAAGAGAAACCTCTAACACTTCATTCCGTTCTAGCCTGACTTCAGTTTGCAGTGCAGTCCCCTGTGTCACTTGCTGCCCATGTCCTATTGCATCAGAACTAGGGAAAAGATGGAGGCAGGGGACAGGAGAAAGAAAACAAAGCAGACTTGTAGGCAAAGGGCACTCTTGCTATCAGTATTGTCTCTTAGATTATAGTTAAGTGAAACCCCCAAAAATCTCTGTGATGGTTTTTTTCTTTTTTCTTTTCTTTTTTATTCTTATAGTACAAGCACCAATGAATTGCATTATAGCTCTGCTCTGGTCTGTCCTCTTCCTGCACTTTAGGAAGCTGGTTATCAGTAAGGGCTCATGAGACGCCTGTACAGTGCTCACTGGGGATCACGGAATTCTCCACGCTCACAGCCTTGGGCGATGATATGAATGCCTGAGCTAGGAAACTGGTATCGGTTGAGAATAGTAACAAAATGTTGAGCGTGGCTTTTGCTTCAGGTACTTCCTGCCTTTGAAAAGGGTCCTTTCGTTTCCCCCAAAATAATTTTCAAAATTCCCTATAGAATATTTATTTTTAAAACTTGTATTTTCAACACATTTATTTTTCATAACTGATCTATAGATACTGTTTATACTACATTTTTTTTTGTTCTGAGAGCACATGTTACCAAGTCAACATAATAAAAGGATGTATTACGTTCTTCTCTTTGATGATTTAGGAAAAGTATCTGTAATATATAAGGAAAATAGTGTCCCAATGTGAGATTATCTAATCATTCCTTAATTCATCAAACTTTTTTTTTTTTTAGTATCTACCATATATTAGGGACTATACTAGGTACTAAAGTCCATATACACATCCTATACAATCCACAGTATGATACTATTGACATAAACAAAAAAATGACAGCAATATTTTCTTTGCATAAGATTGAATAAGCTGGGGTTTCTTCCAGATTGCCTTCTGCCATTGAGTTGATCCTGCCGTATTTAGCATGCCTTTCTCCTCTGGACCAAAGCCCCAGATACATGGCTGCCTGACTCTCTTTTCCTTCCCCCTCTGCTTCCCATTTTCTCCCAGGTAGACAAGTTCTTTAAGTTATCCTAAACCATAGAATTCTGCTCAGCAACTGTAAGCCTACTGGCTTTGCTGTCTGTAGCCTAAAGAGAACTTTTTCTGTACCAAAAAATTCCAGGAGCTCAGTGCTCAGCTTTTGATATGCTAAATGGGAGAAAAAAGAATTTGGAAAATCCTCTTTCAAGGCAATAGCCTGGTTTATGAAGTTACTGTCTTGATGTGTAATCCTATTTTGCATTTCTTTTTTCTCAGTGACTTCTGTAATGTATCTAATCTCTACACCAATGTGCTCCCAGGCAGATGGATGCAAAACTGACTACAGTGAAGTTTTATTTTTAGAAAAAGCAAAAGAAAAATAATCATTTATAATTATCCAACGCTCTCCCTTCTTTTGGTAATAGAGTCAATACCCAATTTCATAGGAATCCACTTAACATCTCCTTAACAATCATGTTTATTTTTGTTATTTATTTCTTCATCTTCTCCTAGCTCTACCTTTTGCTAAAGCTACCAGCAAGAAACAACACAAAATACCGTACTTCCTTCAAAAGCGTGCGCACACTTACTTCCATTCTGATGGTAAAATGGCAGCACTAAGGCAGTATAAAAAGAGATGATATAGTAACTGAAATTGAATACAGGCTTCCCAATTAATAGACTGTATTTCATTAATACTATTAGTAGTAGTAGTGTTGATGTTTACAACAAATGAAGTATATTGAATAACCAAGACTACAAGGCTCTGTCCAAATTGACCCTAAATGATCAGAAACATTTATCCTAATTGATATAAAAAACGCCTAAATATACCACCTTCTGGACTACTCTGAAAACAATCAATCGCAGTTTTTGTAAGATAGCCCATTCATATATTGGAAAACATGACAGATGTTGAAATCAGTAGTTTTATTTTGAAATACTTCCATTTCTACCTTTGCTTCAGCTTCTCTGTCATAATGACATCATTATTATTACTTTAATTATCTGTGATTATTTTTGGTATTTCTATTCCATGGAAGAGCAATGGTCTATCAACATGTTATACCGTCACGTGGCTATGTAATCAAATAGAATGTTTCAGTCATTGATATTTGAAATGAGAAGGGTTTAGTCTGGAATGATGTATCAGTGTCAGTGAAGGATGAAGAACAGATAGCCAGTCATTCTAAAGGGAAAATCAAAACTACTTTGATGACTCACTAGTTACAGAGAGGAAATAAATGTAAATCAAAACTTTTGCTGGGCTTCCCTGGTGGTCCAGTGGTTGAGAGTCCGCCTGCCGATGCAGGGGACACGGGTTCGTGCCCCGGTCCGGGAGGGTCCCACATGCTGCGGAGCCGCTGAGCCTGCGCGCCCGGAGCCTATGCTCCACAATGGGAGAGGCTACAACAATGAGAAGCCCACGTACCGAAAAAAAAAAAAAAATTTTGCTGATGTTTTGAACCATGGTGGATAGAAGTGTTACAGGAAATGGGAACAGGTATTAGATATTTTGTTTCCAGTTTCCTAGCAAATTTAGGGTTACGTGTTGGAGTCCTGATTTGAAGACTGAGAAATTAACATACTTTCTGTCACTACCTAAAATTCAAGGTGACTTTTAAGTAATAAAATGTATTTATCAGCATTGCTTGTGGTATTACTCTTATTACTTTGTTTCACTCCCAAACTAATCTCTTCCCTGCAACTCAAGAGAAAGTCACACCCACCTCTCCATTTACTTTGTAGAAGGGAAAAGTTTAGGGGCTTTATGAAGTGAAACATCCTTTGTTGATTCCAATGCCATCAAGACCTAAGGTATTTTTAACCTCAGAAATGAACAGAATTTGAGGTAAGTCTTGAAGTAAAAATGTGAAGAGACCATAGGCCCAGAAATGAGGTTAAAATACATAAACAATTTTTAAAATTCTACATTAAAAAATAAATCACAGAATAAACATATGCATTTTGTTGACTGCCTGTAGGGGAGAGGAAGGAGATGATCATTTGAGGAGATTCAAAACTCTTCTCCAACTAATGCTGGCTTCTACTAACCTTGTAAGTAAGTTCTCAGAAGAGAGAGACAGCTCCTACTTTCTGTTCTTACTCTTTTTCTACAAGCCTGAACAAGAATTACACAAGCACCTCCTAAATTATATAGGTACCAGGATCTTGTTACTCTGCTTGGTAAGGTGTTCATCATCACAAGGAAGAAGCTTGCTGAAGCTCTTCCTGGGACTCCCAAATTCCTAATTGTCTCATTGCTACATTGATTCATCAATAACATTGAGGTGAGGAAACAGGCAGACTTTTGTATTATGGGCTAACACTAATTATGTTGGATTGCTTTCAGTATGTAGTAAGGATTTAGAAAGTATATGTTTGCCCTGATTAATTTCACAAATCTTTAAAAATAAACTCATGCTGGAATTCTAATCTATGTATATTTGCAACCAAGTTGCACTTTCCTGCCACAATTAAGTACTGCTATTTTAATTTTCCAGTATACATTCTTTAGAACATGCTCATACCATATGTAGGTAGAATTTTTTTAAAAAATAGAATGTATTAGTTCTTTTATACTAAAAAGTAAATACATATTTACTGCAGAAAAATGTACATAGAGAAAAGCACAAAGATGAAGAACACTTAAACTTCCAAAATATCTTTATGCCCATTGTATAATTTTATCCTTACACTATTCTTATGAATAAAGGCAAAATAAGAATTATTGTGCACTTAGCTGTTGTAGAAAATGAAACAGTAAAGTGAGTTTCCTTCAGTTCATCTCAGATCCAAGGCTACTCCTGGTCCTGTCTAATTCCTGGGCCAGAACTCTTTCTGTGCTTTACCTTGGGCCACAGGGAGTGGAAAGGGAGCAGGTATTTCCCGGGAATTGGAGACAAACACAGAAATGCAAACACATTCACGTGACCAGTCCTGAGCCGAGCAAGGCCAACCCTGCCCATGTGCAGATGCTCTACAGCTGCATCTTGAATGACAGATTTCTCAGCGTTATTGAAAGCTGCTAGGTCAGTGACCATGGAGGCTGACGGCTCTGGCTGAGTGATTCTTGGCCTTAATTTAGATATAAACCTCTGAGTTCAGGAAGGGTGTGGAGGGAGAGAGCTTAGTCCTTTCCTTCTCCCCTTCTCACATCTTAAGAGGGTGCATTATGTTCCAGGCCAGATAATGAATCAACAGCACATCTGGATTAGCATGACTCTTTCATTTATCAGATGAAGGTGTGCTCCAGTCTGTATTACAGTCAAGGGCTGGTGTCTCCATGTTAGTGTACAAACTCTATTTGCCTCCTGTCCAGAGTCACTGTAGGCAGATCTGCTTCATAAATGGATTTGTGAAGTGCTTTGTAATTCTCACATGGTTGATTATCCATGTAAAAGGTTTTCCTAATAACAAACAGCTAATAGCAAATGAGAATGTGTGATGTTCCTTGATGTCTCTATGAGTAACAGATTTTAAATAGACTGTTTCCCTGCCGATTGAATACTTGTCTTTAAAGCCTATATTTTAAGTTCAAATATTCATACCATATGGTTTAGGGAGGATTATCCCTCTGTGGTCCTGAACTATATTGAAAGCATCATTATTTATATGTAAAGTAAATTTATGAATGGAAAACATTTATATTAAATATTCTCAGTGGCAAATAACATGAAAGAGAATGGCTGTATTCAGAACAGTAAGAAATAGAGACAAATAGAATAGATAAGGAAACTATTTCATAAAATAGGCCGGGGACACGTGGAATACATTAACAAAACAAGGTAGGTAACATGTACCACATGTTCATGAGCCAATATGTTCAGCAGGCTCCTAACTGAGCTTTTGGACAAAGAGAATGACGTGGACTTTGTAGGGGTGGAGAGGCATAGGATAGACAGAACATATTTGATGAAACTATGGAATCTGTTAAAATCACATTTCCAAAGACTGGGAACATGTCATGGGTGAGTTTTTGTGCTTATTATTTTTTCTTATATCACAAAAAAAGTAGTAACACAATTTTTTCAGGAAAAAAATACTTCACATTGAATCTTTCATTTACAGAATCAATTCTTCACTTATTCACTATTTCTTCACCCCCCCACTCTCAACAGAAACACACATACTTATATATATGCATGTGTGCAGTTTAGCCCTGAATGTCATTACTTCAAGGGGACTACCTCTGAGATATTTGCTATCTTTGTAGACAATCACAAATGAGGAACATCAGTTGACCCCAGTCCTTACAACCAGTTGCACTTGAGACCAACTTTTAAATTGACTGCCCATAGAACACCACCTAGAAAAGAAAGGACAACAAAAAGTCGGGGGGCCTCTGATGACTCCATTGTACAAGGAAAAGGCATAAAAGAAAAAGAAATCCCTAAAACCAATTCATTAGTTTCAAAACCAGAATGTGACCATGGATTAGGAATTTTGTAATGACTAGAGAACCAGAACATTAAAATTATCATATTGAGATTTTTGTCACAGAGAGAAAAAGAGAATCTTCCTGAACTACCCCAGTAAAAAGGGATGATTCAAGGAAATAGAATTAAAATTATTCCTCAGAAAGATCTTTGCCCCTCTTGTAATTCATCATGGGAAATTCTAGTCCATTTTCTGAGAAATATTGAGTTTTGATGAGTACTATTTCTGATACTAAGCTTATACTTAATCAAATTATCAAAAGTACTGTTAAATGGTAATATCCACTGTAGATGAGGGGACGGAGAAACAGGGACTCATGTATTGTTGGAGGGAGGGAAAGTTGTTAGAATATTTGTGAGGGACATTTTTTTTAATTAAAAGCCTTTGATTTTTAAAATGTATTTTGATTCAGAAATTATATTTCTAGAATGCATCCTAAGCAGCAACTGTGGTAGTGCTTGTAATTGAAAGAAAGAGAGAAAAAAAGAAAAAGAAGGGAAGAAAGAAAAAAGGAAGGAAGGAAGGGAGGAAGGAAGGAAGAAAAAGAGAGGGAGAAAGAAAAAGCGAGGGAGGATGGAAAAGAAAGAGGGATGGAAGGATGAAGTGGGGATGAAGGAAGGAAGGTGGGAAAGCAGGAAGGCAGGGAAAGGAAAGGAAGTAAAAGCCTAAACACCCCAAATTCAGAAACTAATTTCTTTTGAATTAAGAGAAAAAACAATGAAAGCTATTTATTTTATGTAACAATTAAACTTTTTCCTGAGAAAATCCAACTATTGCATTAGGCATTTAGACATCTGCCAACAGGTCACCTCTCTGATTTCTGGAGGCTTTAGACAGTGCCCCCAGCCACATGGCTACACACTTTCTCTATCAAATCTCACCACCCAGTGCCCTTATCTGTTCTGGCTGAGATCTCTCCCGGCCCAACCCTCACTGCCAAAACCACAGTGACCAATTCCATCTCCACTCCCAGATGGTCAGGCCTGGAGCACACACCTACTCACACTTCAGTTTTCTGTCTGCTTTCTTTCTGTTATCCCATTGTACACATCTTATCTCTTATGAGGGGTTTTCTGAGTCAGGCTTAGTAGAAAGAACTTCCCAGAAGTATCCATTCCCTTAAAACACAAGGACAACCACAAAGACAACGGTCTTGATGATTTGGAGAGGAGTTACCCAGGGAGACAAAGAAAAATAAAGAAGAGTTTAGAACATAAAGATGAACATTACATATAAAGATTTCAGTTCAATGCTGACTGTGGAATTCTATTCAACAATCCAACCAAATCTCCAGAGAGAGAGCAAGCACTCCAGATTGCCTTCTAGGTTGTTGTGACACTTTTCCCACCATTGACTGATCTTCCAAGACCTTGGAAGGAAACACATGTAATCTATCAAAATCTTCCCAACAACCTAGAATTACTTTGGTTGTAAAATCCCTCAATATGGAAAAACACATTATTTCATCACAACAATAATAGTTAGGCATCAAGAAATTCTACCCTTGTGCCAGTTTATTACCTTTGAAAACTGGGTTGGTGGGGTTGCCATCATTTGGATATCATGTAAGACATCTAATTATTGCAACTCAGAAACCAAGCCTTAGGCAGAATAAATTCAGTGAATTCTTAGGTGCAGTTAAGTGTGTTCGTTCCTGCTCTACCTGTGTTTATTCCAAACATAGGCACATACGTGTTTATATATACATATATAGCAATATATATTCAGCTATACAAAGTATTTTATAAATTACTTTGTGTGCAGCAAACAACATTTTTAAACACAGGTATATTTCATTATTATGTAACATTAATTACCAGGCAAAGTCAACTTCCCCAAAACTGAGAGTAGGCAGCTACTTGTATGTGGTAATTTAAGGACACCTTAAGTAACATTGGTGAAAATATGGTACCTTCACCACTAGGCTGCTATCTTGCCTGCATTTACTGTGATCAGTATCATACAATAGTACTATAAAGAAATAGGCATTTTACTATCTATAAATGGTAATCTGTCAGTCGGCTAACACTTCAGCTTGAATTACTTAAACTCAATATGATCCTCTGTGATTTATCAGAGAAAGTGCCAAGAGAGTAGTATAAGACAGAAAAATATTGATTGGAGACAGGTGGATAGTGAAAGGAGATAAGAAATGTCCAGCAGACAGAGTGACATTCAGCAGAGTTACTGCAAGGGACCCTAAAAACTAGTGTTTGGCTGCAGGGCACAGGGACCCTAAATGGTTCTGTGAAAGGCTGTGTTATTAAGTTGATAAAATCAGGATAGACTGGGCACCTACTATCTCTAAGACAGAGCATTTCATCACTGGTTCTAACATGGCACATATGCAGGATTTTACACTGGTCATTCTAATTCAAATGATTTTCTTTGGTATCCCAATGTTGAAGAAAAGTAAAAATTAAAATAAGATGTTAGTGTGTGTGTGTGTGTGTGTGTGTGTACGTTATGTACTATAATTTGGAATGATGGATGTGAACCTGTTATCATAAATCTGATTTAGGTTAGACATTACAAAGAGATTTATTTTTCTGACCATTTCTTCATCCATTTACCTTTTTCTTCACTTTATTTTTACAAACTCATCACTTTTTTCAGGATAGGAAGCTTCTTAGCAATTAGTGTGAAGATTAGGTAGTTTGTCTTTTGTCGTTGAGCAGAAAAAATGCAGACCTGCTCTTCCTAAATAATCCCTAACTGTTCCACGCTAGATGTTGGCAGATGGACATTCTGGATGTACTGATTCCTCCCCAAGTTGTCTGTCTGTTGAATGTACAATTCTTCAGAATTGTTTGTGTGAATTTCAAAGAGCAAATGGTCATGATGCAAAGTGGTGTGTGATTACTAAAACAAAGTATTTTCTCAATTTTTGTCTCTACTTCCTGCATCCAATAGCTGGAAAGAGAGTCAAATCTTTCCAAACTGACTGTGACTGTCAAAATGAGACACTAATTTAAATAATAAATAAGCTTCCTGGTTACCTTTTGCTCTATTCCATGGTAAACATTAGCACCTGATCTGGTTTCCAGCATTACTGACACAACATTTAAGTATACAGTATAAGATTGTACTTGATTTATTAAAGTAATGAATTAGTTTTATTGTAGGTGATTAAATGTATTTTACTTTTTAAAACACAAGAACTAGAAAAGGCTAGCATTGTTACAATCTGAAAATAACTAGAAAGATAAGTTCATTAACTTGCCTACACTTGTGCATCATAAAAAACCTTGTTAAAAATTACTCCCTAGCCTGTTGTATTAGCTTCTTTATGAGGTAATTTCTCCATACAGTAATAAGACTTTTATTTTACTCTCCAGTGCATATTAAACCCACTAATCTTCTTTTATAAACTATAGTTTCAGCCACTTTCTCAATTTACTCACTTTAAAGATACACTCCTATTAATATTAAAGGTAGCAAATGCAGATATGAACTTTGCAAAACATGCTTTCGGATTTATGGCACAATCTTTTAACAGTGTACTGGAATAGCACAAAAGGGAAAAAGCCGTAAATGCCAAGTAGGTCTCATGACAAACCAAACAATCTTAGTCCCCATAGAATTAATTTCCCACCCCATTCATTATGTGAATGAACTGTAGACATATTTTCTGCTGTCAGCAAATAAAAACAGAATGGAAAGACCTCATTCATTGAAAGAAGTAAAATCCTGCACAGGAACTACACAGATGTCAATGATCTAATTGATATGGGTTACTGGTGTCCTGGGGAAAAGCCAGCTGATCGCCATTTCTACCTGTGGGCTGATCTCTAAGGATGAAGATTTTCATTCTGTATCTAAAATCAAATAAGTCATAGTATGAGATTAAGAATTAAGTCTTTCAGAGATTAAATTCTATATATAGAATATATATTTAGTCTATATCTTTAGAATATATATTTAGTCTATATCTTTTGTTTCTATAATTTTTCAAAAAATCTAATATTTTAAACAGCTTATTATTTAACAATGGCATAAGTAATTTAGTTAATACTGGGTTTCAAACAGTCTCAAGCATTTTGGAAATGATAAATTAACTCAAATTGTCACAGAAATTTATTTTAAAAGAGAATACAGAAACAGCTTCCTTGACACTTTTTTTCTTCCACTTGAATTTAAAGTGAAAAATAAGAATTTCCCTATTGTCCTGTGGTTGGACGTATTTTGTTCACCACATAACAAATATTTAAAAATTTTTCATTTTGTATGCTGAACTGGGGAAAGACATTTGAAATGTATGAGGACAAAATTACTAATATATAAAGGTTCTTGCAAATCAACAAAAACTAGAGAAACACCTCAGTGGAAAAAAGGACCTAGTTGTTGTACACCTGAAACTAATGTGATATTGTAAATCAACTTTACTTCAATTAAAAAAGAGAAGAATTGAAGAAACCATACAAAAGAAGGATTATAATGCACTAATAAATTTATGGTTAAAGAAAAGTTCAACCTCTCCACTAGTTAAAAATACAAATTAGAAATTTTGATGGAAAATGTCATTTTTTTCCAAAATCATATTAGCAAAGATTAAAAGTAGAAATAACTGCTACTGTCCCAAATTCAGGACAATGAAACTGTATGGCTTATGAATACATAAATTAGTACAATCTTTTAAGCAACTTTTAAAAATATGTAAAAAAATTTTAAACATGAACACCATTGACCCCACATGCCTAAGGATGTGTATAGATGTATATAGAAGACCATGCTTAGAAAGAAGAAAATTGGTTAACATAATGCTCATCAATATGTTGGTAATTATGGTACACTTAAAAATATGGAACATATTCAGCCATTATTTTATTTGTTGAAATTGAAAGATATGTCTATGATACACTGAGTTTGAGTAGAAGAGCAAATTACCAAACAGCACACATTGTACAGTGCGTTTTATTTTAAAAGTACAAATATAGAGACATTATGTTCATTGGGGGAAAGAAAAGAACATACACTAAAATACTAGCAATAGCTATTGCTGTGAAATAGAATAATAAATTGTAAATATCCTGTGCTGATTTTTACTAACAACCTACTTTTCTTCCCACCTAACAAGCACATTGAATAAATTAATGCTTAGAGGATAACTTCAATCTTCTGAGGAATATAAGTTTACTGTCTCAAGAAACTAAAGCTTAGGTATATCTTTAACTTTTCTAAGTGACACAAATTATTCAACTAAATGTAAATATATATAAAAATAGAATAATGACATCATAGATTATTACTAGAAATCATACAGTAAGGTCCCTCTCTGACATTTAATAGATAATAAATAATACGTCTAATATTAAAAATATTAATGAATTTAAGTTAACATATTTATGGTAGGTTATTTAACTTAGCCGATTAAAATCGTAAGTAATTATTTCCTTTTTTCAAAATTTTAAATGCATTATTACTGATTAGAATTTATAATGTTTTAAGATATTTCTAAAATTTTATATGCATTAAATCTAACATTCCAGAAGTTAGCAAACTAGCATTTATTCATTTTTAATTTAAAAATGGAATAAAATTTAAATAGGCTTTCTCCAAATTTGCTTGCTTTGTGTGTGTGTGTTCCTAAAGAAATTATAAAGCCTTTTTTGGACAGGTCAAATAATTGACTTATTTGCCACTCTATGGATAGGTACTTTATAGTTTCAAAGTTTTAACCTGTTTTAAATAAGAATTTTTATATTTATCTTTACATTTACCTAGTTCTCATAATTCCTCCATCTTATTCTCTACTTTTATTTCTTCTTCAGCTTAATCTGTTGTTCACTCCTACAATTACACATGCCTTCCTCTCTGATGTATCTTGAGGGAGAGAGGTTTTTGTGTGTGTAGCTTTTCTTGGAGTTGCTGTCATCTTAGATCAGGTAGTAAACATCTATAAATCTACATGCTGAATGATGAAATTGTTTTACAGCCTCATTTTTCCTCTGATTTCCTTGTTCAGACCTTTAAGTCGTTTCAAACACTTCTGGTCTTACTCTCCCTTTAACATCACATTAAGTTTCTGCCTAACAAGACTTTTCTTTATCCCAACGTGACATCCCAACACCATTTCTTTGAGGTGATACACTTTTCTCTGAGATGGTACAATCATGGGTTTCTGTCTTGAAGGCCCTTCTTCAACAAAAGCAGGTCATTTGGTCAAAAATAAACTAAAATAGAAGCCACTTCCGGGAGACGTTAAAGATAAACATACACAAAGAAAATTCAACAGTTGTGCATGGTAAGAATTATAGAAACCTTGACTTATAACAGTGAGAATATAAAGCATATATCTGTGCAGAGAGTTGTAGACCCTTGCTCTAATTTTAGCAACTTGTGCCTCTCACATAGTAAGTCACCAGTAAGTGTTTGTTGTATGAATAAGTGATGGAGAATGGGCCAGCTAATCTGATTCAGAGATTTAAACACTGAAAGAAGGAATCAATCCTCCTTACATCATTTTTTCAAGAGAAATCTTACATCATTTCATGACAGTCACTGTTCTTGTATCTAGTCGTAATAAAAAATATACTTTTATAGTCTCGGGACCTGTTACATTTGTCAGTCATAAGCTGTTTTCACCTGCACCCTTTACACAGGCTTTATATAAGCCTTTTCTGATTAAAGAAGGACAGAACAGGTTGGCATCATTAATATGAACTGTTCCTCCCTTCTGAGTACTTATGTTGCTTCTAATGACAGATGGGAGCATTGGCTGGTTACACAGACTGCAAAGAGTGAGGATTACAGGGCAAAAGGGATACTAAAATAACAAAAGACCACCTCTGGTATTGTAATCAAGTGTGGAAGGAGTTTCATCATCCTCACTTGTTGCTGGTCCCTAGACAAGGCAGTTGTGCGGGTCTCTGTGGCCAATTGGACCAGCATATATTACAAGCAGCCTATAGTGGTGGGCTTAGCCTTGTTTGTCTAAAACATTAAAGTTACCCTTTTTAGTTAACTGTTTTATTCTGGCATTTTGGAAAGATACATGATGCCAAACAGAATATTTATAACAAACCTTTTAAGGTTTAGTCTCATCTATTTTTGCCCTCAAAGGTCATTTCATAAAAGGGATCAAAAGGCAGCTTCTTCCAGACCAGCTCAGTGGGTGGCCAGAAACCGATTAAATACTAACAGAGCCCGGAAGAAGTACGAATCTGTAGGACTTGTTTTACACAGTTCCATAATGTATTGTCTCGATTACTAGGCCACATAATTACATATATAAAGTAGTTTAATTATAACTGATATAATGAAAAAGCATTAAAAATGATCTTGAAACAAGCTTACCAAATGGGCTTCCTGTGAATATCTAAATCCTTTACTGGTGGTAACTTGTTGATGCAGTAATTGTCAAATCTTCAGGAACCCTGACATCATTTGGTGCTTAAACTCTATCCAAAGACATAGATCCATTCTATCTTTCCAACTGCTAAAGTTCAACTGTTAGGAAAATCTAAATGTTTGGTTTATTTTCCAGACCAGCACTAATTAAGTAGCTAAAAGTTTGGATTCAAAATATGTATTCTACAAATTTTTTAGAGCTTGTTACTTTTGTAGATCCATTCACTTGGCACTATTGTGTGCTATCTGTGTGCAAGGCACTATGCTAGGTCCATTGGTACACAAAGAAGAAAAGGATATGGTAACCAACTTCAAGGAGGTAAAATCCAAAAGGAGAATCACACATATAAAAAAATAAAATATCTCTTGCATTATGAAGAATGCTAAAAAGAGGTACTTATAAATTATAGTGATGGCTCAGAGGACCAAGAGGTGCAGAGAAGGTTTAAATTAAGACTTCAGAAGTGAACAGTAGTTTACCAAGAGAATGGCAGAGTTTCAGAAGGAGGCAAATGGTGGTGGTGGGGGAACCATTTTTAGGGAAAGAGAACAGTATGTGCACAGGTAAAATAGGGAACAAAAAGTAGTGGATATACACAGGTTGAAGGTTTGAGAAAGGGAACAAAGAAGATGAGGATAAACAAATAGATAGGAGTCAGGTCATAGACAACTCTCACTGTTTACAAAGAGCCATCAAACTGTGTAAGAAAGAGATGTAAGAAGGACTCCACTTACCATTGCTGACTTTGAAGATGGAGAAAAGGATATTACGAGCCAAGGAATGCAGATGGCCTCTGGGAGCTGGGAACACTCCTCAGCTGGGAACGCCTGCAAGGGAACTGCAATCTCAGACCTATATCCATGGGGAACTGAACTTTACCAACAACCTGAATGAACAGGTAGCAGATTCTCCCCTAGAGCCTCCAGAAAGGAACAGCCTGCCAATGCTTTGATTTTAGTCTGGTGGGATCCATAACACACTTAAGACCCACAGAACTTTGTTGTTTTAATGCACTGAGTTTGCAGGAATTTTGTTACAGCAGCAATAGAAAATCAAGCTACACTAAGTTAGAACATAGGAGGAGGGGGAATTATGAAAGGGGCTGAGGTGGAGGCAGTAAAATTTTGAGTCACATAGCAAAACTACAAAGCCATTTTCTTCTTAAATAGCAAATTAAATGTAAATAGCAAAATATAAAATGTTTCTGTGTACTTAATTGGGAAGTACCTAGGTTTGTCTTCCTAAGGCAATTTTATCACTTGGAAAACTTTGTTAAATAAATAAAATATTGCAATAATATAGCACTGATTATAAATATTTCATTTATTTACATCTACCCCATTACCAATAGACAGAGTTATCAAACAAAAATATGTATAGTAGAATAACGTTTAGTGTGCTGTCAGCAGTCTTTGCTTGCAAGTAAAAGAAAGCAACTAGAAATAAAAACCTAAAAGAGAATTTACCATAAGGATTTGAGGAGGGCTCAGAGGTTCAAGGACAGGAATGCAGCTCTGCCTTGGGACCAAACATACACAAAACCAAATGTGGTAGGCACATTCTCTAAGTGTTTCCTAACTGTGGTCTTGCCCAGCGTCTGCGCCACCCTCCCTGTTTTCTCACTATTGACTTTCTTCCTTTGTTCTTGGTCCACAAGGCAGCACAAGGTCATCAAGTACACCAAGTTTTAATCTAATTAGAGGTCCCTGAAGAGAGACTGACTTGTTTCCCTCTGCCCCAAGTCCAAACCAAAGGAAAGAGATTCATCTGGCTCAGGTTAGGTCACGGCCCAATCACCTGTGGCCAAGAATGAGGTTACCTCAGGTTAAGTAGATCCATTAGGCTGTGGGGAAGGGGAAATTCCCACCTAAGGGATCCTAGCCAGACAGTTTAACACATACCCACTAAAAATAGAGTACAAAACAGAAAATAAAATTAGAAGAGTAAAATAAAGCCAGTGTTAAAATTGATACACAAAAATGCAGATCAGGAGGTCCTGGGCAGTTGTTAAAGGGGGTTGCATATTTGTTTCTAAGTATCATAATAGCCAAGCTAAAGGTGGAGACATAATAAGCTGCAAAATTCACCACTTGCATGAGAAAAAACTGTCCATAGCTAAGGAAAAGCAAACCCTCTCAATTTAGTAAATTCTATTTATTTGAGTTGGAGAGAAATTTTGTCAGACCCATTTGGTCCTCCAAAATGGGTTCTTTATGGGATATAATGGACAATATCCTAAAAAGCATTATACAAGTGAAACTGGTCACACAGCTGTTTCTAATGTACTCTTCACGGCAGCTAATATCACAGAGCTCAGTAGTATTTGCTGAATGGCCACCTGTTAATTGATTGACTGTAAGCATTAAGTTTATCTATTAATTCTAATTATTGTTTCTGATATTTAAAATTAAAAAATACTTCTTTTTGTTTGTTTTTTGAGCTGTGCTGGGCAGCATGTGGGATCTTAGTTCCCCCTGACAAGGGATTGCATCCGCATCCCCTGCAGTGGAAGCAAGGAGTCTTAACCACTGGACCGCCAGGGAAGTCCCTAAAATAAAACCATTCTTGATCAGAAAGTCCAACTAATCTCCTGTTAATGTTTTTTTAGGAATGCTGAAAATACCCATTTCATACTAAGGTAAAATCTCATTGTATTAATTCAATTTGTATGAAAACCAAACAATGGTGGTCTGCTCAATGTTTAACAACCAGCTCTAGATGGTGGGTTGGGAGGGTTGGAGAGTGTCTTAATTTGTAGAGTTCATCAATTTCTATGGTGTAAATACTCTTACTAATCAATTCCAAGCGAGTAATGTGAAATCACTGAATGTGGAGTCAGAAAGAATCGTGAACACCATTACATGTTATTTCTACCATGCTGACACAATAGACATAAATAAACTCAAGACACAGGTAATAGTAAAATGTAGTAAATATTCAGGAAGTGGTGAATTTTTTAGAATTTAAGACCCAATTTATTTGTAAGTTTATATCATTTACATTTTAATAATGGCTAGATTTATCAACTGGTTCTCAAAGTTCCTAAAAGTGTAGCAATCAGCTCTTGCAAATTAGCACAGACCAGCTCTATTACACTACTGAAAAACCAACACCAATCATTTTCTAAAATGTTAAATCAATTAATTAAGAATTGCAATATGGACCACAATTGATTATAACATAATGACAATTAGCAAATAGTACTGAGAGCATGTTTTTAAAGCTCTTTTGCTTCAGTATAGGGATAAACATCTGTTTTATTGTAAACATCTGTTTATTGCCTTCTCAATGCTGGATATTTTTTGTGTTTGTTTGTTTGTTTGTTTGGTCTTCCATTGATGTTGTGAGCCATGTAGCAATTTGTTTTTGTTTTAATGGTCTATAAACCCACTGACTTTTGTCCAGTCTAAATGTACTTCAAGATTCACTTGGAGTTTCTAGATATGATTTTCTGATTATTTTAGTTTTCAATAATATAAGTTATTTTACTATTTTAAATTATATAGCCTTCTTATTATAGGTCTGAAAACCTCAATCTCCTAACTCCTTTTTCTGAAATGAATGTTTATGATGGAATTTTTAGAAAATGTATGATTTCTTATGAAGGTAGCTATTTTCTTATAGCTTAACCTACTATATTTAAAACATTTAAAATATTTTCTGAAATGCTAGAGTCTTAACTTTCTCAAATATAGTAAACTAAAAACAATGGGATAAAATGTGAAGATGATATATTTTTAAAGAGTGGAATATATAAAATTGGCTGATAAAACAACTCTATAAAATATTCAGAGAACATCAACAAATTAAGGCTTATTACATTTAGTACCACACTATAAAGCAGTACATGGAGTTGTGGAGATTCGGCATATGGTTCAGAGATCTAAAAGCAGGAGGAAATAATGCTATTCCAGAACCCAAAATGGAAAGATAAAACTCAAACATATGGTAAATTTTCTGAAAATTAAGTATGTAGCTGGTCAGAAATTTGAAATATTGGGTTCCCTGAAGGAAATAATATTTTGCACAGGTATAAACAGCTATTTTCCAAAGGATTATGTTCACTTGCAATTTTGATACAGTTTGATGAGGTAGAAATAGGATAAAGAAGAGTGAGGGGAATCCAGTGGCTGGTACAGAAATGAAAACGTGGTTGCCGCCAGAGAGGCTGAGCAGCATTTCCCAGATATTGAGAGACATTATCAAGAAATGCTTGGGCTTCTCTGGTGGCGCAGTGGTTGAGAGTCTGCCTGCCGATGTAGCGGACACGGGTTCGTGCCCCGGTCCGGGAAGATCCCACATGCCACAGAGCCTGTGCATCCGGAGCCTGTGCGTCCGGAGCCTGTGCTCCGCAACGGGAGAGGCCACAACAGTGAGAAGCCCGCGTACGGCAAAAGTAAAAAAAATAAAAATCATAAAAATAAATGCTTGATGAGTTTCCTCTCTCCATTTTATTATTTATGATCAAGAGACAAAGAATCCATGCCAAATGGGCTATGTGTGGAAAGAAGAGATTATGATAGAAACGGGTTTTGTATAAAATTTTCAGTTGCTAGAGACCTTGTCATAGCAACTACTTTGTAATGACCTCATTTCTCCTATGTTTCACCCATGTTATAAAATAGAAAGTAATTCATACTAGTTAGAAATATAGCATAGCAATTAAGAGTGAACACTCTGGAGTAAGAGTACCTACGTGCAAATCCCAGCTCTGTCATTTGCCAGTTGTATAGATTCAGTCAAGATATTTCAACATTTTATGCATCAGTTTCCCCCTCTATATAAAGGGGATAAGAATAGCTCATAGGATTGTGGTAAAATTTTAATAAATTAATATATACAAATATATTGGAACAATATGTAATAAATGTCAGCAATCATCATGAGCAGCGTAATTATTGTTCTATTATTACTGTAAAAAGAAGACCATAAGTTCACATATACAGACCTCCTAAAATGTTGAGAAGATGTCAGCTAAAAACATTCTAAAACTGAAGCCTATGATGATTGTTTAGATCGTCCCAGAGGAAAACCGGCTCCTGTGTTAGGAACTATCTATCAAAACAAAGCGTAGGTGGAATGACCCCACAAGACAGATACAGAAGAAAAAATCTTACAGCTGGACCTAATAGCTCAAGCTCCTGGCACTGCTCCCACTTCCTGACCTTGTCTGATCTGCGGGAAAAAGGATCTGGGCAAGCTGCCCCCATAGCTTTGGGGAAACTACCCGTAGATGGAACAGTTTAATTGAAAATTCCAAAACTTCCTAAAACTCCGTGGTAGGATCATGTCATTCTTATCCAGAGAGCCTAGAGCTGTTTTCTGCCACCTAAGGGATATTTACTCCATCCCTGTGCTCCAAGCAACTGGGTTTAAGCTGCTGTTTCTTCCCTTTTTTCAAAGGAGGAGCAATGAAGCTATTTAAAGAAACATAACTTTTTTCTAAGTTCTATATGGGACAAGACTAGACTAAAGAGAGACAAAGGCTGATAGCCTTAAATAACTGCAAATCTATTCATATCCAAAACAGAGCACGGGTTGTGTGTGTGCGTGTTGTATGTATGTGTAGGTTGTGTCATATGTACGTGTGTGAGTGGTGTGTGTGTGCACCCACATATGTGAGTAAGAAAATGTCTGTGGACAGATGGCTGGAGCAATGTCTACAGAAGATAACAAGGCAGCATGCATGGTACATTTCAGTGTGTGCTGGTAAATTCACAGATGTTTGGAGAAAAGGGTGGGAAAATATGACCTATCAGAGTCCCCAGCCAAATTTTGCTGGAGGAATGGATCTGAACTCTAATAAAGGCCTAAAGAATATGATCAACTTTAAGCTTAAGAATAATCCTGGAAAGTGATTTGAAGCGTTTTGAAAAGAAAGTTATTAGATAAGTTAAATAGCATAAGAAAATCATGGCATTAAAAGAGAAAAATCCAGAGAAGCATGCCTGGGTATGAAAAGGTGATCTGAGCATGATAATGTACTGTGTAAGACACTAACAGGATAATAGTAAAGACAGTCTGACTAACAAGTTATTTACACGGACTCGAGAGTAGTAGGAAATAGGATAAACATGGGCTCATATTCTCTTGGCTTTGCTTAAACAGAGGAAAAAAGGTCAAAAAGAAAATTAACCAATTAATGAATGCCATGTAAAATTAAACAATGTCCTGTACTTCTTAATATGGCTAAATATAAGTGCCCAAAAGGGACATCATTCTTCCTTGTAACTATATTGTTGCATTATTTTTTTCAAAATGCATTAAATATCTTTGCCCCCAAATATCTGGGTCTTTTATCTAAAGAAAATTAGACAGCCTGCTGAATTTAAAAGTGAGTTTTAAACCCAGTCTCCAGTTTTACTTTTACAGTTTTAATAAGTTCAGTCCTGTGAATGGGTTGTCACCTGTCTGCTTTATTTATGGGAGCAGATCAAACACAGAGAGATGACAATGTGTACCATTTCTATCACTGTACTCGAATAGCATCCTAACAATTCATCAAAAACCAAGATCCATGTGGTCTGGTGAACAGCACCACTGTTATCTGGGTCAAAATTGAGCTGCCACCAGGACAAACAAGAAGTACTTTAAGCCCATTTTAGTCACAAGTGGTTCCTTAAATATTTTACTAGCAAAACTGCCACCTGCCTTGAAACTTGAGTTTTATGACCACACTTGCAGGTATATTCTTTTACCAACTTGTGATCTGAATCCTTGGGGGCCTGTTACCAAGCACAAACTATAATAAACAGTCTAATATAACCTAATAAAACAAACCAAGGGAATGACTATGGCTGTTGAACAAACAATTCATTCCTGAAATTAAAAATGTAAAATTAAACCTAAATAACTTTACAAGACATCTTGGTAGCACTACCCACAAAAATATGGTGTGTCTTCCCCCAACCTCATTTACTGCTCTATAATTGGCTTCTATTTGTCCACTGTCTGCACATCTGGATTGATTTCCCTTTGGCACAGGGAGATTTACGTTGACTCCTCCACCCACCCCTGTCTAGTTTCTCTTATAACCAAAGGCATATAATTCAAGGTGTCTGTGAGGAATTAAGGTGGCAATTCGTGACCTACACAGAGACAAGAGTCACTGGACTGTGCTCTTTTCAAAAACTCTACTGCTATATCTTGGCACTAACTGGAAATTACATAGATAATTGACAGGTGATATATAGATAGATAGATAGACAGATAGATAGATAGAGTCAGACAGACAAACATAGACAGACAGACATAAAACTTTTATGATGATAGGTCCCAGCTTCCAAAAGGGAAGGTCTGGTTTTTAAGGAACCAGATCACATTGTGTTCTTCAGTGTCATAACACCAGGAGCCCAGAAAAAGAAAAAAAACAGTGGGAGTAAAGCACATTGGACATGCCAATAAATGAATGATAAATTATTAAAGGATGATTGGAAATATTGCCATTTTTCATAGCTGTCACTTTAAGTATAAAAGCATCAGCACATTAAACTAGTTACTGCTTTTTCATAATTGAGACTTTAGCTCCTAGCTGTGCCCTGCAGCTTTTCATTAATCACTGGGACTGAAGTTCAAGCTCAGTGACAGCTTAGAAGGCATTAAATGGGCAAAGTATTTTCCAGGTACAGTTAGGAAAGGGCTTTCAGTTGTATAATCCATAGCTAATTGTTTTTCAAAGTCTCTAAACACAACCTACTCCTGGCGTTTCCTAGTGACAGAATTAGCTGCAAACTGGTTTTCTTTTTATCTTCCCAGGCTTTCTCTCATGGAAATCTATTGAGAGGCCTATTGTTAGCTGCATAAAACAGGTGCAGAATGACTGTGATATGTAAAACTGTAACTGATACTTAACCAAGGAAACATTTATTAGATTGCCTCTGAAACAATACTTCCTGAATACTTATTCTAATCATACCATTTAATTTGTCATAAAAGAAACAAGATGGCATGAAATTTTGCACACAGGCGGAATTCACTTTTCTAATGGAAAAAAAAGGTCCCCGTTGGATTATTTTAACAAATGCAACTGAATCTTCACCCAACATGAAGTAAGACTGCAGCTTCTCACATTTACACTTGAACACAAAGATTCCCAGCATAAGACCCTCTGTTGCTTTAGTTCATCAATTTTTTTTCCTTTTCTGCAAAGTGTTATACATCAGGTTTTAATGGATGTGCCAAAGCATTCTTTCTTTTGTGTAACAAATTATCAAGAGCATTGAGGTTCATTAATTATGTCATCTAATTGGATTGAGGCAGGTGCAAAGTACCTCAGATGAAGTGGTCACTGGCAGAAAGGCCTAAGTGCAAGTTTTTCTATTAGAAGCCAGCATGTCTCCAGACTCTTGGAATTACTTTGTACTTATTGATTAATGGCCATAATTTATTACAGTGCAGAAGATCTTGCATTGAGTTAAATGTGTGATTAATCAATTTTCCATAAAATTATGAACAGCCGACCAGTTGCCAGAAAGAAAATACCAAGTGCATTTTCCCACGGTGTAAATATATCAGGACTTCAGCTAATAACTGTCTATCACTTGCTTAATATTCCCTGTCACACTGATAAATGTCATCCCCACAAATGGGCCACAGGTAGTAATGATGGAAAGACCACCAAACATGTTTTATAGCTACCCTTCTTATATAATGAAATACTCTTTGAATCCATCTCCAAACAATTTATTAATGCAAAATTCATTTCTGCCTTCAGCTTGAAATATATCATTGTTAAGTCAACAATATTATATTAAACTGATAACTGATATTGAAGAAAGAAAACCTTAGGCGAAAGAAAGATGAATTTTGGACTTCCTGTGCACAGGAGCTCATTTTTATTTTCCGTCTAAAATTCAGACATGTGACTAATTGTTGTCAGTTCTAATCTGCTTTTAAAGCACAGCATGTCTGAGAAGCGAGAACACTAAAGAGACCTGCTGATTGAAGAGAAGAACACATTTTGTTCCAAAGGTTAATTTCTCTGGTTAAATAACAGGTATTATGGGGACTCACTAAGTGAACTGTCTTTTTTGAGCAAGGGTACTTTAGTTTGCAACTACGCTAGTTAGATGCCGCCTCCTAGAAAAGTACAAAAGACATATGAAAATGGTGAGATAACCTAACGATACCGGAATCAATCACATTTTAGGAAAATGAACTTGTATTAAAACCTATTATGGAAATAAAAACTGATAGGATATGTAAAGATTTAACTGGAATAAATAAATGTAAGCATGACAGTGATACGTCACCGAGCCATCCCAATCCAGAAGTAGTAGAACAATACGTGTAACAACAGTAAGAAAATAAATAAAAGCTGAACTAATACTCAAGCACTATAAGAAGGATCCTAAAAATGCTAGAGCACAAGGGTCTTAAATATCATCATTCTTCCTCTTCCTGGAGCAGGGAGATAAATGAGCCAGGGCATGAGGCTTGCTGTGCAGATCTCAGTCAGTAAGACACCTATCTCTGATACTACTCAACTTTATCTGAGATAAGAATTTTTTTTGGCCTTACTCCCACCCCTCAAATACAGTGCAACTTCCCTTATCTCCAAGTTACTTGGTTCTATTACGGTAATAGGAGGACACCTGGTATAGAGCTTTGCAGACCACTTTTGCATTGTCAGAGTCTCTTGGGCTGCATAAATCATGATGCCTCCAAACCGTTTCTTCTACAAGAATGGTCATATCCTCCTATTAAATTTAGGTTCCCTAGTTTCTTTCTTTTTTTTTTTAATTGGATGACCAGCCCCACCCCCAACAAATAACTGGCATGGAACATGGCAAGGAATGTGGCTGCTACACCCTGAAGCCTTCTCTTTTCTCTACTAGAAAGCTCTCCTTCTCCTCTGCCCATCTTTGAGTCTCTGTTAAGTGCAAGTGATGGAGGCTGAGTCCCTTGCTCTCTAGATCCTCTAGTTTCTAAACTACACATGCAAGTTGAATAAGAACAAAAAACTATATCTAAAAGCTCTATCTAGCACCATTCCCATTCATATATTTACTGTACAATTTGGCAAACATAGTCACGGAAATAGTTCCCCAGGCCTCCTTTTAATATCACGCAAGGGATTCATTTTAGCTGGTTCTTTATTCCCAATTTTCTCCTCCTGTGTTGTATAGAATTTTTAAGTATGTCTGTGTTGGATGTTTTATGCCTACTATTAAAATTCCGTAATTCCTTAAGCTCAAGTCGCAATCATTTTAATGCTTATTAAATCTCTCCAACTAGAAGGGATCAAACTTCTCCCTGGAAGAAGGGGGATTAGGGCTTTCCACGTGCCTAGCAAAAGCATTGTGTTACATGACCTTTTCCTAGTCCTGTGGAATTTTCAAGCTGAACCTTACTCTGACACTTATTTTAATATTTTTCTTTTGTCACACCATATTTTAAGGTAGACTTCAAACTTGCCACAGAAAAGGAAGTTTCTGCTGCAGGGAGGGGAGAAAAGATAAAGGACCATATGACCGTGTGGAGAAATTGGAACCCCTGTGTGTTGCTGGTGGGAATGTCAAATGGTGCAGCTGCTGTGGAAAATTTCTGGTGTTTTCTCAAAAAATTAAACACAGAATTACCACTTCTGGTAATTTCACTTCTGGGTATATACCCAAAAGAATTGAAAGCAGAACCTCAGATATTCATATACCCATGTTCATGGCAGCATTATTCACAATAGCAAAAAAGTGGATACAACCCAAGTGTCCACTGATGGATGAATGGATAAACAAAGTGTGTTTTAACATTTTCATTGGACTCTTATTTAGCCTTAAAGAGGAAGGAAGTTCTGACACATGCTACAACATGGCCGAGCCTTGAAGACATTATGCTAAATGAAATAAGCTAGTCATGAAAGGACAAAAATTGGATGATTCCACATACAATTACATGAGGTACCTAGAGTAGTCAAATTCACAGAGACTGAAAGAAGAACGGTGATTGCCAGGGGTTAGGATGTTTAATAAGTTTGGAGTTTTCATTCTGCAAGATGAAAGGAGTTCTGGAGGTGGACAGTGATGCTGGTTGTACAACAATGTGGATGTACTTGGTGCCACTGAACTGTAGCCCTAAAGTGGGTAAAATAGTAAATGTTACGTTACATAAATCTTACCACAATTAAACAAAAGAAAAGGAACACAGGACTATAAAGACAGGGGTAAGTGGGGAGAAGAGCAGTTCAGAGGTGTTTTTGCTACTTTGGGCTAGAGCCCTCCTCTGATATGGTACACATCCTGGAAAGGTGTGGTCAGTGCCTTTTGTAACAATGCAAGATGTCACTGATCTACTTGTGCAGCGAGTTGACAAGTTCAATTACGTTACGTGTCATTGCTGAGTACATTTTTTTGCCTCTCAACAAAGCCAAACAGGTGGAAGAGTGACTGTGATTGTCAGCCAAACAGTGTGTAAACCTAGTGAATTGAAGTCTTTAATTGCTGTGTGCCATTTGTTCTTCAGCGGCTGCAAGTTTGGAATCCAGTTCACAGGTTTGAGTATGTGGGTACTGCTGCCACATGGAAAGAGTGGATGCCCCTTCTAGAGGGGTAATTGTTACTGGTGTTATGGACTGAATGTTTGTGTCCCCCCCAAAATTCATATGTTGAAATGCTACACCCCAATGTGATGGTATTAAGAGGTGAGGCATTTGGGTGGTAATTAGAATTACGTGAGGTCATGAAGGTGGAGCCCTTATGAGTGAGTTAGATTAGCATTTGCCTCACATTTGGGACTCCTTAAGGGAGCCATGAGAGAGCTAGCTTCCCCTGTCTGCCCTTCTGCCATATGAGGACACAGTAAGAAGATGCAGCCTATGAACTGGGGAACAGGCTCTCACCAGACATTGAATCTGTTGGTGCCCTATCTTGGACTTAGCAGCCTCTGCTACTGAGAAATAATTCTTGTTGTTTGTAAGCTCTCCAGTCTATGGTATTTTGTAGTAGCAGCCTGAACGGACCAAGATAACTTGCTTCCAAATGATGGTGGCAATGTTGGAACAGAGGTTAAGGATGTTGTCAGATCTTCCAATTTTTCAATAAAAGCCCAAAACACAGATGTTTCTGAGAAAATTTCCAATGTTTAAATGTTGGAAAATAATACAAACAAACAAAAAAAAAACCCTCTAAATATTGTGCATTTTTAGCCTGGTGACAAATTCGACCTTTGAATGATCAGTTTTCCCTTCTGTTTCAATGGGTCAGGCCAAATCCTCTACCTCTATTATTCCTTATCTAGAGCGTACTGGTTAGAAACTCTCTCTCCCATCTCTGAACTCACAGATAGATTGTTTGTATGTGCTCATACGCTTACCAGATATTATCGTTCTTTAAAGATGTGTGTATATGTGTGTATACTTTTGACTACTTTAATCCAAGCTTCTTGAGACTATAGTACAATTATTCATCCTATGCTTCATACAGTATCTTCTATCCATTATCTGCTAAATAAATACTTGCTAAATGTATGAATGTGTGAATCAATGAATGTAAGCTAAAGGGGGTGATGACCTCAAAGAACAGCCTGTATTATACTAAAAGTACATTTCCAAAGTTCAAGTTGGTTTGCAATGCTTTCTTTTTCAAGTTGTAACTTTATTTATATGCAAAGGTTATGTCTTTTTGCATCTTTGTAGCTCTCTCTCTTCCATGTACTAAGTGCTAAGATATATTAACTCTTTTAGTCCTAATTCATTATTAAGTGCCCCAAATTCTACATTTACTAGTTTAATCATAGAAACCCTATGATGCTATTATTGCCCCAAATTTCAAATGAAGAAACTGAGAGGTAAAGAACTTGCCTGTGATCACACAGAGTAGATGGCAGCACCAGAACTGGATCCTAGGTAGTGGCCTCTTCACCACATCATGCTGTTTCCGTTAAAATTCCTAGAAGGAAACGGCTGACAGGGACTGCCTCTTAGCCTGGAAATGGGGCAGGGGAATGAGGATAAAGATTTCAACAACTATCACTCTTTTCACCTAAAATGTTTTTGTCTTTGGCTTTTGTTTCTATTTTTATTTTCTTCCGTCCTTTTATAAGAAAAGAGATGCAATTGCATTTGTCAAATCATAGTTGAATGGAAACCATAGGTTGGTCACCAATCCAAGAGTTCAGCAAAAATCAAGGGAAACTTTCTATGAAAATCAATTTGGGTGTGTTAGGAATTTACAGTGGAGTATTGTATATCTTATTAGTAGTTAAAAATTATGTATAAATCCTTTCTATGTGTAAAATCTACAGTGAATATATGTACATATATATACTCATACCTTTTGTCCTGGGGAACTGGCTGTTAAACACTTACCATACACCATTGTATTGGAGAAACCATGGACAGAGTTGAGGTCTAGCTAAGGGGAAGCTGAGTTGAAGACACATTTACTTTGGCTTAGTGGAATAGATTTATGAGGTTTGCAGTCACTTCCCTGTGTAGCTAAGTTACTGTTAGTTATACACATTTAGGAAAGGCTTCTATAAATATTGCAACTGCTCACTGAGCTAACTTAGTACAATGACATAAATGTGCAGGGCTAGCGATTGTATTGTGATCTGAACATACCCTGTGGTGCCTGGTGCAGGAAGTACATGGGTTGTGGCCAAGAAATAAGAGCCAGAAGTTAGTCTGTGGAAAAGTCCTCAAATCATCTGCCATGAAAATTATTAGCAGAATTAGAATATCCTTGACACACTGTAAATTCCAAAATTTTCCCCGGTCAAGAACATATACAATATTTGAGGGTTTACAGTTAGAAATACACCATACTTTAAAAAAAAAAAAAAAGTACTTGGTTTAGAAAGGCAACTTTTTAAAATCAGAATGGGCGGCGGGGGACAACCTGTAAAGGAAGACCCTTGCAGCATATTTTCTTTTTCTTTCTTGATGGAAATGGCATATTTGATAAAGCTAGAATTCAGCATTTTAACTGCAGTTTGGAAATGTTTTGGAATGTTTCAATAAAACAACTGAAAATTTATAATTATCTGATTTGGGGGTATATGAAGGTTACCTTTTTTGCTCTCTTTAAATTTAAGTAAAACACTGCGAAAAGTCAGATAAAAATAAGCAAAATATGAAATCAAGGTAATAAAGTTGAGCAACAAAATTAATAGAAATTGATAGCTACTATTAATAAAACTTCTATCAGAGCATAGCAAAAGCAGTAATTCATTCAGAAGAAATGCAATTGAGATAGATACATTTCAACTATACTGTAAATGACTGTCACTGAAAGGAACTGCTAGACTGATAAATAGTGATTAGGAAAGTTATAATGTGAGGGATGGTGTACTGGAAAGAACACTGTCCTAGTATTTAACAAACATGGATTATAGCCCAGTTCACTCTTAACCAGTGGTGACACTGGGCTATTTGTGGTTCCTCACTGCTAAAAAAGCCATGCAGTTGGGCCAAGAGCCAATCATCTGACTGAAGCTCAAGTTCTCTCTCACTCTATTTCACAATTAATCAATTCTGATTTTTTTTTTTTTCTTTTTGCGGTACGCGGGCCTCTCACTGTTGTGGCCTCTCCCGTTGCGGAGCACAGGCTCCGGACGCGCAGGCTCAGCGGCCATGGCTCACGGGCCCAGCCGCTCTGCGGCATGTGGGATCCTCCCGGACTGGGGCACGAACCCGCGTCCCCTGCATCGGCAGGCGGACCCTCAACCACTGTGCCACCAGGGAAGCCCCCATCAATTCTGATATTTATCATAAAGAATAAATTACCATCTTACACCTAGAGGGTACGTAATTTCTGCAAATTAATGTTGAATATATTCTTCAAATATTTCATGGCTAATGCACTGACTGTTCTGAATTCTTTTAAGGGACTAGAGTTCTTGCCCTTCAGGAATTTGTCTTCTCCCATTCTGTGCCCAAGCCACCTCACTCCCCAAAAATACTTTCTAATGTCTTATGATAGCATTGCCTAGGGCATCCATCTGTCCTCTGCCTACAAAACTCTGTCTCAGTAATGTGAAATGTTCGAGTTAGGCAAATGGGTTGGAAATTCAGTGTTCATTTCCCAGACTGTGGTGGCAGTGGTCAAGCGTTAAAGAAATAGTGTTCCTAATTTATACAATCTAGGACACCAATTAAGAAGGACTGCTTGGATGTGTTTCAAGCCAGAAGGTAAGCCAAAGGCTTTTACACATTTTATCCACAACTTGGATGATGAAACAGGGATCCTGTTTATCCATTTTAAACATGAAATCCTGGAAGGAGGCGTTGCTTAACCTTTCAAATATTTGATTAAAATTCAAGAAAATCTAAATAATTTGGAAAAATAATCAGGAAAAGTTTGAGTTATCTAAAGAGACATACATTGGATGGCACAATTTTAAAGTAAATTATTGAAATATCAAGTAAAAATGTACTGTGCATGGTTGTGAATAAATTTTAAGGGTCTAGACTGGGGCTGCAAATTGAACAAGAAACGGCTATAATTTCAGCTTAGCTTTGCTATCTCCCAAAAGTCATTGTGAATCTTGCTGCATTTGGATATATAAAAAGATATAGTTTCAAATTCATCAATCATTTTATGCTTGGAATTAATAAATTTAAAACAGTAAAAAAACAACAATATCACCTGTAGAAATTTTTCTTTCAAACATCTCCGTATGTTGACTATTACTCTAGAGATATATTTGGTTATTGACTGCACAATTAAGAGAAAAAAGATAACCTCGAGACAGTTCAAAAGAAAGCAGTGAACTGGTCAAAGAATTAGAATTAGATGACCATAAAAAGAAATCTTAACAGGAATTTAAATTTTCCAAATAAAAAATAGGATGCCTGAGGAATAACATGGTAAGGATTTTGATGTTTGTAAAATATGTCTAAGATTCTTTTTGTTGAAGCTATGAATAGAAAAAAATAGTTATGAAAATGGAGTTTGGACCTAAGGAACCAATTTGTAACCATCTACTTATAATCTTGGCTGTAAGTGCAAGAGGCAGAGTACAAAGTAGAAAGCCTAGCTGCCCAGGTCTGAAAATAGCACCCTCTGCTTCTCCTTCCAGGACTAAAGCTGCCTTTGGCTCTCCAATCTCTTACTATCTCCTTTGAAATGCAAATGGTTTGGGAGGGGTTGCCCTTAATTCACTCATTTAAAATCTAGCAGTTAACACCTTAGCAACTAGAAGCCAACCTAAAAAAAGAAAGAAACTGGGTGAGGGTTTTGGTGGGTATGCAGCCCTCCTGGAGCTAAGTTCTATCTGGAGGAAGGAAAGGAGTGTTTGTCAGAAAGGAAGACTGTATCCAAAATGTTGTCCCTTATTCTCAGTCCACTTTTGGTGTGCATGCCAAAGGTCACCAACCCCTGACCCAGCCTAACTCTTGAATTTGTTATAAAATGATGAAAATGGTTTAAAGAACCCTCTTGTCACAAATTCCCAACTCTGTGAGGCACTTTCATCTGTAATGTTCCAGGGTTGGTAGGAAGGGTGGAAAGTGAATGGCTTGAAAATAGTCAGATCTCTTTAACTAAAATTAGTTTCTGGCAAGGGCTCTCAGCAACATTGGCCTACATTTTCCAGAACTATTGTTCTTGTGCTTTTGCCTAAGTGTGTTTGCATAGGCAGGAGCTGGCCATAAAGGAAAATGAGAAAAGCTGTGACTAAACGAAGGAGAAAATAAAATCCATATGACTAAAATTCTAGCACAGAAACTTCATTAATCATTACTTCAGGAATGTAAGACTCCTCTGTGAGGATACATGGAAAACTTCGTTGTGTGTCCCTGACATACACTATTAAAAACTGCCTCCTAGCCAAGCAGACTTGGCTCTCACCCACGTAAATGAACTATCATTACTCAAGGGGGGTGTAGAGCACTTTGCTCTAGGTGTCTGCTGCTTTTCTTGTTTGACATCCATTAAAATTCTGCTTCCATTCTCCAATGTGGTTATGCACTGTAAACTTTTGGTTTTAGGCAACTAAACTACAACCAGTTGAAAAGATGGAAAATGGGCAGACATAGCTCTTACTGTCATATGATATACATATTCATCAAATCTTTTGAAAGAATCGTCAAAAAGTGGAGAGTACGAGTTACTACTGTCCTGGGATGGCTGAATATTACATGCTGTCCGTTTGAGTGAAAAATTACTGAGCACACACTCCAACAGTATAAGTATCAGATCAACTGCACTTTGAAGAGCTGCCTTGACACAAACCACACACATATATTCATTCTGACTGAGGAGACAAGGATACAATAATTTAGCAAAACATATTTTTTAAAACTTATTAGATCAAAAACACAGGTTGGTAGTGGAATCCATATTGCAGAGCACACTGATTTTCTATCCTTGGCATCCCAATTAACCTTACCAAAAATGGCAGTCTTTTCTCACTTTTTCTACAAAGTATACATGAACACTCCATTTCCAAAATCTGTCATGAGCTTTAAGCTAGCCCTTCTGAGAACATTTCAGTTTTTGCATTTGCCTTTTCTTTTAAGCCTGTAAAATGTCCTAAAATGAGAAAGTAGGGAGGTAGGAAGGAGGATTTTGGAGTAAGAAATCATATAAGATCTGTGGAAAAGATAAGTGCCTTTTCTCTGTTAATGAAGTTTCTTTCCTTTTTTCTTTATTTTCTTTCTTTCTTTTTTTCTTTCTTTCTTGCTTGCTTGCTATGAAGGTGGAGATCTGCATCTGCCTTATTCACTGCTATATTTCAAATGCTCAGAACAGTGCTGGGCAGACAGTAGGTCATCAGAGAACATGTGTTCAATGAATGAATGATGTTTTTCTCTGTAAATTACATTCAATGAGTATTTTTCTTATTACTTCCTGATGATAGAAAATCCACTGAAAATATTTACTGAAAACAGTCTTATTTTTTTCCACCCAGGAAAGAATCTTCTTAAGAGAGTACATAAATTCCAGAGGAATAGACATGAACAGGTAAGAGACAAAAAGTAATATCCTCTCCACATCCACATTTCCTCACTGCCCAGATAGACTCAAACCAGTTCAGAGATCAATTGTGTAACAACGTTGCAGTCTTCATTGAACTGCTCTCCACAAGCATTAAACATCTATGTGTGTGTGAAACTGTGCTGTAAGCCATGTGCTCAAGTGAATAAGGTATGGACCTCATATTTGAATTACTCAGAGCCTGGTAAGAGAGAAGGGTACATAAACAAGTAATTGTAATACAGTGTACAGAGTACAATAATAGAAGTAATTAATCCTGTTTGGAGAAGCTGGCAGGCAGGTCAGATTTCTTAGAGGATATCGTGACAGATGTTACAGAAGACATTTTGACTGTTTGAATGTGAACCAGGAGCTTGCTAAGCAGACAAGATCAGAAAGGCCATTCCAGACAGAGAGGACAGCATGAAGAGTAGGGTGAAGGACAGAAGCTGTCCAACACATTTGGAAAATCACAAGTCAATTCTGTGAGGAGTTGCGTTTGGAAAGGTAAACAGATTAGAATTCTAAAGGGGATGGAAAATAGAAGGGTTTAATAAATAAGGGCTTAACATGATCAGGTTTGCATTTAAGAAAGATAACCCTAACTCCAGTGGAGAATAAATTTAAATGGAGTATGACCAAGGAACGGAATACAGAAAAAGGAACAAGTTTAGGGGCTTGGGATCTCAGGTATCTGTGAATACCTAGGTGTACACTACTCTGCAGTTCAGGAGAAATTTTTGAGCTAAAAATGCAGATTGAGGAATATTTGTTAAGTGGTCATTAAGTCCATGGTATATGACAATATTGTGATGAGAAAAAGCTAGAGAACAAAGAGAAACAGAAAAAATAAAAAGAGAGAAAAAGAACCCAAGGAAAGAAATAGAGAAGTAATGGACATAGATGTATGAGAAGAACCAGGGGATAAATTACTTATATTGTAAATATATCCACCTCCCTGTTTCTAGAGTTTGAAATCTTCGGAAAGTAAGTGTACGTGTAATAGGGAAGAACAAATCTGACTCCATATTAGATCTGTTCTATTGCTTGTGCTTAGTCATGCTGGCTCTGCACCTTTTGCAAAAGAATGTTGCCTATAGCCTGAAATACACAAGGTAGCCTATTCTCAGGGCTCTGACCTTTAACAGTCCATTCATATAGAGATATAAAGTTGCAGAACAGAGAATAACATTTGTTTTATTGGAGGTTTACAGGAACATCATGACCTGACCTACCTGGACAGCTGCAAGAACAAAGGATTCAGACACCAAAAAGTTTGCAACAACTAACCACTCCCCTCCCTCACCTTGCCTTTAAAAGTGCTTTGCTGAAACCCTTTGAGCAGTTTGGGGTTTTGGGGGCATGAGCTGCATGTCTCCTTGCATGGCTCTGCAATAAACCTTTCTCTGCTCCAAACTCCGATGTTGGCCTCACCGTGCATCAGGCACAGGAACTTGTGTTCAGTAACGTATGTTTCATAGAGTCAGATGTTTCCATTGTTCAGAATAGAAATGTAAAAAGAAAATTAATTTTCTTAGAGGGCATGAAATATTATTACCAACAACTCTGGTACCCATTGACTCCTGATTTTACCTATAGGCAAAGTATTTTTTTTTACTTGACATTTGTATAGTGTATTATTGTATATAAAGTTTCTTCATGTGTATCCAGCTTATTATTAATTCTTACAACAAGCCTGTAAGATAGGAATTCTTTTCAAATGGAGAAACCCAAGATTCAAAGCCCAAGTAACGAATCCAAGGAAAGTTCCCAGGACTGACTGAGTTCCATGTTGCATCCACTAATATACTCAGAGTCCAAGGAGTAAAAATCTTTCATTCATCCAAAACAACTGACCTTCTTGAAAATCCAACCTGATTTGCGTGTTGGCAACTCCATGCGTTGCTTAAATTGCATCTTTAGGATTTAGTCTTTTGACATAGACAATAACTGTTCAGCTGAAATGACACTTGGACAATAACACAATATACCACGAGGCTTAAGGAGACCTATTGAAGACTCACCATATTATTACAAAGACCCTTTAAAATTTCAAAGAACTCAAGTGAAGTGTCAGCCTAGCCCAGAAATCTTAGTAAAGCAGAGTAAAATGACCATACATGACTGGGCATAGTCATGAAATTCTCATGAGAATTTGTGGCCAATCAGCTTGCAAGGTATGGAGAAATAAGGCGAACATTTTATCTTCCACTGAAGAGAAAACCCCACATTTCTGGTGCTGTTTGTCATGTTCCAATTTCTAAGTACTCTACCTTTAAGACTGGCCAAAGCCATGACCTCAGTGCCTAGTCCTGAAGTCTTCAAAAGAAATGCTCCCATGACAGAACCCACAGATTCTGAACTCACTCATCCCTCCAGACTCTCAGTCTGAGGGACTCCAGTATCCCCTGCTGTGTGACTCAACATCTGACTGACCGTGGGTAGCCTCTGATTTCAGCTTTGCTACTATCATTTTGGTGCTGACAGCTCTTCACTAAGCAACCCAAAATCAACTCTGCCGTCTAAAGACCCTGGATTCAGCCCAGCATTCTGGAGAGGTTGAGGAGTAGAGGCAGCCAAACCAGGCTGCTGCTGCCAGGGCACCAAACTTTCCCTCCACTGACATAACTCTAATTTGGTTAGGATTTTTTGGTAACATTTTTGTGCCACTATATAGTTGTTTTTAAGACAAATTAAATATTCATTTTTGTGTAATCCAGACTTTGAAATTATAGATCACTTGAAAAGAACAAATACAAGAATCCTATTTGTGTTATGGTAAAGTGAGTGTGTATGGTTGAGACGAAATCTTCTAAGCATTGAAAGAAACTATTTTTTGCTTCAATGACTTGCATCTTCTTTTAAAATTAACTTTTAAGTCATCAAATTTCAGAACGCATGTGAATTTTTTTTTGGAGTAAAATAACACAGCAGATTCATTTAATAAAGTCAATTCAGTAATTGTGTGTGTCTTACCAATATCTCCAAAGACATCTTTTCACAAAAGACAATGGGGTTAGAAGAAAATCCATTGTTTCAAAGAGAAATAGGCTCTTAAACCCTGGTAAGCATCAATTACTATTCACAGTATTGTCTAAACAGAAAGAAATTTCTTGACTCAATATGGCTCCTTGAAAAGTTTCCATTAGAAAGTATTTTGCACTATTAAACATGGAATATTTGAGCCAACTCTTCTATATCAACTACACAGTCATTTAATAGCTTTTATTGGAAGAATCTTTTACGATTATTTTAAGATCTTTGTATAATTATACGGAAAATTTGTATTCAGCTGGGAAAATTCTACCTTCTCCTTAATCCACCATTTTAATAGAAATATGTCCTCTAGCAATTATTTCTATCTGTATTAAAATTTTCCAAGCTTCAAATTATAGTAGAAGATGAAATAAAAAGTACTATCAATATCTAGTGATCTGAAAATGACCTTATACTTTTAAACTAATTTTCCTAGGCTCTGCATTAATTATTGTGTGCACTCACAGTCATAGCTATAGACAGAATGTCTGCTAGTGCCCACAGCAGGATAAGACAATTAGAAAATCTATGAATTCTTCTCCTGTTTATACTTCAATTTCAAAGGTTAAATTTTTTTTTAAGATATTTTATGTGTGGTTCAGAGATGCTTCTATATGACGGTGTTGATTGGTTTTCTCCTTGATATGAAATATAGGTGTATGAAAATCAAATATGCACAAGGAAACCAAACATGGTTTCATTTATCACATGGCAATGAACATTACAGAGACCCTGGAATAAATAAATAATTCAATCTACTCCACTTAAAATACGTTTATGACCTGTCTACGTTGTGCAAGGCTCTATACTACCTTTGTAAAGCTTAAATCTAGTAAGCAAAACTGACATACACACAAACACACACAACATACACAGCTAATGCACAGAGTTAGACTTGTGGAGGGTGAGTTCAAGGGCAAAGACACTGTACACTTTGCCTCAGATATAGGCAGGGCTGATCCTCCATGGGCAGGCACCAGCACAGTAGTCCTACTGGTTTAAATGGTGAAGCATTTCTATACTGGAGTACACTCCTTCACCTTGGCTGCCGGAGACCCTCCCTCAACTTTCCCAAGGTTTAGAAACAAAAGGGGTGAAACTGGCCCAGCATGAGATCCTGCAGGTTGCATTGTGGGGACTTCTTTCTAGTTGGTTGGTGCCTGGTGGTTGGAAGCCAGCTGCCCACTAGTCTGATCTCTTGAGTACCCACCCTGAGAATAAGGTGTAGGTGCCCACAGATAAAAGAGGTGAATTGGAAGCAGATCAAAAATGAATATGTTGGAAATGTCATCTGAAAACTAGTCCTTAAGCCTGGGATCAAAACCTCAAATGCTACAGGATCTAAGCAAATAAAATAAGTCAGCCAGAGGACAACTGTGGCAAACTGGAGGGTGTGTGCCCCGTAGAAGTTGCTTCTCCCCAGCCCAGTGTTATGAAGTCATCTGATCTTTCAAGTGACACTAGACATCTGAATCTGTATGTGAAATCTATTGATTTCTAAGTATTCTCAATTAATTCAAGAAAGAAATAAAAACCTGGGCTTCCCTGGTGGCACAGTGGTTGGGAATCTGCCTGTCAATGCAGGGGACATGGGTTCGAGCCCTGGTCCAGGAAGATCCCACAGGCCGTGAAGCAACTAAGCCAGTGCCCCACAACTACTGAGCCTGTACCCTAGAGCCCACGAGCCACAACTACTGAGCCCATGTGCCACAACTACTGAAGCCGTAGAGTCTGTGCTCTGCAACAAGAGAAGCCACCGTAATGAGAGGCCTGCACACCGCAACGAAGAGTAGCCCCTGCTTGCCGCACCTAAAAAGAAAGCCCACGCAGAGCAGCAAAGACCTAATGCAGCCAAAAATAAATAAATAAATTTATTTTTAAAAAAAGAAAGAAAGAAAAACCAAAACTAAAACACTGGGTGAGTTAAACCACATATGTCTATGAGTGTGATTTACCTTGAAGTCCATTAGCTTGCAGCTTCTGATTTCAAATCTTCATTCTTCTCTGGTGAGGTGTGAACCTGTGCTTTCTCTTTTGACCTAAATAGTGCAAGTAGAAAAATCAGTGTTTTATGGCTGTTGTAATTTCATCAGTTCACAATTCCTGCCCACAAAGCTGGTCCATTACCAGGAAATCTACTCTTTGGGAACAGAAGACCCTTTAGAAGTTAAAGGGACTCCTACCATCCTTCCTTATCTCTTCCTCATTTCCTCTTTCCCTTCTCCCACCTCTAGATCATTAAAGTGTCTAGAAGGAATAATGCCTAGAAGTTTATCAACTAAATTATTAATTAAATTATTAAATTAATTATTAATTAGATTGTTCATTGGATTAATTTTTGTGACTATGGCAGAGTGATAAAAAGTACCTGGGGAGGGACTTCCCTGGTGGCACAGTGGTTAAGAATCCGTCTGCCAGTGCAGGGGACATGGGTTTGAGCCCTGGTCCGGGAAGATCCCACATGCCACACAGCAACTAAGCCCATGCACCACAACTACTGAGCCTGGGTTCTAGAGCCTGCGAGCCAAAACTGCTGAGCCTGTGTTCCACAGCTACTGAAGTCTGTGTACCTAGAGCCTGTGCTCTGTAACAAGAGAAGCCACCGCAATGAGGAGCCCACGTACCGCAACGAAGAGTAGCCCCTGGTCACCGCAACTAGAGAAAGCCTGAGCACAGCAACGAAGACCCAACGCAGCCTAAATAAATAAATAAATAAAATTCATATTAAAAAAAAGTACCTGTGGATAGGACATAACATATCCTCTAGACAGGTTCCTGAATGAACAGTGAATAAATGAATGAGGTACCTGTAGGTGAACAGGCATCCCTGGATGGGCAAAGAGGGAAGACAGAGAATTTAGCTAAGCCAAAGACTTGACACCAGTCCTATCTGATCAACAAGTATGGTGTATGAATAACAGGAGCTGTTCTTTATTGTCTGCTGCTTCTGTTCCAATTACTGGGTAAAGTGCATTTATGACAATGGTTTCTTTAATCCCTATACTTAACTTTAGGAAGATACTATCATCCCCATTTAATGGAAGTGGAAACGGGAGCTAAGGGAGAATAAGTAATGTGCTCTGCTTTCAACAGCATGTCAGAACTGAGCTGTAAGTCAAGTTCTAGTCTAATTTCAAAGCCTGTGTTCTTAACCAATTCTGTTTACTGCCTCCCTCCCAAAGGAAAAGAATACACCTCTAGTCTGATGGTTTAAGATATTCAAGCAGTTTCCTCCATCAAATGTATGGAAACTAGTGAAGAGTAGTGCTTGACAGAGGGAAAGAAAGAACCTACGTATTTGGTTTGGGAGAAATAGCCATGGGAGAAGGAGGAAAGGAAAAGAGGCAGCAGTCTTGGATCGAGAGGAAAAGTGGGAGAGGTGAGAGAGAATTAGTTGGGGGTGTGGGGAAGAGAACAAGAGAGAATTCTTTCCTCCTAGGAGAGTAGAAATGCTAACAGAGCAAGTTGGGGAGGTGAGCGAGTGATAATGGAGGGACATGATAAGAGGGAGTGTGGTGGCGACAGTAAAAGGATGCAGTTAACTTGGCCCTGACCAGGAGCTGTGCTAATGGGCTCTGTTGAGACGACTACCAAACAGCTGTTCAGAGAGCTTCAACACGCTCAGAATTGCTCTGCCACCCTAAGGGGCACCCAGCCCCAATTCCTGAATCACAAGATTGGAGGATCCATTCAGTTATCTCCTTTTCATTTTCTTATCTAAATCAGCCTGCTGAGGAAAGATTGGTTCAGGAGGGAATATACTTGCGCTTTGAGAAATGGAATTAAGATATGTCTCCTTCCAACAATATTGAAAACTAAAAGAGAAAAGGTGTATTTTTGTGAAGTCGCTTTTCCTATATATTTAACATTAGAGTCTGTTCATTCTAAATTATTCATCTGCTATTTCATCTTAATGCTCTGCTAATCTTCAGCTGAAATCTCTAAAATCCAGTGACTGTGATCAGTATGTTTTCAGATGCCATTGCAGGTAGGAAGCAATATTTGGACTTTGGATTTCACACAGAGAAAATGACATAAAACAAAACAAACTCATACTCCATCCAGTTTTGGCTTAAATTTTACAGGACATCATCACTAATGCATTCTGCCAATAAATACCAGATGTTCTGTTAAAAACCACAACAACAAAAAAATGGATCTGAGTATCTTCCTAGAGTATGGCTGGATATCCAAAGCCAGACTTTGGTGAGAAAATTCAGAGATCATGCAGAAATTTGAACTCAGAAATGCTCCCCTCATAACCATGGTGTCGTTCTAAGCAAGTCAACCAGAAATTATATTCTCTTACCCATATATTTGATGCTGTTGCTGTTCATGGAGGGTATTCTTTTGTTCACTGAAGCAGAAATTAGATGTAGGTTTAGGATATGGTTTCAAAAACATATACTTCATGTGGAAATGGAAATATTTAAATATAATATTTTACATATTATATTTTATAATATACTTTATTTATATTTATATATAAATATAAATATTTATATATATATTTTTATATATATTTTATATTTTTATATTTTTATATATATATTTTTAATATAATATAAATATTATATATTTTATAATATACTTTACATTCAATCAATTCTAAAAATCATTTCACAAAATTGGTCCTAGACATCACTTAGCTCATCTGTTCTTTCCTTAAACATTGTGATATGTGTGTGTCTGTGTTTGTGTGTGTGAATTTACATTGTGTGACCACTCGAGTGTCAACATTAGGTTCATATTATCAAGAGCTCTAAGAATGTTCTCGTCCCTAGCATGTTTTGCACATTTCATGAACTTTGCATCAGTGGTCATGCTAACAAGAGATACTCATCACCTCTAGGCATCTAACAGAGCAGCATAGTGCCCAGGAAGAAGGGCTTTGGTATTAGAAATCCAAGCTCCTCTGCTCACTAACTGTCTGAATGTAGGCAATCTCCCAAGCCTTGATTTCAATATCTGTAAGATACAACGACAGTTGTAAATCACCTCAAAAGTTATCATGAGATTCAAATGAACTGATGCATACAACAGGCACACAATATGCTTTTTACTAGGCACCTTTTAACACGTTTTAGCTTTTCAAAATTATTACCAGTAGAAATAATAGTGAAAATGAAAATCTTGCTGGAAGAGTTAGTATAACAATTCAAATTTAAAGCAATGTTGAAATGACTATCATATATTTAGGAATTGCAGGAGAGCAGAGGGGCTGAGAATATTGGCCCCTGAAACAGCCATGAAAAAAATGCTAGAGGAATTGAACACCCACCCTCATGAGTGTTATTACCTGTCGTTTACTAGATTTTTCTTTTAATGACCGAAGAACAGTTTTTTCCTCATATGATTTTATCAGGAAGTTGGTAGAAAAGAAAGAGCATGACCTTTAAAGACATGCAGATCTATGTTTGATTCTCAAACTGTATAAACCATCATCATCAACACTTGAACAGATTACTTCTCTGAAGCCCAGTTTCTTTCCCTATAAAATGGGTATGAGATTAACCATCTCACAAACTTCCCCCAGAATTGAGTAATCAAGTGTCTAGTCTCATTCCTGGCATGAGTAGGCATTCAAAAAATGTAAATTGCTTTCCCTTGCCCCATCCTTTTCCAGCATGAATAGGTGAGACTATAAGACAGAGTCTCCACCCAAGCTAACGTTTCCCTGACCTATGTTTTAACTCAATAATATTACAATGAAAGTACATATAAAGGTTATCATTTTATGCCAGTTATAAAGAACTTACTACTGATAAGGATCAGAATTCTAATTTCTATGCAGTCATCGAGTCATGATCCCACATGCTCTCTACTGCACCAGGCATATTATTAATGTATTTAAGGCAAGCCACAGTGTCAAGTTAAATAAATGTAAACACCTGCATGTAGAGCTTTGCCTCACTAAACTGTTGGTGAATGGCTTCCTAACTAAATGTTAGATTCCCTTCCATTCCTGGTATGCCTTTGCTTTCAAGACAGAGCTCTCAGGAGTTGAAATATCTTGTCTCTTTTTCCTGTCCATGACTTTAAACAAGCCACCAGTTACAAAACTTCTTACTTTCCCCTATATTATGCTTTAATTCAGAATCACTGATAGATGAACTTCTATCCTGGCACTTAGCTTTAATTAAGCAAGGAAGCTCTTAAAAACGGGCCGCCTTCAGTGGTTGAGAGTCCGCCTGCCGATGCAGGGGACGCGGGTTCGTGACCCGGTCCGGGAAGATCCCACATGCCGCGGAGCGGCTGGGCCCGTGAGCCATGGCCGCTGAGCCTGCGCATCCGGAGCCTGTGCTCCGCAGCGGAAGAGGCCACAACGGTGAGAGGCCCGCGTACCGCAAAAGAAAAAAAAAAAAAGGCTGCCTTGCTAATCTTGAAGCAGGCCTCAACTGTCTCTTCTACCACTTTCTCAGCTTCTATAAATCTTTTCTCTTTTCTCCATCAGAAACCAAAAACTTGGAGAAACAGCCAAACTATGTGCACCTAATCAATGTAAATTTTTATTCAGATGCTTTGATGTCACTTTCATTCAAGAAGGTTGGCAATTAAATAACTCATTCATTTAATTGACTTTCCCTTTCCTCCTTTATATGTATTCAATTACTTGAACAGATTACTTGAATCACTCTTTGACCAAATCATGCATTTTTATTATCTGCATTCTTCTGCCATCATTTCTTATTTCCTAAAGTGGCCATTCTCTTTAAGAAATTTTTTTAAATGAATATTTTCTCAAGAAGTTTTAAAATAGAGTAAACCTCGGAGTAACCTAGTTTCTTTGTAAGTAAAATTTAAATTTTTCCTTAGGAGAATTGTGTCAATTAACCATTAAGGCATCTTTTTTTTATAGGAAACAATACAGATATCCTCTCATTTTATAGACTACTACTGATCAATAAGATAATCTAGTTTATGGCGGTAATGTGAACAAATTTAAGGGAAAATACAATGATGGATTAGAAGATGCAGAGTAATATGGTGACAAAATTACTCCATGATATATTAGAGATATAATTAGAAATGTGAAGACTATACTTTTAAAAAAATTCTTAATTATGTACACCAATAATGTTGGAATTACTTATGTAACGTTGACATCCTGGAAAAGACCTTAGCTGACAGATATTGTTTCCATGGACCTAAGTCTCATTTAATTTGATTACCATTAAAGAGACTAGTACATAAAGCCCATTTGGCCATCTCTAGCAAGGAGGTGCCTCATGAAAGTTCAGCTGTATATGGTAAACAGTTGCGTGTCAAGGCAGTATTAGCCCCATACACATTATTTGTGGAGTGTCCCGAACCCCATTGAGCTATGGATCCATGAAGTTTTGATAGCTTTCCCCTCACTCTTAGTCTGACAGAATATAGGAAAGGTAAAACGTGAATTATAGCAACGACTATGGTCTACCATAATTTTAAAAGTTCAGTATATCAACAGGGAAAAAGACAAACACAAAAATAGGTTAAGGAATTTCAATAGCTTCTTGTTGAGATGAAATTTTTCCTCTCTTATGATACTAAAAGCACATCTTTAAAAATCCACAAGAAAATATTGTTGAGAAATGCACGCTTACCAGAAAGACTTATAACGACGATTTCAACAATTAAAAAACTAGGCTAAATTATGACTTTTTCAGGATATCTGTATATATGAACTAAATATAGACCTCATACAGAAACTTTTTCTCTTCTACTTTCTCCTTTTATAATGTCCAGCAGGCCTTCAGCCTCTATACTCTGATGAGAGGTACCAAATTTGTCACACTGTAACTTTGAGTTAAAAGTACATTGGCCTATTTTTCTGAACACAAAACTGGGACATATCGTCTGACAAAAGATTATGTGACTCTTCCAGTGAAAGAGGTAGTCTGGAAGAAATGTCAGACACCAAAAATATAGGAAATTCTAAGATGTTTCAATAATTTTTGGTGATAGAGATAGAACATTTAGAATCAGGGCTGCCCCAGAAAATTCACAATAGTAGAGTGTGGTCAGTACCCTGCTTTTGAATATCTTTCTCTCCAGTGTTTTAGTGCCCACCCTACTTCTAGATTGTCTAATGAGGTCCCACAGTATCTCATGGAATGTTGAAAAACCCATGTTTGTGCAAACTAGAGCTGGTGGTTGAACAGGCAGTACACCCTCTGCTAGGTCAGCTTGGCAATATTCACCAGGGAATATTCACAGGGACTGGAGCAATAGAGGAGATTCTGTTCCCTCAGAGCTTATTACATTCTAGGGCAGTGCAGGATAGTGAAGGTATTTGCCATATCAGGTTTCCTAACTCTGGAAGCAAAAGCTACACTACTAGCATGATGGCAGGGGTTAGTGGTCGGGGCTGGGATTCAAGCCTTACAGTTGATCAGGTCTTTTAGTTATCTACTACTGCATAAAAACATACTGTATTATATATACCTCATGATTTCATGAGTTAGAAATGCAGTCAAGTCTCAGCTATGTAATTCTTCTGTTTAATGTGGCACTGACAGAGCTTGAGTTGTATTCAGCTGGCTGAATACAACTGATGTATTCAGCAGATGGGCTGGTCTGGAGGGTCTAACATGGCTTCATTCACATATCTGGTTCCTTGGCAAGGACAGTGAGGCTGATTGTGTTGACCAGGGCATCCAAACATGGCCTGTCCCTAAGGAGAACACGGCAGCCTCAGGGTTGACAGACATTTTTACATGGTGGCTCTGGACTCCAAGGGTGAGTGTTCTGGAAAAAAGGACAAAATTTCATGGCTTTTCATGACTCAGCCTTGGAGATCACATAGTGTCATGTCTGCTCTACTCTACTGGTAAAAGCAGGCATGGTTCCACCCAAGTTGGGGCCTAGACCCAGCCCTCTGATGGGAAAATGTCATAGATTTGGGCCATGTTTGTAAATGACAGCACCAGGATTGAATGACTAACCATAGGGACATAGACTAATTTACTAGAGCTTTGCAAGGGGACATTTTCCTCTGGGCAGCCAACCTATAGATAAGACGCTTGAAAAAGTTAACTTTTACATCTTACCATTCTTCTCAGTCAGAATCTATTGCTTTTGATATTTGTACATATTCTTAAGGAAAATGTAAAAGTATTACTACAAAAATAAAGAACCAACGTAACATTATAAATAATCAAGTAAAATACCCACTTGCCCATGGCCTTACCCATCTAAGATGTCACTGGAGCCCAACATATCTTATATACTACAAACTGCTTGTCAGTGTTCATTCTTTTCCTTCTCTCTATGTCAGATGCTCTCTCTTGATTCTCTTCACTCATCTAAATCAGTCATTCATCAACAGACAGGGTAAATCCCATGAGGCTTTCCCTAGCACTAATGGTGCACCATAATACAGTTTCTTTCACTGCAAAATCTTTTACTGTTTGTACCAATCATTTGACTTTTTTACTGGTAAGTGTTTAGGTCTACATTTTCTGACGCCTCAGCTAAGGTGTAAGCTCCTGGACAGCAGGAATTGTTGTTGTATCCTTCACAGTGTCTAGCACACTGATTGCTGACTAATTCAGTAATTAATTGACTGATAGACTATTCTTCATAGACTATAGGAATTCTGTTGTTTATAAATAGCTGCTAAAAATGAGTTTAAGAGAGTATTCTATGATCCTGGTTTGAGAACATGCCAACTTTTGCATTTGGAGAAACTTCTAGATAAGAGACAATGATTCTCTATAAAATGAGAATAGACTCATTCTATAGAATGAAAGACTAAGCTGAGTGAATAAAAGCTGCCCTAGGTAATAAGACAGCTATCATTTCTTAGAGTATAACTTTGGACCTCAGCTTCTTCATCTGTTAAACAGAAATAATTGTACCTACCTTACAAGAAAGATTGTTTTAAGAATTAAATGAGATAATACCTGAAAATGTTTACAGAGTGGCTGGGACTTTGTAAGTCCCAATAAATTGGGATAGCAGCAACTGTTTCAGGAGAAAGTGTAATTGTTGATTTCACTATCATTATTATCATGTCCTCTGAAATTTTGGCATAAGAAATAAAATACCTATCCTGCCACTTTAATTTCTTTAAGTGAAGTGACTCTCCAGAGATTTGAGAACACATTGGGTATTTAAGCTTTTTTTCCATAAATTGGCAGCAGAATATATGCATTAAGAGCTCAGGCTCAGGAGTCAGATTCACCTGAGTTAAAATCCCAGTTCCAAGGGTCTCCTTAGCTCTGTGACTGGGCATGTTGCTGAATTTTACTTTGCCCCAGTTTATTCATCTGTAAAATGGAAGTAATGATACTATTTATCTATTATTATCATTAATAATTATTATTAGAGTACAATTAGCAGGAGATCAATGTTCCACATGGCCCAGATGAATTTTGGTAGAGAATTTCTTCCACTCTTTAAATATGGAAAAATAAAATTTAGAGTTTAAGAGAAAGCTCAGAAGTAATCTATCTTAGGTTTTCAACCAAACCAAAATGCTTTATAAATACCATCCATAAATGATTATTCAGGCTTCCATGGAAGAAAATCACTACCTCATTCCAGCTTGATATAACTTAAATTGTTTCTTATTGAATCTAATTTTATGTCCATATAATCTCACATTTTATCCTTCTCTATCGTACACAGAAGAATAAAATCCTTTTTTCTATTCAGTAAATTATTTAAGATTATTATCACATAATCCAAGAGTCTTGCATTTTTCTTTTCTTCCAGTGGCTCCTCATATGCCCTGATCCATATAATGTTTTCTATCCTGTTGTCTCACCACCAGATTGATTCTACAATCTTTTTAGTGGGAAACAGAAATGAAGACAATAAAATAGGCATGCAGGGTAGAGTCAGGGTATTACCTCGTTGGTTCTAGGGACTGAAATTCTATTGAATGCAGCCCAACTATGGATTTAATTGTCAATTCAATCATGCCATTGTCTAGCACAGTGTTTTCTTCCAGGCTACATCAAAGACTGTGAAACATTATAATAAATTTATATTGGGTGATTATTATACATAATTTTTAAAATTTTATTATATTACATAAAATGAAAAATATATTTCCAGTTCCAGACCATAAAGGTACATGTGGTCACAGAATTTATTCCATAAAACAAAGGGACCAACAGAAAAAAGTTCTATAGACTCTCCATTTCAATAATATTTTAATGACATCCACAGTAAAAAAAAATCAATAAAAAACTTAAGAAATAATATTATATGGGATATTCTATTTAACTTGTCTATATCATATGACAAGAAAAATATTTTAATGGAGGATTTATATTTCCAGCCTAACATGAGAAGTTATTAGTGTAAATGCTGATTTTTTTAAATGATAAAGTTAAGTTACATGACATTTTCAACTAAAATTGAGAAGATAATACTTAGCAGCTTTCCTTATTGACCTGGTAAAAAAATTTTGGTCCAGCTAGCTAACTTACTAACTTGTACTGTTCAAATACAAACTTATTTGAACAGTAAGAGGAGATTTTTAATCAAAATAATTCAGTGGCCCATCATGACAATGAAAGTACTAGTATGGGTTATTTCTTCCCACTCTCTCCCTCAACCTACCATTGATTAAGTATTTAAACTTTATATCAGTTATGTAATCATGTGTAATACAAAAAAGTTATAGACTGTAGGCAATTAAGAAAGATTAAACTGTTTTAGGTTTTAGTGTTTTAGGTTTTAAAAATACAGTAACAAAGAAAAGGAATAACAAATACGAATAAAAATATTAAAGAATATTCTCAGAAAGAATATTAAAGAATATAGGAAGAATAACAAATTTTAGACCAGGAAGAGATTCTAATTCTGGTTTTTATTCTTAGTTTAGGTTGATTAGCAGTTCTGGAGTTATTCAAAGACACCTTTTACATTTCTATTTTAGAGTAATCAAATATCATCAAAAATGTTAAAAGTCCTGGGTCTAGCAAAGTGTGGCCATGTTTAAAGGTGTGTAGTGAAGACCTTTTAAACCAAAAATTATGCTTAGATTAATACTGCTTTGGAGACCACATCTTATTTTCTACATGCTATCACTGATACTTTGCAGAAGATTAACGTAACAGCCAGAACCAGTTAGAAATAAATAAGATATAGGCCCAAATACCAAAAAAATAAAACGTACAAAAAAACTCAATAATTTGAAATGTTAACTTCATAGTGTTATCTTTTCTGATTGATCTGTTTTCTCATTCCTCTCTGAAAGGAGTATTCTTTGCTTGGATGTATGCTAAACATTAGGATGCTGTCTAATTTCATTGTGATAAAGGCTGATTGCATTCACTAGTTATCCTACCTAAAAAAGAACATCCTTGAGTCAGGAAAACATGATATAACAGGGTGTTGTAGGCATTCTTTGTGTTTAAATACCCAATCTGTGTTTCACTGAAAAAAAATCCAAATGATATAGTACCACATTATCTACCAAGCTTCAGAACAAAATAATGCAACCCAATTTAAACAACCAAATACAGTTTTGAATATGATAATTTTTTCATATTGCATCTCATTTTATTTATTATTAACAAGATTTCCTCATTAAGATTACTTACCAAAATAAATTTAGAATGCCCACATCATGTAATTTTCTTCTTGGCAACTAGAATGCGTAGTTGTAGAATTCAAAACTTTTGTGTTATTTTCTCATTCATTTAGGCAATCTGAGTGTGTTAAAATATGCAAAGGATATCTATCTTCTACAGAATTAGAAAGTAGTGTGGTTTCCTTCACTCATAGAGAGTGCTTTAGTAAGTAGATACTTTCTCATCTGTGTCCTCTTTTCCTTGAGGGCTGAGATTTAATACTCTTTAACAACTTTTCATTGGAAAAGCAAGGAACAAATGGAGGCAGAAAGCAGGTCTGTTAAGACTAATTAGCCAGATTGCCAGAGGATTTTGATTTCAGAATCAGAAGATTTTGTTAATATTTTGCTTTATAATTTGTTAGATTGATCAGATAGCCTGACAATTTAGTCAATGACAACTAAATAGAAACAATAATGATGTGTCTTCTGCTAATTTTAAAGCTAAACTTTAATTTTTAAAATGTAGTCTGTATATTAGGATTTTTAAATCCTTACTAAATTCAGTTATGATAGATTAATTTCTGAAATATTTTTTTTTAAAACCCACTATGATTGTGCATTTGTTGGCTTTACCTTGTAATTCTGTATCTTTGGCTTTACATATTTTAAGGTTATGTCATTAGATGAAACATTCATATTATATATCTTTTCCCATTCCTTTGTTATAAGTCTTTCTGTATGTTTTGATTTAGCTGTGTCACTGATATACATCTAGAGTCTTTTAGAAAACCACTGTATCCAAGCTGAAAGTCTTTGACATTTGATAGAAGAGTTTAATCTATTTACACTTATTGTACTTACCAATTTGTTTGAATAACATTTTCAGGGAAAATTTTCTGGTCTATAGCAGATGCTCATTAAATATTTGCTGAATATTTGGCCTATATATTCTCTGATATTTTTCCCCTTCCTTTCTAGACTTCTGTTGAACTGAGAGAGTTTTCTTTATTCTCCTTTTTCTTTCCCCCAACACTTTGGAAGTTATGCATTCTATTTCTATTCTTTCAGTAATTTATTACAAAGCCTCAGACAATAGTTTTGATGAATAAATTTTATAGATGTTTATTTTAACTGTTTGTTAAGACATTATTTTTACACATTTATACCATTTCTAACTATTCCTCAGTGTAATTTACCAAAATAATATCCATATAAGACAACAATAGACCTGTGTCAGACATAGAAATATTTGTGAATATAGATATTTAAATATGATATTTATGCATTTTAAGATTAAATCAAATGACTATAAAATAATAAAACTTAAAAACAAGAGACTCAATGTAAAAATACTTAAAACTCCAATATAATACAATGTATTTTACAAAAGAGTATTCAATAAAAACAGAAATGTTTCCTTTTAAACATATTTTTTTACAGACTATTAAAATCACCAAGCAGGATGAGGTACTCAATAAATATTTATATCATTACGACCTGGTTTTGATTGTCATTCTCATGAGGCTGCACATAACTATTGACTTGTTACATGACTCAGTTTTTTCATTGATGAAACTGTATGTTTCTTCTGCTGTCAGTGATGTGTAATCAATTGCTGCAGCTTTATTTGTACTGTCTACAGCACAAAAGCAAATTGAGATTAGCATAAATAATTGTAACATCTAACCTTTTGGCTAGCATGAAGCCATACATAGGAAATAAAATAAGATGCTGCAGCGGGAAAGAATCATCCATGCCACAGTGTAGTATTGATGGACAAAACCTATGAAAGTCAAATGAAATAAGAAGTGTCCCTGTTAATTAATGTTCAAGCATACTAATGGAACTCTTACACGTTGGCATTTTTAGAGAGATAATTCATTATACAAATAAACTCAGAAAGAAAAAGAGATATTTTTCTCACTAACATGGAGAATTTTCATAAAAGTGATATTTTTCCCTGGTGGTAGTTGGGTGAAGAGGTGGAAATCTATAGAGTGTATCCTTTCTGACTTTGTGATGGGCAGAATAATGCATCCTCCTCCCCAAAAGATGTCTGCATCCTAATCCCTGTATTCTGTAACATAAGGATATGTTACCTTACATGACAAAATAGACTTTACAGATGTGATTAAATTTTTAAAATTTGGAGATTATCCTAGATTATTTTTAATCACAAGGGTTTCTATACGTGAATGAAGGAGGTAAGAGTGTCAGAGAAGGAGACATAGCAACTGAAGCAGAGGTCACAGTGATGCAATTGATTGCCTTCAAGATGGATGGGGGTCACAGGCAAGAGGAGAGTGGCACCTAGAAGCTGGAAAAGGCAAGGAAACAGATATTCCCCTAGAACTTCTAGAAGGAATGCAGCCCTGCTGACACACTGACATTAGCCCAGGGAGATCCATTTCAGACTCCTGAACTCCAGAATTGTAGAACAGTAATTTTGTGTTGTTTGTGGTAATTTGTTACAGCAGCAATAGAAACTAATACAGACCTCCAGTTGTAAGAAATTCTAAATGAAAAGGAAAAGCCACTGTAGGCTGGGAAAAATAGCAACTGAGGCCCAGAAAAGATAAATAATTTTTCCAGAGTCATCCAGCTAGTTGGTGACAGAACCAGAATTCAAATGTGGATCTTTCTTAACCATTACTCCCTACTATATTACTAAAAACTTGGAACTCTCTCAGTGTAGAATGAGTGAAGCCTATCCAGAGGTAAGTGAAAAATTGTTCTTTTCACGGCCAAAACAATAAGAAAAATTAAGCAAAAATATCTTCTACATAAAAATAAAACATTTTAAAAACCATAAAAGAAACTTAGATTTTTGCACAGTCCTCCAGATAACCCAAACACTAATGATTTTTAAACTACTAGTTTACGCTGGAGGGGTTCTTGGATGGGACAAAATCTGACTGAAAGGAGTTGCACACAATGACATTTTCAGGATGAGGAGGCTTTTATGTAAAATGAAATTTTAAATGAATGTGCCATGATTACATCCTTGGTAAGAAAAGTGGGATAAAATAAACATTAATGGGGAAGAAACATTCTAGAGCTTAAGCATATATATTTTAATCATAATAGTGGTAGAAATGCAAAAAGAGAATTTCCAAGAGATAAAAATTATTTTAAAATAGTAAAAAATTTTCCTATTTTTCCAATTTTAAATATTCCAGGTTTAACTAAATTGGAACTGGCCAAACATGGTGATTCAAGGTGTAATTTCTGATGTCCAAATAAAGGTGATCAAACAAAAAGGGACATGTTAATTATTTTGAGTAACTTCTTTGAAGCGCAGTGGGAGCTGATTAGGTTTTTTTCATATTATTACATTCTTTCTTAGCCTCTACTGGGTCCTTACCTGCTCAAAAACTCTTTAATCCTCCTTATTATTTGTTATTCTATGACATTATTGGCCAAAGTCTACCACATTAAGTAGCTAATCCAATGGCTGTCCCCAAAACACTCACAGATGACCTTTTCTCCTATTTGACACTGAAGACTGCAGCCATCTGACTATGGTTCCCCCATCTCAAAAATTTTCAATCATATTTGTGCTTTTTTGCCTTCTTGATGCCAGTCTCTGAGAGAGAATTGTTTTCAACGGGTGCCAAGCCTAATTCCTCTATTTTTACTATTTATTGCATTTACTTCACTTTCTCTGAGACATTGTATCATCTTAAAACTCTTCTCCTACTTTCTGACTCCAAAAATTCCCAACTTAAAAAAAAGTAATAATAGTAATTAATTGACCTTACCTCTTTAAGTTGCCAGATTTCTCTTTCTGCCTCGATTTTCTTAGTACACAATAACACACTTCAATCTAATTTCAGCCCCTTTTCTCTACTGAAATTACTCTGTCAAACATTGACCTTCAAAATGCCACCTCTCACACTCTCTCCAGTCTTTTTATGTTTGCCTTCCTCACACTATTTTTCTCCATTACCCATGTTCTCTTTCTTCAAACTGTCATCTAGGCTTCCATAGTCTTAAATTCTATGAATTTCTTTCCACTCCTCTGATTGCTCCTTATTCTCTCTTTGTCTGGAAGGATCTGCCTTTTTTAAACCTACTTTAATAACTATTTCCTCTCTTCCTCACGCACTGCAGCCAGATAGTCTCTTATTCTATGTAAAATGTAATTTTAAATGAATGAGTCATAATTACATCCTTAGTAGGAAGAGTGGTATAAATAAACATTAACAGAGAAAAACTTCCTAGAACCTAAGTATATGTATTTTAATCAAAACAATGGTATGTCATTCTCCTATTTTTCTAATAGTTTTTACATTTTATCTAGAGTTTTTTGAGTATATCATCATATTATCTGTAAACAATGATAATTTTTCCAATTCCTTATTTCTGTAATTACATTGGCCATTAATTCCAGAAAAACTTTAAATAATAATTGTGGAAGTCATGAGCTTATGTTTCACCATTAAGCTTTAGTCTTGAAATGTAAATATTTTTATCATCTAAAAAAAGAAATATGTCTATTCCTATATTACTAAAAGATTATTATCAAGGATGAAGTAAAATTTATAATTGTGTCTTTTTACGTCTGTGGAGGTGATTAGAATTTTTTCTTCTTTGAGTGATTAACATGAATTATCTCACATTATTCTTTAAACAGTTCTAAAAGATCAATATTATCTCATTTTGCAAAAGAGGACTGAGTTGCTGAGAGATTCAGAGTTACAACAAGGGTACACAAATAAGTCGTAGAAAAAAATGGAAACCTATTGTGGATTAATGGGAGAAAGACAAAAAAAGAAAGGAAGGAAAGAAAGAAAAGAAGGGAGGAAGGAGGGAAGGAGGGAAGAAGAAGAAGGAGGAAGGATGAGAGAGAACAGAAACAGAATCCTTTATTCAAATGAAATCTAGTATGACAATTCTAAAAAATGATAAAAGCATAACTGCTCTAGTGAAGTGAGGGTAGGAAACATAGCACCCTGATTTTTCAGCCACCCTGAACACTCAGAACATTTTTTGACGCACTTGAACTGAACTCTGAGGAACAGAATCTGAAACCCCAAACATGCTTAACTCATTTATTTATTCTACGATTCTTTATTATAAAAGTTATACATGCATATAAGCTAATTCAAATACTAAAGAACAGTATTAAATTTGAATGCAAAAGTATTTTTCACTAACCCCACTTTCACTCTATAGGCTTAAATACTCTAAACTCTATTCTTTTTTTTTTTTTTTCTTTTGAGGTGTAACTGACATATAATACTGTATTAGTTTCAAGTGTACAACATACTGATTCAACATTTGTATACATTGCAAAATGACCACCAAATGCTTTAAGTCTATCTACTATCTGTCACCATACAAAGTTAACTTTTAGGATTTATACATACAAAGTTAACTTTTAGGATTTATTCTCTTGGCAACTTAAAAGTATGCTCTACAATATTATTGAATAAAATCACCATGCTGTACATTACATCCCCATGACTTATTTTATAACTGGAAATGTGTACCTCTTGACTCCTTTCACCCATTTTACTCACTCCCTAACCTCCTCCTCTCTAGCAACCATCATTCTGTTCTTTGTATCTGTGATTTTTGTTTTGTTTTGTTCATTTGTTTTGTTTTTAGATTCCACATATAAATGAAATCGTATGGTATTTGTCTTTCTCTGTCTGACGTATTTCACTTAGCATAGTTCCCTCAAGGTCCATCCATGTTATTGCAAATGGCAAGATTTTATTTATTTTTTATAACTGAGTAGTATTCTATTGTATATATACCACTTCTTTATCCATTTACCTATCAATGGACACTTAGGTTGCATTCATATCTTGGCTATTATAAATAATGCTGCAATGAACATAGGGGTGCATATATCTTTTCAAATTACTGTTTTGTTTCTTTTGGATAAATACCCAGAAATGGAATTGCTGGATCAGATTGTAGTTCTACTTTTAATTTTTTGAGGGATCTCCATACTGTTTTCCATAGTGGCTACACCAATTTACATTCCCACCAACAGTGCACAAGAGTTCCCCTTTCTCCACATCCTCGCCAACACTTGTTATTTCTTGTCTTTTTTGATAACAGCCATTCTAACAGGTGTGAAGTGATATCTCACTGTGGTTTTGATTAGCATTTCTCTGACAATTAGTGAGATTGAGCACTTTTTCATGTGTCTGCTGGCCATCTGTATGTGTCCTTTGGGAAAATGTCTATTCAGATCCTCTGCCCATTTTTTAATCAGATTGTTTGGGGGTTTTTGTTATTGAGTTTTATGAGTTCTATATATATTTTGGATATAAAACCCTTATCAAATACATTATTTGAAAATATTTTCTGCCATTCAGTAGGTTGTCTTTTCATTTTGGTGATGGTTTTCTTTGCTGTGCAGAAGTTTTTTAGTTTGATATAGTCCCACTTGTTTATTTTTGCTATCATTGCCTTTGCTTTTAAAGTCACATCCAAAAATTCATTGCGAAGACCAATATTAAGTAGCTTACTGGCTAGGTTTTCTTCAAGGAGTTTCATGGTTTCAGGTCTTACATTCAAGTTTTAACTCCATTTTGAGTTTGTTTTTGTGTATGGTATAACATAGTAGTTATTTCATTCATTTGCATGTAGCTGTCCAGTTTTCCTAGTACCATTTATTAAAGAGCCTGTCCTTTTCCCATTGTATATTCTTGCCTCCTTTGTCATAAATTAACTGATCATATATGCATGAGATTAATTCTAGGTTCTCTTTTCTGTTCCATTGATCTATGTGTCTGTTTTTATGCCAATACTGTATTGTTTTGATTACTATAGCTCTGTAATTTAGTTTGAAATCAGGGAGAGTGATGCCTCCAGATTTGTTCTTTTTTTTCTCAAGACTGGTTTAGCTATTCAGGATCTTTTCTGATGCCATATAAATTTTTGAAATGTTTGTTCTATTTCATTTGAACAATTTCATTGTTCAATGAAAAATGTCACTGGAATTTTGATAGGGGTTGCATTGAATCTGCATACTACTTTGGGTAGCATACCATGTTAATAATGTCAGTTCTTCCAATCCAAGAACATGGAATATCTTTCCATTTCTTTGTGTCTTCTTCAATTTCTTTCTTCAATGACATAGTTTTCAGGGTACAGGTCTTTCACCTCCTTGGTTAAGGAGAGGTAGCAAATCTTTGAGTGTTTGGTAGAGTTAATGAGTAAAATTATATGGTCAAGAACTTATGCTTATAGGGATTTTTTTGATTACTAATTCAATCTCCTTACTAGTAATTGTTATACTCAGATTTTCTATTTCTCCCTGATTGAGTCTTGGAAGATAGTATAATTCTAAGAATTTGTCTATTTCTTCTAGGTTGTCCAATTTGTTGGTGTATAATTGTTTATAGTAGTCTCTCTTTTTTTTTAACATCTTTATTGGAGTATAATTGCTTTACAATGGTGTGTTAGTTTCTGCTGTATAACAAAGTGAATCAGCTTTATGTGTACATATATCCCCATATCTCCTCCCTCTTGTGTCTCCCTCCCACCCTCCCTATCCCATCCCTCTAGGTGGTCACAAAGCACCAAGCTGATCTCCCGGTGCTATGTGGCTGCTTCCCACTAGCTATCTATTTTACATCTGGTAGTGTATATATGTCCATGCCACTCTCTCACTTCAGTTCAGCTTACCCTTCCCCCTCCCCGTGTCCTCAAGTCCATTCTCTATGTCTGTGTCTTTATGCCTGTCCTGCCCCTAGGTTCGTCAGAATGTATTTCTTTTTTAGATTCCATATATGTGTGTTAGTATACAGTATTAGTTTTTCTCTTTCTGACTTACTTCACTCTGTATCACAGTCTCTAGGTCCATCCACCTCACTACAAATAACTGAACTTCGTTTCTTTTTGTGACTGAGTAATATTCCATTGTATATATGTGCTACATCTTCTTTATCCATTCATCTGTCGATGGACAGTTAGGTTGCTTCCATGTCCTGGCTATTGCAAATAGTGCTGAAATGAACATTCTGGTACATGACTCTTTTTGAATTATGGTTTCCTCAGGGTATATGCCCAGTAGTAGAATTGCTGGGTCATATGGTAGTTCTATTTTTAGTTTTTTAAGGAACCTCCATACTGTCCTCAATAGTGGCTGTATCAATCTACATTCCCACCAACATGCAAGAGGGTTCCCTTTTCTCCACAACCTCTCCAGCATTTATTGTTTGTAGATATTTTGATGATGGTCATTCTGACTGGTGTAAGGTGATACCTCATTATAGTTTTGATTTGCATTCTCTAATGATTAGTGATGATGAGCGTCCTTTCATGTGTTTATTGGAAATCTATAATCTTCTTTGGGGAAATGTCTATTTAGGTCTTCTGCCATTTTTGGATTGGGTTGTTTGTTTTTTTGATATTGAGCTCCATGAGCTGCTTCTATATTTTGGAGATTAATCCTTTGTCAGCTGTTTCATTTGCAAATATTTTGTCCCATCCTGAGGGTTGTCTTTTCGTCTTGTTTATGGTTTCCTTTGCTGTGTAAAAGCTTTGAAGTTTCATTAGGTCGCATTTGTTTATTTTTGTTTTTATTTCTATTTCTCTAGGAGGTGGGTCAAAAAGGATCTTGCTGTGATTTATGTCATAGAGTGCTCTGCCTATGTTTTCCTCTAACAGTTTGATAGTTTCTGGCCTTACATTTAGGTCTTTAATCAATTTTTAGTTTATTTTTGTATATGCTGTTAGGGAGTGTTCTAATCTCATTCTTTACATGTAGCTGTCCAGTTTTCCCAGCACCACTTATTGAAGAGGCTGTCTTTTCTCCATGGTATATTCTTGCCTCCTTTATCAAAGATAAGGTGACCATATGTGTGTGGGTTTATTTCTGGGCTTTCTATACTATTCCATTGATGTACATTTCTGTTTTTGTGCCAGTACCATATTGTCTTGATTACTGTAACTTTGTAGTATAGTCTGAAGTCAGGGAGCCTGATTCCTCCAGCTCCTTTCTCAAGATTGCTTTGGCTATTTGGGGTCTTTTGTGTTTCCATACAAATTGCAACATTTTTTTGTTCTAGTTCTGTGAAAAATGCCGTTGGTACTTTGATAGGGATTGAATTGAATATGTAGATTCCTATGGGTAGTAGAGTCATTTTCACAATGTTGATTCTTCCAATCCAAGAACATGGTATCTCTCGCCATTTGGTTGTATCATCTTTAATTTCTTTCACCTGTGTCTTATAGTTTTCTTCATACAGACCTTTTGTCTCCTTAGGTAGGTTTATTCCTAGGTATTTTATACTTTTTGTTGCAATGGTAAATGGGAGTGTTTCCTTAAGTTCTCTTTCAGATTTTTCATCATTAGTGTATAGGAATGCAAGAGATTTCTGTGCATTAATTTTGTATCCTGCTACTTTGCCAAATTCATTGATTAGCTCTAGTAGTTTTCAGGTAGCATCTTTAGGATTCCCTATGTATAGTATCACGTCATCTGCAAACAGTGACAGTTTTACTTCTTCTTTTCCAATTTGTGTTCCTTTTATTTCATTTTCTTCTCTGATTGCTGTGGCTAAAACTTCCAAACTATGTTGAATAGTAGTGGTGAGAGTGGGCAACCTTGTCTTGTTCCTGATCTTAGTGGAAATGCTTTCAGTTTTTCACCATTGAGAACAACGTTGGCTGTGGGTTTGTCATATACGGCCTTCATTATGTTGAAAAAAGTTCCATCTATGCCTATTTTCTGGAGGGTTTTTATCATAAATGGGTGTTGAATTTTGTCAAAAGCATTTTCTGCATCTATTGAGATGATCATATGGTTTTTCTCCTTCAGTTTCTTAATATGGTTTATCACACTGATTGATTTGCATATACTGAAGAATCCTTGGATTCCTGGAATAAACCCCACTTGATCATGGTGTATGATCCTCTAAATGGCTGTTGGATTCTGTTTGATAGTATATTGTTGAGGATTTTTGCATCTATGTTCATCAGTGATATTGGCCTGTAGTTTTCTTTCTTTGTGACATGTTTGTCTGGTTTTGGTATCAGAGTGATGGTGGCCTCATAGAATGAGTTTGGGAGTGTTCCTCCCTCTGCTATATTTTGGAAGAGTTGGAGAAGAATAGGTGTTAGCTCTTCTCTAAATGTTCGGTAGAGTTCACCTGTTAAGCCATCTGGTCCTGGGCTTTGGTTTGTTGGAAGATTTTTAATCACAGTTTTAATTTCAGTGCTTGTGATTGGTCTGTTGATATTTTCTATTTCTTCCTGTTTCAGTCTCAGAATGTTGTGCATTTCTAAGAATTTGTCCAATTCTTCCAGGTTGTCCATTTTATAGGCTTATAGTTGCTTGTAGTAATCTCTCATGATCCTTTGTATTTCTGCAGTGTCAGTTGTTACTTCTCCTTTTTCATTTCTAATTCTATTGATTAGAGTTCTCCCTTTTTTTCTTGATGAGTCTGTCTAATGGTTTATCAATTTTCATTATCTTCTCAAAGAACCAGCTTTTAGTTTTATTGATTTTTGCTATCAGTTCCTTCATTTCTTTTCCATTTAGTTCTGATCTGATCTTTATGATATCTTTCCTTCTGCTAACTTTGGGGTTTTTTGTTCTTCTTTCTCTAATTGATTTAGGTTTAAGGTTAGGTTGTTTATTTGAGATGTTTCTTGTTTCTTGAGGTAGGATTGTACTGCTATAAACTTCCCTCTTAGAACTGCTTTTGCTGCATCCCATAGGTTTTGGGTCATCGTGTTTTCATTGTCATTTGTTTCTAGGTATTTCTTGATTTCCTCTTTGATTTCTTCAGTGATCTCTTTGTTATTTAGTAGTGTACTGTTTAGCCTTCATGTGTTTTATTTTTTACAGTTTCTTTTCCTGTAATTGATATATAGTCTCATAGCATTGTGGAAAAGATACTTGATACAACTTTAGTTTTCTTAAATTTACCGAGGCTTGATTTGTGACCCAAGATATGATCTATCCTGGAGAATGTTCCATGAGCACTTCAATGTATTCTGTTGTTTTTGGATGGAATGTCCTATAAATATCAATTAAGTCCATCTTGTTTAATGTATCATTTAAAGCTTGTCTTTCTTTATTTTCATTTTGGATGATCTGTCCGTTGGTGAAAGTGAGGTGTTAGTGCCCTACTATGATTGTGTTACTGTCGCTTTCCCCTTTTATGGCTGTTAGCATTTGCCTTATGTATTGAGGTGCTTTTATGTTGGGTGCATAAATATTTACAATTGTTATATCCTCTTCTTGGATTGATCCCTTGATCATTATATAGGGTCCTTCTTTGTCTCTTGTAAGAGTCTTTATTTTAAAGTCTATTTTGTCTGATATGAGAATTGCTACTCCAGCTTTCTTTTGATTTCCATTTGCATGGAATATCCTTTTCCATCCCCTCACTTTTAGTCTGTATGTGTCCCTAGGTCTGAAGTGGGTCTCTTGTAGACAGCATATATATGGGTCTTGTTTTTGTATCCATTCAGCCAGTCTATGTCTTTTGGTTGGAGCATTTAATCCATTTACGTTAAGGTAATTATCAATATGTATGTTCCCATTACCATTTTCTTAATTGTTTTGGGTTTGTTATTGCAGGTCTTTTCCTTCTCTTGTGTTTCCTGCCTAGAGAAGTTCCTTTAGCATTTGTTGTAAAGCTGGTTTGGTGGTGCTGAATTCTCTTAGCTTTTGCTTGTCTGTAAAGGTTTTAGTTTCTCTGTCAAATCTGAAAGAGATCCTTGCTGGTTAGAGTAATCTTGATTGTAGGTTTTTCCCTTTCATCACTTCAAATATGTCCTGCCACTCCCTTCTGGCTTGCAGAATTTCTGCTGAAAGGTCAGCTGTTAACCTTATGGAGATTCCCTTGTGTATTATATGTTTTTTTCCCCTTGCTGCTTTCAATATATTTTCTTTGCATTTAATTTTTGATAGTTCAATTAATAAGTGTCTTGGCATGTTTCTCCTTGGATTTATCTTGTATGGGACTCTGTATGCTTACTGGACTTGACTGACTATTTCCTTTCCCATATTAGGGAAGTTTTCAACTATAATCTATTCAAATATTTTCTCAGTCCCTTTCTTTTTCTCTTCTTCTGGGACTCCCATAATTCGAATGTTGGTGCGTTTAATGTTGTCCCAGATGTCTCTGACACTGTCCTCAATTCTTTTCATTCTTTTTTCTGCTCTGCAGTAGTTATTTCCACTATTTTATCTTCCAGGTCACTTATCCGTTCTTCTTACTCAATTATTCTGCTATTGATTCCTTTTAGAGAATTTTTCATTTCATTTATTGTGCTGTTCATCATTATTTGTTTGGTCTTTAGTTCCTCTAGGTCTTTGTTAACCATTTCTTTTATTTTCTCCATTCTATTTCCAAGATTTTAGACCATCTTTACTGTCATTACTCTGAATTCTTTTTCAGGTAGACTGCCTATTTCCTCTTCATTTGTTCGGTCTGGTGAGTTTTTACCTTGCTCCTTCATCTGCTGTGTATTTGTCTGTCTTCTCATTTTTCTTAACTTACTGCATTTGGGGTCTCCTTTTCTCTGGCTTCAGGTTCATAGTTCCCATTGTTTTTGGCGTCTGCCCCCAGTAAGGTTGGTTCACTGGGTTTTGTAGGCTTCGTGTTGGAGGGGACTAGTGCCTGTGTTCTGGTGGATGAGGCTGGATCTTGTCTTTCTGGTGGGCAGGACCACGTCCATTGGTGTGTTTTGGGGTGTCTGTAAACTTATTATGATTTTAGGCATCCTCTCTGCTAATGGGTGGGTTTGTGTTCCTGTCTTGCTAGTTGTTTGGTAGGGGGTGTCCAGCACTGTATCTTGCTGGTCATCGAGTGGAGCTTAGTATTGAGGTGGAGATCTCTGGGAGAGCTTTCACCATTTGATATTACGTGGGGAGGTCTCTGGTGGTCCAATGTCCTTAACTCAGCTCTCACACCTCAGAGGCTCAGGCCTGACACCGGGCCAGAGCACCAAGACACTGTCAGCCACACAGCTAGGTAGGTGGGGAGTTTCTTGTCTTTTGGGAAGTCTGAGGTCTTCTGCCAACATTCAGTAGGTGTTCTGTAGGAGTTGTTCCTCTTGTAGAAGTATTTTTGATGTATTTGTGGGGGGAAAGTTGATCTCCATGTCTTAATCCTCCACCGTCTTGAAGGTCCTCCCACAGTAGTCTCTTATGATACTTTGTCTAGACTGATGTTTAATCCCTCTAGTGTATTTTTCAGTTTAGTTATTGTATTCTTCTGCTCTATGACTTCATACCAAGTGTGCTTGGTACTTTTTTATATTTTCTATCTCTAATTGAAATTCTCACTGTGTTCATCCAGTCTTCTCTCTTGTTTGGTGAGCATCTTTATGGCCATTACTTTGAATTCTTCATCAGGTAGATTACTTATCTCCTTTTCATTAAAGTTTTTTTCTGAGGCTTTATCTTGTTCTTTAATTTGGAACATATTTCTCTTATTCCATTTTGTTTGACTCTTTATTTTTATATATTAGGCAAAACAGCTACTTTTTCCAGTCTTGAAGTAGTAGCCTTGTGTGGTTAATGAATCTTATTGTTCAAATTTGCCCTAGCTCTTGGTTGTCTCTTGTATCTTTGTGATTATCTAAGCAGCCTGATTTATTCTTAACAGGTTCCCATTGTTGAAGGTGTGCTAAAACTTGTCAGCGTTACAAGGAGAGGGACTTCATTTAGTACCTAGTTTCAGGCTGATTGGAAGCCAGACCCTCAGGTGGCAGCTTTTACAGTATGCAAATATATATAGTCCTGTGGGACTAAAATTGAAAATCTTACTGACCTCCAGAGCAGGGGATCTGGAGGTATCCCTTCGTATGCAGAATTTGGGCTCTAGCTGAGTGTGTAAGCCCCTTTCTGGGAGGTATCACTGAGCTGTAGCAAGGCCAAGGGAGTGCACAAGGATAGTGTATCCCTGTGTACATTCCCTGAGAGCACATCCAAAGCATTTAGATGAGTGGCAACCCTGCCCTTCCAGCAGATGCTTTAAGATTAACAAATGAGTCTCCACATATAGTCCAGTTTTCAAACTACTGCTTTTGCACTGGGTCAATTGGTGACTGAAACCGCACATGAGCTCTTTAAAAGGAGAATCTCAGTTCACTACATCCCGTTGGGTCTCTCGGATGTAAATCCCATTGGCTTTCTAAACCAGACCTTTGGAGGCACATATGTCTGGTGCAAGTCCCAAGCATTGGGGTTCCTGATGTGCGGCACAAACACTTCTCTTTTCCAAAAGGAGCTCCAGACTTGTGAGATCTCTCCCAGATGTTGAGTTGCAATTCTGGGGGTGGGGTTTTTGGAACGACTATGTCTCTGCCTCTCCTACCCATCTCACTGTGGTTCTTTGTTGTGGAGGAAGAGTTCAGCTAGTTTTCAGTTCTTTTTTAGAGAGAATTATTCCATATGTTACTGTAGATTTGGTTTGTCCATGGTACGAGATGAGTTCATGATCTTCCTACCTGGCTATCTTAAACCCCCAATCTAAACTTTATTCTTTTACTTGTTCAAAACTATGAATCTAAATAAAATGCTTATACTTGTTTCTCATCATTTATTATTTTACATATATTTACAGACAGCTTTGAAAGCTAAGGAACTTAGTTGTAGCTTATTTTCCCCTATTAGCAATGTTTGTTAAATTAATTTTAATTCTCTATTGTTTGCTTTTGTAACTTTCTATTATTTACATAATATAATTAGTGAGTAAACTTTAAGTAACATAATCAACTTCTATTTCTTGTTGTGAAGTTTTTGATGACATCTTAATTGTGCCCTACTCAAGATGAGGAAATTAGCCCCTCTATACTACCAAATGTGGCCACGTGTTAATTCTTTACTTCTTCTCTATTATCCTCTCACTCACTATGCTTCAGAACTGGAGGCCTTGTTCTTCCTCAAACATGCCAGGTCTCATTCAGCCTGAGTATTTGCACTAGAACCTCCATATTGACTGCTCAGTCAAATCACATAGCCCTTATTCATAGCCAAATAAAAATTTCTCATGACAAATATTTCTGTCATATGTTCAATTTCAAAATTCTGAGATACATAGATACAAGCATTAAAAGACTTGGATTATAAATAGGCAGATTTACTCTGTGTTCTATCCCTTCTGCATCCTTGGGGTATCGTTCTGCAAATTACTTTCTATCTCCTGTGCATCCTCCATTTCCCCACTCTTCATTGGTTTCTCCCACTTTGAACCCAAATGTGATTATTATTTTCTTAAAGAGTGAAAGTAGCAAAGACCTCACAGGTCCCTGCCTCCCCCTCAAGCTTCTATATTATTTATCTTTTTCCCTTCTGCTAAAATCCTTGGGGGAGAATCCATACTGTAGCATCTAACTTCTCATCTTTCATTTGCTCCTTTATCCAGGCTATCTTCCTCCTGCCCCTCTACTTCTCTTAAACTATTTTCACCAGCATTACTAACAATTTACTAATTGTCATGTTCAGGGGCACCTTTGAGATCCTCACCTCACTTGACCTCTCTCTCTAGCACATTCAACATGACTGAGTCCTTACCCTCTCTGCTCCCCACTCCCATTACCCTGGCTTCATCCTTTATTGGCTCTTGCCTGAAACACTATAATAACTAATTTCCCTCCAGTCTGTCTTCTCTCAACCTCCTCCAGTTTTCTTTCTAAAACCCACATCTGTTCAATTCAAAGAGGATTTTGGGTATTGCCAAAATAAAGAAGACAATTCTAAGGGCAAATACTCCCAATATGATATTAAGTGAAGACAAACACTTTAAAAATTGTATAAATTGGATAAAAAATGTATGACTAGTATAACCTTAACTATATATGAATATATGTAATGTGTAAATAGCATGTATATATGAGCATGTGTGTGTATTTTTGGTGAAAAAAAATATCAAAATGTGAAAATGGTTTTCTCTGGTGGCAGGATCACGAATGCTTATTTTCTAAATTACCATTTATTACTCTTGTAATTTAGAATACAACGTAATGTGTAGTATGTTAGAAAGCATTTAATTTTGACTGAGGCATGAGAAAGTCCAAGAGAGCTAAAGAGCTGTAGTATCACTCCAGTCAGGTTTTGAAGAATGAATGGGCATTTTTCTGGTAGAACAAGTGTATTTTAGGTAGAAAGAGGAGAATGAGAAAATTCACAGAGATGAGAAAGCATACTGCATACCAAAACACAGAGAATATTCCAGTAGGCCAGAAAATACGGTGAGTTCTCATTATGATAACCTTCTCTATAGTCCTCATTAGTATAATGATCTCCTATATATCCTTCAAGGTTTTTCATAACATTTACCTCCACTGGTCCCTGATCAACTCTGATTGTATCATAGCTTTCCTATCTCTATTCCCCTTGACTTAGACTATACCACCATATTATATAATCATGTAACAGTCCTCATTAATTGGCTGGATCCCAGACACTTGTTTCCTACAACTAAGTCATAACTTTTGTGGGTGGTTTCTAGACAGTAGCATAGAAACTAATAGATGAACACAATATCCCCAAGAACATATCCAACCCAACTTCAACTACTCATATACCATACACTCAACTACATGTATACCTATACACGCACACTTAGATCTTTTCTCTAAAATATGTACCATCTCCATTGGCATAGTAATACCATGAAAACCAGCTCAGAATCAAGCATATATAAATGTCTTCTTTCAATATTTCTCATATTCAGGATAACTTCAGTAAAAGGCACAAGTAATCTGTTTTCCAAATTTCCTAGTCTTTTTAGAAAAACTTCATCTTGTCATCCTGTTTCTAATCTTTGCACCATGAGTTAGTTCATAGGAATGATTTAAATGTGTTTTAACAAGTAACGAATGCACAATGAGTAGGATCAAATCATCTTCAATAGTTCAGTGATTCCAAGTCAGCACAACTGCTAGTTTTCTATTCAATACAACCATTCAAGTAGGTATTCAATTCAAGTAGGTATTAATTTTGATGTGACTGAATGGGCTGGGGGGATGGAAAGAATACTGGCCTAGGAAGTAGGGAACTCGTATTCTAGTCCTGGGACTGCTAACTGTTTGTGGGACTTTGGGAAAAATCCTGAAATTCTCAGGCCTTCAACTTCCTTATCTTTAAAATGAAGCCCTTGGAATAATTTAACCAAAAAGTCTCTGACTCTAAAATTCAAGTTCTATAAAGAAGACTTATATGCAAGTTTGCCTTAACTCTGTATCAAATTTTGCCCATTTGCAAATCAACATTTAACATCCCTTCCAACACTGACTTCTATTTTCACATTTGAATAGCAGTGATAGACAAAATAAAGCAAATGTGAATTCCCCTAAACATCAACATGAAGCCAGCTTTCTCAAACACTAGAATAAATTCACTCTAGACAAAATGTTTACAGGCTTAGAAATGCATCATATTTTAGTCACTTAAAAGACAATTCTTTATACTATTATATTGAAATCAAATTTTGTCTTCTCTGTAGATTAGTGAGCCACATCATTAGATTTCTTACCATAATCATGACTTAAGATGTAAGACATCTGAGTATAACATAAACAAAACTGATAACAATAAGCATCTCAGTGCTCACTGTCTTTTCACAGTGTGATACTAGCCTTTAAAGTAATAAGTGTATTACCTTCTCATAGAAATTAGAGTGCAAACTCTGAGCATGCACTTCAGCAATTATTAAAAACAAACAATACATTAAGCACTGAGACACATGCAAAGTTAGGCTCTCACCTCCCCCTCCACAAAAAAAGAAAATAAAAAGTGTTCCCTTTGTGGAGCCAGTCCTATTTTATAATGGTAAAAGTACATTCAGCATCATTTAAAGTTACAACTAATGCTAACATGCCTAGTCAAAATATTTTTAAAATAACTAGCTAAATAATAGTTTCTTTTACTGTATTCCATAACAGTTTTGTCCATACAAGAAACACAGACAAATTTTGAGTGATTCTCAGGACCACATATAGAAACCAATTACCTAAATTGACTACATACTTTGATATCATTTAGCCAAAGCATTGTAAAACAATTTTATCTTCTTTGAAGTAGCAGTACTTAGTTTTGTCAAGAAAATCACACCACAATAGAAAACTCCAAAAGTAATTTTAGAAGCTTGGAATCTCTACCACTTAACATTTATCTCTTCAGTTTATGGCTTGATAATATCCTAATTACAGATACAAGACTATGAAAGTCAGTGGTATTTTCCAAGCAGGAATCTGTTGTTTTACCCCCAAGATTAAAAAAAACAAATCCAATCTCTGACTACTTGCCACTAATATTAGCAAAAATCATTCTAATACATTCATGGGCATATTGAAATCTCTGCAGTGTCAAACAACTGAAAAGATCAATTAAATTAGGTGTTGAAGATTTCAGTATTGGAAAAAAAAACCACTAATTTATTTTTCACTTATAACTAAAACCAGGTCTAGTAAAATAAACTATATTTTTAACCTGCCTATGTTTATGGCCAGACATAGGGGGAAGTCAGAGCCTTTATTTTCAAGCAAATGTATCCAGCTTAGATGTGCAATAGAATTGCTAAATCATAACCCCTAGCTCCAAAGGACAAGATTTCAGAAGTTTCCTCATTGATTAATCAGCTGCACAGCTTTCAATGTAAACACATAGAAAAAAAACCCCGTAAATTCTTTGTTTTCTAGATTTTCAAAGATATAATGAAAATATAATGCTTTGTAAACATCAAAAATTATATTTTCATATTGATTTATTAAAGCCTGTTAACATGAAACTATAGCCATAGGTTTTTTTCTTTGTGTTAGAGAATTTTAAAATGTGTGAAAAACTTGGTCGAGTAACCGGTAAAATTACATCCATGCATTAGTATTTTTAAGAGGCAAAAAAATGATATTCTATTACCATGATGAGACTAGAATTAATTTAAATAACTTTGGGCTTGATTCATGAAAAACAAAAATACTTACACAGTAGGGGGGCATTATTTCTGCATTTTTTTATATGCACAAGTCATGGTCTGTATTCAACTTCCAATTCAAAAAGAAAAGTTGCAGATTTATGTAGGCAGGTTTTTGTGTGAGTGCACAGTTCCAAAGTGAAAAATAAATAAGCCTGTAGAGAACTTACGCCTTTTAGCAGAGTGTTAAAAGGATTGCAGGCTGAACTCCAGGCAAAAAAATCTCATCCCAATAAATTATTACCAAAATGTTAGCAAGCACCGCGCTGTCACACTCAGGCAGCAGGGACATAATGGTGACACAGAAGAAAACTGCCACATAAATCACTTTAAAATAGCCCTTTGCTCTGTATAGGGGAAAAACTTCCATCCTCAGCTGAATCTCATCTCCCACCTTTTCATCTCTATGATAAAATGGCAACTGTCCAAATCACTAAAAGTAATTTAAAATAAATCCCTGCAGATATTGCCGCCAAACTTAGTAAAGCCTTTCATGATTATGAAAGAAACAAATAGAGAATGTGTAAGAAAAACTCTTATCAGAAATGCTCTCCCTTCTAAATCTGAATGGATAAAGTAAATCACAGGTTTTAAACTAAACCAAAAGATATATAAATATTGACTTTTTTCTTAATTCCTCTTGGGAAATGTATCTTTTATAAAGTATAGAAATATTAAAAAATGGATTATGTAAGTAAAAGAATTTGTCATTGTCAGGGCCATTTCCATAGAGGCGACTGCAATTAAACTCATGAAAAATGTTCTCAGGATTTTTATGTATATTTGGAAAAGTCAAATTCAAGCATTCAGATCATATCTTAAATTATTTTTTAAATAACCATTCAGTAGAAAAATATATCTATTAAAGTTGCCTATCTTTGTATTAAATGGGCTTTGCAATTATGATCATAAAAAGTCATTCTAATGGCAAATAAAGTAAATCAACATATTTTCTTAAAAATAGAATAGGCTACATGTGTTTTTTTAAAGATATATATTTATAGAAACAGAGTAGGTGTCAAAAATAGAATTAATCAATTTTATTTTAACAAAGTATTTAGAAGCACTGTCATAACCCTATACTTTCTCATGTTTTTAAAGAAATCATTTTTGTTGCTCTTTATCTTTTAAGCTTCTAGAAAATCTTAGCTATTTCATAGGTGCATCCTGTGAAAAATTTTTATCTTCAACTTTCCTTTTTAATCATGTCTTGAAAATAACTCAGGAATAAACCTAGACATTCAAAATAATTTTATTAATTCTGTGAAAACTACTGCATCATAATCTAGACATCACTCAACTTCCCTTGTTAATATTGAAACAGAACACCGTTACTGTCTTAAATTTAACATCTTTCCATAAGCTGAAGGCAGAAAAAACCAACTTGCAATTTAGACAGTTACCAAATTAACAAAACAAGTACAGCAACTCTTAATGAGCAAAACCAATAACAATTTTCTGACTGAAACCCCTGTTCAAATACCTTGAACACCTTGTTAGCACAGAATGAGGTGTTCAATCAAGACACTGGGAATTGGAAGTACCAAGGCACAGTTTTGAGTGGTGATTACAAGGGTGAGAGGGTGAGTGCCAAAGTAACAGTCTCCTACCCTGCAGGAAGCTGAGGAACCTTCAAGTCTACATTTGTAAATCAGGCCCGATGATTACAGCAGTCACAAGCAAAGAACATATGAAACAATTATTTGCACCATTCTTTCACTGTTTTAATTTGTTCTTAAAACGAACAAGATGATCCCCAGAGTCACTGGCACTTTGTCTTTATAAATTTAGAGCATGCTGTAGGATGTTTCATGGCACCTTAAGCAAAGGAAAAGACTAAAGGAATCATCTCAAAGAGCATTCTTTTCTTCTCACAAGCTATATAATTATTCAGGTTTGCTGTAACTTAAAATGCACAAAGCAGTCTGCAGGAGTTTATTTTAGTTAGTTTAGTGGTTGACTCTTTAAAACATAGATATGTGTTTGTTAATTATTCATTTCTAATTTTTATGTTGTTTTCTATTAAAATGAAGTGACTTAGACATTGAAACGCTTGCTTTAAATTGATGAGAGTTAACACAATATGTTTCTGATTTTCACCTATCTTAATCTGTTCTTTGCCAACTGAGAGCTTACAAAAAATTCACTGAAAGATTTTTACTTTAGACTCTAGTATTTAAGTTGCCCTCAAAGTTTCACAGTGAAGCAGTATCAAACTTGTGTGTAAAAGAATACATTTAAGGAAAATATTATTTTTAAAATAAGCATCATTTTTCTTAAGTGAAAAAGTTGCACTAAGAAAACAAAACTAAACAGAAAAGTAAACCTTTCAAATGCCAATCTATTAGATTGATTTTATTGCTATTAAACACATTTTTTTTTAACTGAGTTGTCTATTGAGAGAAATTAAAATTTAGGTGTCATAAAATAAAGAATTTATAGGTAGAAAAAGGAATTGCAAATATATTTAAAATTTTTATTCTATGCTATACAAAATCAGCTATAATTTTCTTAAATGTATAACATATGTGCATAATTTTTCCCTTCTGAATTATTTAAAGGATGATATTCTAATTGTTTGGGGGATAGTTTTGCTAATTAATTACAGACATGAGGGTCTACATATAAGATGACTGATTATATTTTTATGTCTTTATAATTTCATATCAACTTTATTATGACTTAATCTGAAAAAGAATCTTCAAAAGAACTTACTTAAACACAAATTTATTTTATTTTATTTCAAGCAAACGTATTAAATGCTAGATTCTAAGTCTGTCGTTTCTTCAATATTTGGATACTGAAAACTATAAAGGACTTTTTAAAAACCTTCAGTCCATTTCCAAATTTGAAAACATCACAACGTCTTATTTATATAAGCAAGAAAGGAAAATAATATGATTTTAACTACTCACAACTAATTTCTGAAAACCTATTAAATAATATGATTAAGTTTATTTTTGAAGCAGCTTTATATAATCTCCTAGAGAGCTTTCTATTTCCTCTTGACTATTATTTCTGTCAGTTTGTTTGCTGAATGGTACAATACTGAATTTCCAGATTTTGATTTCCCATACTAAATCAATGGTTTAAAATACTGTAAACTCATATGAGAGATTACCGTGCAATTTTATAATGTATTACAATCACATCATTTGTCCCCAAACCCACAGTGATTATTGTTAAAATGCTCCTTTGCTCAACCAGTGAAATCTTTTTCATCATGTGCTATCCACATGTAGAGGGCGCTGTTGTTCATGTATTTTGAAAGTGTTTCCTAAAGCAAAACACATTCAGCTAATAGTTTAGTATTTGTTTTTCAAAACCTGCCTATAAATTACAATGGAAGTATTAACGTGTAAAGCCTGAATTTAAATTTAAAGTAGCTGTTCATGTAATTGATCATTAAAGTCGTTGCATTTGACATTAAGGATATGTGTATTTTTAAACATCCCTGAGTTCTAGTGAAACTTTAATTCATTTTAAACATCCTGGTTACTAGATATTATATGAATATTTCAACTTTTTGGTAGTATAATTATGTAAAAAGAATGGTCTTGTGACTCAGGAGACGCAATGCTGAAAAATCTAGGGGTGTCATTTTCAAATGGCTTAGGGAAAAAAGAAGTAAATGGCAAAAATGTTAATAGTTGCTGCTTCTGGGTGGGGGACTTGCAAGTGTTTGTTAAATTGTGTTGCCAACATTTTCTATATTTGAAATTCTTCAAACTAAAAACTTGGGGGAAATGTTCTAACTCATTTTTAATTTCTATGGTTATTTCTGTTAATTATTTTTCTAAGTTAGTATATATTTTAAAAATATATCACTGAGCATGCTAGCTTCTTTTTGGTTAACTTTTAATGCAGTCCTAAAATGTAAAAGTTTATCTTGAGTATATGAAAAATATAATACTTCTTTCATTAATTGATTAAGATTGAGCAGAGAAAAATAATTTTAAAATAAAAATTCATATTCACTCCTATTTTTACAAAATGTTTTAAAATAAGTATATAATAGTGATTTCTCTGAGTTTTAAACATTTTCTTCAATATCATGAAATCATTTGAGTTCAATTCTTTTGTTCTATAACATATGGTTGCTGTAAAGAATTTAAAAATAGATTTTAAAAAAACCAAGCAAATCATAGTCAGTCTTGTTCTAAACACAACATTTAGGTAAGACGTTGTTATAACTTAAAAAATCAGTTTTTAAAATCTAAAAATTTGAATGCATCTTTGTATAGAAGGCATTGAATAAATGTTACGTATAACAAACCAGCACTTTACCAGAAATGGCAAATGCTATATAAGCGTTACAATTCCAGATTTAAAATGCATTAACTTAGAAAACTCTAGCCAGACACTAAAAATAGATTATATTATTCTAATGTAGTTTTCATTCTTAATTCTTTACATTTAATGTAATACTTAGAATCAACCATTTCAAAAGTTTTCTTTCCATAGTTACATATTTGCTACATCTAAATGTATTTTTTATATTGTGATATATGCTGAATAGAGTTAAGAAAGGGATATTCTCTCTAGTTAAATAAAGTTACATTTGAAATGATCCAGACTTTGACTGAATATTTCTTTTTCACTTATATTATCAGTCACTATCAAAGAGGCAGTAGCATCTCCCTTTCTCTTTTAAATTTAACTTGCAGAAAGAAAGAGGGAGAGAACATTAGTGACTAGTATATGGAAATATATATTCCATGCATATCCACTAAACGAAATCACTAGAAGAACATAAATATAGCTTAAAGAAAAGTTTTGAGTTTAGCTCAGGCAGAACTTTTCACCACTTCAAGTTATTTTAAAATCAAAATAAGCATGGCAGAAAGCACAAGAAGAAAAACCAGTTCACTAAAATGGCTCATAACTTTCTCTTTTGAATAGGGTATCTGAAACTTTGTCTGGTTAAACTGTATCTAATCTAGCCCAAGTAAGCATTGTCTGAGTTTTATGGTATCCATGAACATTCAAGAAGTTTTCCACCTTAGAAAACAAGGAGGTGGGGGGCAGAGGACAGTGGAGGGGGAGGGCTGATCCATAACTAACAGTTGCCTTTTTATGATTGGCAAGTTCTTTGGGACCAAGATACCCCCAGCCTGACTGATGAGGACGCTGAGATGCAGTTCGGCCCTGTCTTTATGTCAAATCACTGCCATCAAAACAATGGGTCATATTACATGAAAATCTTGTGCAAATGAGCCATAATGGGAGTGAATGACAATCTCCTAAGACCATGCAGCAGGGTCCTCCTTTGATCTGCAACACTGTTAATCTTTCTCAAACATTGCACACTAAGTATACTTGGCAAATCCTATATGAGCAAGTCTCTATAGTACAGAGCCAGAGAGAAACAAGCTGTAAGTGAAATAGACACCAACAAAGAGTTCCATATTGGTCATGGATTTCCATTTTACTTGAGAGTTTTTTTATTTTTTGTGTTGTTGCTTTTTTAGTTTTTGTGTATTTGTCGTTTTGGTTTAGTCTTTTACAGAACATTTATACTTCATACTTCCTTATTTTAAAATCTCAGTTACAATTGTTTTATATATATTGGGTTGAATTTTACACAGCTGATGTTGAAAATTATTTTGAAAAGAACTTACAAGGGATATAATAATTTGAGAATGTGTGAAATGCCTTGTCTACATGGGCTTTTGTCATTAATCATAGAGGACTCAGACTGATAGTTTATATGATGTCATGCCAAAACATGAAAGAGAGAGACAGAGGAGAGGAGTTTCATACATGGTGTTTTCTAGTGTAAGAAAAGAGTGATTTAGGTGTTTCTATTTCTAAGGTGTTCTAAGCAACCAGGGAAATCTACCTCACGTGGAGTTATAGATCACTCTTTAGATAATGAAAGGTACTTTCTTTTACTCTCTAGTATCAAAATCAAATTGTTTGGTTGGGTCACCAAATATGTAAGGCATATGTAGACTAACGCAAGCTGAGTCAATTGTGGTAATTCAGTGTTTGTAGTGCTCTGCTTTTGAAGTGTTGCCTAAAAATCAGCCTTGGGCTTCAAAGAGAGAAGGATTATAGCCTTTATCCAGAAATTAATATGGCTGGAACTCAGAATGTCAGAGTCTAACCATGATCCTGGCCAAATAGGAGCATAGCAGGAATTCATTCTCCTTTGACTTGGAGTAAATCATAAAAATGGATAAATAAGCAGTGAAATATTATGAATGTGCCTCAGCAAAGAAAAGGGGGAAAAATAAACCCTGCTTGTTTTCTTGACATACAGACAAGCCCTCCCAAAAAAGTGATGTCCCCAGAACTTTCACCAGTCTTCTCCACCTAGAGCATTTTAATCTCCCACCAACTGTTTAACAGAGAGAAGTGCTATTAGAGAGAAAGCTATTCCTTTTGCTGCTAACACAGATCAGATGACAGCCTCTCCAAGTCCCTCCTCTGTCAGAGTTCAAGCGTTCAAAAATGGTCAGAATATCAAACAACAGAAAAGCAGCAGGACTTTACGGGAAGAGTTTAAGGACATTAGATTAGGCAGAGTGGTCAGAAGAGACCCGCTGGTGTTAGGTTTCATTTTCATACTCAATCTCATTTTAAGTGCCTTCTGCCAATAGCCTAGAGTAGGCGAGTGATCCCCTTCCGCTACTGGGTTACTGTAGAAAGCAAGTCCTTAAAATACCAGGCACTTCTACTTAATACCCTGGTATGTTTCAGGCCGAATATTAAATGACTAAATGTTCTCACCTTCATAACAATAGGTTATTTGGAATTACTCTTTCAACAGGATGTATTTATTTTGGTCTAAAAGCAAAAAGGTGTGGTGTCATTTCTTCTAGGAGTTGTGAACAAAAATGAAGGGAATCGCTCACTGAGTTTGGGGAAAATTCTCCCCTGAACAAGGTAGACACCCCAGAACGACCAAGCAATCTGTCCTTTAAAATCAGACACAGTTCTTGCTGCTTGTTTCTTGACACATTTTTCTACGGACGCTGAGAAAAACCCATGTGTAGAGCCTTTACAGAAGAGTATGGCTGCATCATGACAGGCTAAGCAATGTGTTTCATTAAGAAGGAATGTTTATTGTTCAGTACAGAGGTTTTGTGTGGAAGACACTTGAAGAATGATCACCATAAAATCTAATTTTAACATGTAATAGCCTCTTTGATATAATATACATAGATCCCACACATAAAGATCACAAAGGCATTTGATTTTCTATATTTTTCTTGCATTTAAGATATATCTTTTGTTACAGAGCCTTGCATTTGACACTCATATGAACAGGCTGCCAGTGTATTTTAGTTCCAAGAAAGTTGGAAGGCAAGAAGAAAAGGTGGTTGACGGATTAAGTCTCTATGAGAAGGCAAAGTGATACCCATAGGCCTCATTCTGTTGAAAATGGGGGCAAAATAGGTACAAACTTAAGCAGGAATCATTTTCCCCTTTTCCATTTTTGTCATCTTGCTATGAGATCCCAGTTCCTAGTTCAAGTTTCAGGGAGCCCACCAGGGCTATTTTGCTATAGAACATAGAGTCCCAAGTGTTAGCAAACATGAGTCAAAGAAGGATGGTTCAGGTGACAGGAAAACAAAATTTTTCAAGGAAACAGGAAACTGGAAGAAAACCTGCTTTTAAGAGTTTAGCCAAATGATTTTTTTTTAATGACATAAAGTTCTCTGACAGCACATTATCATTATCCAAAAACTTGGGGCTTGGGCAATGTCTACTTATACAAAACATACCATGGAATATCCCTACTATGTTTAGTTGTCAGTAGGGCCCAGTGGTTGTGTCCAAACTATTTAAAACTAGTTTCTAAAGAACTATAACCTACTTAACAGTTTAATGTTACTAGATCCACCCACAATCACTATCCTATCCTCACCCCCATCAGTGCCCGTCAAGGACCACACAGCTACAAATCTATGAATTTATATAAATATGCATATGTGACAGATGTATAAGAAATCTATAGATCTATTAAATAAAATCTATTTAACTGCATTACTACATCAAAATATCTTGTTATCTAAAACTTTTTGTTATTTTTGTGCAGATGGAATCAGTATTTTCCATGATAATATGCACTGGAAAATACACATTTTTTAAAAAAGAGAAACAGAAACAAAACATGTGTCTTATAAAGCTAAAATGTCTACAGAGTCCTCAGCATTTCCCTATTTATTATTATCTGATAAATTCATTTCTAACTCTTCTTATCTAGTATTTTAAACTTTAATTTTTGAATGAGTAATATATTTACATGGGCTCAAAATGTAAAATAAAGAATGAAAATAAAGTGACAATTCTTCTTCTTATCCCTCTTTCCATCCATCCAGTTTCCCCCTCTATAGTCAGATAATTTTTATGTATTTTTTCATAGACTCTTTATGTATAAGAAATACGATCAGCCACATAGCCCCTCCTGAAACATCCATCTGTTCCTCCTTCCCTCCCTCTTATCTTTGCTTCATGCTTCATTGTTATGACAATGCCCTCATTTTCCCACTCATCTACTAACTTACTCCATGTGACTCCATCTTTTCCTTTTTCCTCCTCTAACAATGGAAAATATATACTTTTTTCTCCTAGTGCCATTGTTCCACACTGGTTTAGGTACTATTTTTTGCACTGACTCAAAACTTTACTCCTTCAGTTCCCACCTTTCTCCTCCTGCACCTCCACTGTCTACTTCTCTAGGTTCTGAGCTAGCTATTTACATTTAAAAGAATTAAAATTAAAAATTCACTTCCTCAGTTCCACCAGACACATTGCAAGTGCACAGTAGTCACATGTGGCTAGTGGCTATTGAATTGAACTGCTCAAATGCAAAACATAACGGTTATATCATTAGCAAATATTTTCTTCCATTCAGTAGGCTGTCTTTTCCTTTTGTCGATGGTTTCCTTTGCTGTGCAAAAGCTTTTAAGTCTAATTAGGTCCCATTTGTTTACTTTTGCTTTTATTTCCTTTGCTTTATGAAATAGATCTTAAAAAATATTTCTACAATTTATGTCAAAGAGTATTTTGCCTATGCTTTCTTCTAGGAGTTTTCTATAGCTCATTTTTGATTTGTTTTGACCTTTGTATTACTGTAATTAAGTCTTTGCTCAAATGCTGGAAAGTCTTAGCTCTTCATTCATATTTAACAGTGAGTCACCAAGAAATTTATCACAGGAAATCTCCCAGAACACAGTTGCTAGAAAGACATTATAGCTCCACTGAGCCACATTGTGACTTATCTCTGTCTTCCCCTGTGACTCTTCCTCTGCTTTCTCATAGCCACATCAATATCCTCCCAGGATGGTAGTATCAGCCTTGGATGCAGAGGATCACCTAGTTTAGTTCCCCCAACTAAGTGGTGCAGTCTCCATGTCTCAATCCCATTACTTGGAAGAATGAATCTGATTGGCCCGGTCAAGTCAGCTTTTGTGATCAGTGCTCATGAGAGATTTAGTTCGTACATGGGAATGGCCTCTTCTCAGACTACTAGAGTTGGAAAGGTTCTTTTAGAAAGAAGCATGAAAATCTAGAGAAAATTATTAACCTCTCTAACACAACAACCGAAGAAAATCCAGATAGTACCTAGAACACACTGGCCAACTAGGTGAGTTGGACGAGTCTACAATGACTGGTATAGGTTCAAAGACTGGCATGAACCATGACTCAAACTCCATTGAAGTTGTTTTAATGTCAGTTTACTATTGATTCAGCAAACAAGGAATGTAAAGGATACTCATCAGATTAAAGGTATAATTCAGTAGACACAGCTCCTGTTGCCTTCCTGGATCCTCAAAGTTTTGTCTAAATTTCAACAGGTTTGACAGTACTCATAGGGTGAGGAACCAGGCAGATTAGCAAATTCTAGAACCTCAGGCTCAGGCTCACTGGAAGAGAAGCATGTCAGCACTTCCCTTATTTCCAGGGGGGAAAACATAATGTGCTTAACTTACATTTTGCATAATATATTCTGTATTATCACCAAGCCTACTGGAGGTTTCATTGCACATGGCCTGGCCATGGCCACCACAATACATAATATAAATAAGTGAAGAGACCACGTGGACCCAAGTGTATAACGTGGCAACAACACTGATAAATGGTAACTGACACCCAGCCTCTGCATAGACAAGAAAACTAGAATTGGAGAGATTGTAATCTGTAGAGAAAGAAACTGCTATTCAGTTCTAGGTGATTATATTCTTGCAAAAAGATGTTTTTCTTTATTTTCTGTTGTATAGAAAAAGTCAGAAATCAGATTTCTAAGTGACATTTCTGGATTTTGAAATGTTGGCAATTATCAAGAATTTTTAACACACTCTTGGTAAAACGAAACATACCTACTGATAGAATCAGGCCTTCATACAGGTACTTTGTGAATCTATCTGCACATACCTTAACTACATACAAAAACACAGACACCTTATGCAAATGAGTGTGGATTCTAATTATTCCTCCAGGCAAAATCCAATATAATCAAGAATGAGGAATTTAGCCTCATATACCAATTTTCCACAAAATCACAAAATGTTAGAACAGGAAAAAGTATTGGAGTTCAATGACCACAATTTCCTTATTTTATAGATAAGATACCTTTTGTCTAAAGAGATTTAACAACTTGTTCAAAGTCTTAAAGATAGTAAAATATATGTATGTCATTATTTTGGGATTTTCTTTGAAGGGTGGTAAGATTCCTTGAGTTCTAAAATATAATTCATGGCTAGGTATCATATCTCCACAGGCTTTCTAGCTCAGTCTTATTTTAGACTGAACCGTAATTTATCAAAAAGCTTTATTTAAATTCCTTTCACAAAACCAACCAAAATTATTTCAATGTGCCACCTAGAAGGGCCGATGTAACTAAAACATATAACAATGGTGTGATTATGCGGGAGTAAATAATATCAACGTTAGTCTTCATGCACTATTGGCAAGGCACCCCTCTTTAACACCCACCCCAAACTTCGCTTTATACATGGAACTGGTAAAATGCTGTATTTATTTCAGGGCGCATTTGCCCAGGTAATTTTCAAACTCTAACTCTGGTTCTTGTGCCCAGATTTTTTTTTAGCTCTTTTGACTTCACACATTGAAATTTATGGTGCATTTCACAGTGCTCCCCGCTGTGGGCCTCATCAGGTCCTGGCTGCCAGGCCACTAGGAAACAAGAAATGAATGCTGGAACACCCCGTAGCTGTTCTTAACTAAAGAACTGCAAACATGACCAAAGTTGCCTGCAAATCCTCCTAGATTGTCAGAAGAAAAATGGCAACAAGCTACAGCCATTCAATGAAGCAATATTTTCCTTATTACTTGCAAAGTCTTTTATTTAGCTTCAACAGTATCATATTTGAAATGATTTCATGACTGGGGGCAATACTTGGGTAGCCATCTGTTCTCTCCGATTAGCTGTCAGATGAGTAGAGTGTTTTTAGTCAATGTTTTCAAATTATTTTAAAATACCAACAAATTCAATATTTGTTTATGACATTAATGAGGAATATTTTCATCTTTTTAATCCCAAACAGGAAGTTAGATTTTCCAATAACCTTATATTATCTCCACAGTCACTGGTGCAAATGGGTAGATTCTAACTGACATTTTTTTAAAATGGAAAGAAAGAAAAAAGTAAAGTGGCCAAAATGTAGAGATGGATGGGATACACCAGAGCTTTCTTGGCACTTGCAATTTTAAAAGTAAATCTTTAATTTGGAGATTTCTGCCTACCCACCATTGCAAGCCCCTCCGGGGCAATGATCTATCAAGTTCTGACTGTCTCAAACTGTTTGTGCCGGATTCCACATCGATCACACTCACACTTGCTGCACTTCCAACCAGAGAGCCAAGAAACAATAATTTTCAATTAAGAAACCAGAAGAAGACTTGGCGATTTGATTTATGGTGCATGACTAATTATCAAATAGCTAGCCTAATGAAAATTAAGCTACTGGATACTACAAAGATTTAACTTCATTTTCTTGAAGAGATACTGATACGATCCAGAATGTAATTTATTGAAGTAGTATGATACATTTTAAAAGTCATAGATATGTAAATGAGATAATTATCATTTTTAAGTGACAGGGATAATTATTTATATTATGATGAATTTTATATTCAGAGTACATATATACACCTGAAATAAAAGATTATCTTTGCTTACAATAATGATTTTCATTCCCTTCTTGTGCTACTGGAAGATCTAAAAATATTGCACAAATTATAAGGATTGGAGGCTCTTTTTCTAAAAAAGAAAGTTAAAATTAATAGCTTTTTAATTTTTTTTGAAAATTGCTTCATGTAAATTATTCAGAATGGGTAAATGAATGAATATTTAAAACCATATAAAATATTATCAAGTGAGTGTGCCAGACCATATGTATACTTTATGTTAACTATAGTTTTTTCTTGTATTGTTAAATACAGACTTACAAATACAAAAGCCTAAAATCATAAATACGCTACCATGCAGTTTACCTTTGTTCCATAAATGAAATAATTTAATGCTATGTCATGTGTGATGTTCTTTACCATACTAACTTAGCCTGTTTATAAATAGTCAACTCTCCACCCTATTTTTAACTCCACTTCACCTCAAGCATCCTCCTGTACAACCAAATTGAACCATTCCTTGTTCCCTAAACATCACATTGATTTCCTGTCAATCTTCCTTCATTCACACATCTATACATTTCCCCAAAACCTGTATCTCCAAATTCCGCCATCTTTCAAGCCCAGTCTCAGATGTCACATCCTCCATGCAATGAACAAAAGTTTTCTCTCTATCCTCCCCCATCCATCCTGAAAAGATGTCTCCTTTCTTTGAAATCTCACAGATTTGAATGGTCATCAGCCAGATCAGTGGTTCTCAATCTTGGCTGCTATGATGAGGACTTGTACTATCCTGTTTTTGACTTGTGTGTTGAATAATGGGTGTTTTCAGTTCATGAAAATTTATCAAACTATATACTTATATGCACTCTTCTCAATGTATGTATTATACTTCAAGATGAAGCATTTAAAAAATATCAGTGCTGTGACTCCATTCCAAGCTAATTAAATCAGAATCTCTGGGGATGGAGCTTTGGGAATTGGTATTTTTTGAAAGTTCCCCAGATGATTCTAACATTCAGCCAGCTATTCAGAACCATGGACCTAACTGGTGTCTTGAGAATTTTTCTTCCCTTCCAGAGGGATAAATACCACTGAGATAACCAAATGTGAATAGACAACCAAAATTATAGAACTCCTAACCATATACATCCTTCCAAAGAGTTTTCTGTTTTATTCTTTTCTAGGTAATGTGCTTGTGATTTATAATCATTACATGTTTTGCAGTTGATAAGCTGTTCTTGAGAATGCTCATTTCTAAGATGTGATAACTGCAATGGGCTTGATATTACTGTAGTATTTGTAGTATTATATTTATTATAGCCTTATAAAAATAACATTTTCCCCTTCTGATTGTGTGCTTCCTGAGACTAGGAGCTGGTTAACTTTTTTCAACAAATATTCATCATGATACTACTTTGAGGTTGCTTGGTCAACTATTAAAAGGAAAAGTGAGAGGAAGAAAGAAAGTCAAAGTAGGGTAAGTAAGAGATTAATTTTGTGTCTATGCTTAATTGTATCATTTAAGATGGCAAAAATATTAGAAACAATATTCTTATTGTTTCAATCATGATATATCAGTGATCAGAAAATCTTTTTTGAAATAGTTGGTCTTCGGTGAAACTTATTTCCAGCTGTCCTCTATACTGCTCCTAAATTTGTTCATACAGGTACTAATTAATAAGTTTTCATTGGGAAAAAAAGCATCTCAATGACAACCCTCCAATATATTTGCATTCCACCCTATGTCCAGAGCTGTCTTTCTAAAGTACAAATCTAATTGATCCTCCACACTGTTCCAGAATCTTTAACACCTACCCAACTCCTTATTACCCAAATTGAGGTCTGAGGGCCAGCAGATGGCTGGGAGTCTCTCAGAAAGGCCAAATTTCAGTCCCCATTCCAGAACCACTGAATAAAAATCTGCAATATTAATAAAATTTCCAAAGTGAAATGTGTGCACACTGAAGTTTGAGAAGCTCTAATCTAAAGACTAGTAAAGCCAAGCCCCTCATTACCTGTCTCCCATCTTCCTCTCCCAGCCTTATTTCCAGCTAATTCTTCGAACCCAAGCTGTGTCTCTAGCCAATGGAACAAGGCAGCATTTTCTTGTATTTACACATGTTGTTTGCTCTTTCCTGGCTGTGCTTCCACACATTCACCTGGTGATTCACCTGGTGAATTTCTCAATTCAGCTGATTCCCTTCTTCTCTGAAGCAAGACCTTCCCTGACTCTTCAGGTGGAGTTAGAGTCTCTGTCTTCCTGCTTACAATGCTCTTATTTAACAGTTGTCAGGGCTTCCCTGGTGGCGCAGTGGTTGAGAGTCCGCCTGCCGATGCAGGGGACACGGGTTGGTGCCCAGGTCCGGGAAGATCCCACGTGCCGCGGAGCGGCTGCGCCCGTGAGCCATGGCCGCTGAGCCTGCGCGTCCGGAGCCTGTGCTCCGCGGCGGGAGAGGCCACAGCAGTGAGAGGCCCGCGTGCCGCAAAAAAAATAAAAATAAAAGAGTTGTCAAATTGTATTGTAAATAGTGTTTGCCTTTCTGCTTTTCTTTAGACTGTGAACTCCTTGAGAGCAGGAGATGCATCTTGTTAAATCCTACAGTTCCAGCTAGCAATATTTTAGATAGATATAAAGAAATTAAGTCAACAAATGCTTTATGAGTGCTGGATAAAAGGCCAGCACTTCATTCCTGAAGACACAGTGTTGTGAAGTGTTCCTTTTACAAGAGTACTTGATAGCGACACATTTAAAAGCACCGCATTGTGGTTACTTATTGATTCCTCTCTTTGTAGTAGAATAAGACATACTGAATTATACTGATAGAATTACAAGTGACTTGGGATATAATCTAATCACCTACTCATTCTCTTTCAAAGAGGATGATCCAAGGTGATTTAACCTATAACCAGAGAAAAGATGTATATTTGCAAATCTTTTTACCTCCTCTTTATCTTCTGGTATATGTTTTGCACACAAACGTGATGCTCAATAAATGATTTCTAAATAAGAGGATGACCTAATTTGCCTTTTTAGTATCATTTTCAAAGTCAACTATCATTGACTTATACAAAGTAAGATATAAAAAAACATTTAGCACAGTGTTAGTACAGAGTAAGTGATCAATACTAGATATATGCTTTTTCTCCCAGCCTCTCTTCTCTTTAACTTAAATCTCTCATGCTGCAATTAAATTCCCATTGCCTTTGTTCAATGCTTCAGGAAATAAAAAATTAAAAAGCTAAAATTAATCACTAAACCTCATTTTAAGCTCAAAGGCAACAGAGCACCAACAAATAAGAAATGTACTCACTTGTTTTATTTCCTTTGCCAAACTACTGATGAAAATACCAATACAGAGCTTGTTGTTGTCATTGTTTTGTTTTTAAGAACGTAGAAAGAGAATTTTTATAATACAAGATTACGTAATGTATACGTGAGGAAGGAAACCCTGAGCTAAGTTGTATGCTGTTGGTCTACACATCATATACCCACAAAATCTCAACTTGCTGTATCTTGTGTTTTATTCTTGCAGGACTCCTTGATTTCTACAAGAGAGTAGATGGCAAGAGTTAATCCTTTAATGGGTTAGTTGTATAAGGTCGTTTGATCAGAGGTTTCCTATCAGCATCACACAAATCAGTCCCAAATAATCAAGTCCCTACATGGCCAACAAGTAAGACTCAAATGAATATCAATTGTACCACAAGGTAAAATAAGAATTGCCATATTGTTTTTATTATCTAGGTCTCTAAAACTGTCTTTGAGAAGAACAGTGGTAATATTTTATGGATCTCCTGCTTCTAATGCTGGTCTTCTATTTAAAGTTTAATGTACCGAGTCAATTATTCCTCTCTTTGTTAATCATTTACTAATGAAATAACAAATAGACACTATTGAATGAGTCACAAATTGGGGAGGGCAGAACACAGCTGTGTGTGTTCAGATGTAAAGAACTCCCGAAACTTAATAATAAGAGGGTTGAGTACAGAGGAGCGTGAAGGGATTTCTCTGGATGATGGAGATGTTCTATAACTCAAATGTGATGGTGGTGGTTACAAAAGTATGGTTATAGATAGATATAGATATATAGATATATCTGTATGTATATGTGTGCTAAAAAGCATTGAAACATCTAAAAGGGGAGAATTTTACTGCCTGTAAGTTATATCTGAATAAGCCTGATTTAAAAGACTAACGATCAGTTGTTACATATTTGGAGCACATATAGATGATGATAGCATAGAAACAAATCACTACTACAGATTAAGTCCTATATGAACTAGAACAGTTATTTCCATATTTCAGTCACTGATTTGGCTAATTTAATAACAGGAATCACAAAACTTTTTTATCTACATTCTGTAACCCCAGAAGGAACCCATATCTTTCCTGTTTTCATAGAATGCCACTAAAGTTCCAATGCTAAAAGAACAAGGGAATTTAAGTAGCCTCACAAACTAAAGAGTACCACCCAGCACATCCCCACAGAACTTACCAAGAGAAGGCAGACGTGCCTGGCTACCCCTACCATCACCATGCCAGAGCAAAAATGATAATAATAATAATGAAATGAGAGGAATCAAGGAGGATCATTTCAGGAGTGGCATCTCATCTTCCCTCTTTCACCTAGAGCCAGATGAGAAGGATTCTAAGAGAACCTTTTAAAAACTCTCAGGGGAAATCTGACAGCTCACCTTCCATTTGAATTTTGGTTTATAAGGTGGACTACTGTGGCTGCCCTGGGTACCTGTTTAAAGAAAGGAAAAAAAGAATTGGAGAGATGCAGCAGAGCAGTTTGTACTCCCACTGTTGGACACGGCAAGGCTGTGTGAGTTGCCTGCAGGTCAAGTGGACCACAGAAGACAGCTGGATTTAGGCCGTTTTGCCACTCCTGGATATGGCGCCTTCTAGATGAGGAAACCTTGGGTGCTAAAGACTACAGGTGCCCTGCCTTGAGAGGGAGCTGAAGGGGGCAGTGAAGGAAATGTTCACACCAGAGCAATCCTTCAAGTTTAGAAACTTGTGCAGTAGGGGGACAGTTGCATGACATCCAAGTAAACCCATCCGTAAGTATCCTGCAGGTCTCCAAAACCAACAGAGGGCAGCTAAGTAAAAAGGTCGTTGCTTCTTCTCTATTCCACCTCCTCATGACTGCACACCAGGGAGAGAAAGGGAGCCCAGAAAGGAAAGCAGAGTAGAATAGGTTATGTCTCCCTCACAGGGGCACCTCCCTCAAGCCAAGAGCTATTCTGGTTGTGGGACAGAGTAAATCTTGAGATGAATTTGAGATCTAAATTTTACTTTAGACTCGACTGAGTCAAACTTTGGGAAACTTAAAAGTAACTGGAAAGTTATGAGTTCAATCTGAGATACTGTTACAAAACAGAGAAGTCAAATGCTTAAAAGCATGTTTGAAAGCCTTGCTATTAAAAAACTTCATCCTCTTCAACTGAGGCATTCTCACTGAGAAAAATTAGTTCATGAGCTTCGTCAAATAAGAAAGTATACACATTACAGAATGAGTGTCAGTGATTTGAAGTATAATCCTGGGGACAACAGTGGAGCACACTCAAGAAAGGCCATATCGCAAATGAAATTGAGGGCACAAAGAACAATATTGTGCAGATTAATATGGACATCAACAATTCTTAACCAAAAAGTGATTCAGTAGTCTACATTCAAATGTAAACAAGTTTTAAGAATACCTTAATCAATTTATTGCACTTTTATATTTCTGTTTATGAATACACAAAAATGACATATGATATTTTAAAAACTATGAGTAAATAGATATAAAAGAGCTCTTTCTGTACGTTTAAAATAAAAAAATATAGGGAATGATAAATGACTGTCATCATTTAATTGACATATATAATAATGGTTTGTCTTCCAATTGGTGGCATATTAGGTTTAATAAAGTAAGATATATTCTAGAATATGAACATAAGTATTGTATCCAACTTCTGAGTCCCAGTCTTAAAAAGGAAACTGATAATCCTCTGCTCTTGCCCCATTCTTCTATTCCTTTTCCAAGCTACTGGTATATCGTACTGGCCAGCTCCGACCATGCAGATGAGGGTAACACCTCATGGAATAGCAGATTAATAATATAGAAGGAACCTGAGTCCCAGATAATTCCACAGAGCAAAGCCACCACCCTATTCTAAGCATCTTTCTATCTCCAGACTGTTATATAAGAAGGAAACAAACTTCTATCCTATTAAGTCAGGTATTTCTAACACATTAAGACAGTCTATTTGTTATAGCAGCTTAACCTATAAACTAGCTATTGTAATACATAGTAACTTAAAAACTAATATTTACCATGTTTCCTATATATTAGACACTGTATTTACTGTGATTTATTTATCACAGAAACCCTAAAGGAAGGCACTATTATTCTCCCCATTTTTAGAGATAAAAAATGGACATTTGTAGATGTTAGGTAACTGTGCAAAGTCATACATAAATGCAGGAATTGAGATTTTCCACTCATAGACTGAGTTCAGAGCCTCTGTTCTTCTGCACTGTGATAGTAGTGTTCCCAACATAGGGCTGTTCCCCCAGCCCCATGAAGCATGTTATTCTACTGCAAAAGTTTGATGTGGTGCCTTCATACTTTTATGACTCTATAGACCAATACAAGAAACTTGCATCCAAATAATGTACAAATCATCATAATTTTGACCTAATGTAATCAAAATATTGAATGTTTATCAAGAAATAATTCAAAATACATGCACAGATGCAATATTATCTATAATTGACAAAAACTGGAAAAATAGTATCCAACAGTAGGAAAGGGGTTAAAGAAAATTAAGCAACACAAACTCATTGAAATGTTTTGAAGAAAATAGAAGTATAATTATAAACATTATACTGATCTTTCAACATTTACAATGTAATGCTGTGTGGAAAAGGCAGGTTACAAGAAATACGGAAAGAATGTCTAACATTTATTAAGCACCAACTGTGTTCCAAACACTAAATATTTAACACAAATATTACTTTATTTAATCATTACCCCAATGATGAATGGAGAGGATGATAACCCTTTCCTCCACCCCATTTTCCAGATGGAAAAGCTTAGGTTTAGAGAAATAAAACTTTTGCTAAAGATCATGTAGCTAGAAAAGAACAAAGCAGGAATTTTTGGTCCATGTCTCACTGAAGTATTTTTTTCTATTATTCCACGCCACTCAAAATGGACTACACACTTTGATTATGACTATAGAAAAAGATTAATAGGGACACAAAATTAAAAAGACATGAAAAAATAAAAACAATATGCCGAGATGATAGGGTTATTTTCCTCTTTTTCAGCAATTTTTTCCTTACTGGTAAAGAATATACCTGGTGTCCATAATTGCACACACTTTTTAATTAAGTGTTACTCTTGCTTAAGGTGTAGAGATAGAACATTACTTAAAGGTAGCACACATAGATTTGGGGACTTTTGGGGGGCATTGAAGAAATGGTTCTTAAGTTATCTCTAGAAAAAAAAAATCCATGTATGATAGGAAGTTAATTTTAGAAGCCAACACTATATAGCTTTCCAGCAAAACCAACTGACTCTCTGATTTACTCGTGACCTTTTCCAAACTTGATTCTTTTCCAGTATTGCCTTCCTCAGTGGATAGCATCACCATCTATCCAGTCACACGTCATCTATGACATTTTCCTTTCTCCCAGCCATATCCTATCCACCATCAATTCCTCTCAATTTTACATCTTGAGATCCCCTAAATTCATTCACTCCTCTTTCCAAAAAGGTGCCTTCACCCCTCTCCTGAACTACAACCCATAACCTAACTGATCTAGCCAACACATCTTCCAATCTGTTCTCTACTGCAGCCAGAGTGATTTTTAAAATGCTAATCATATCACATCATAACACGTTTAAAATACCTAGTAAGTATTCCCTTCTGATCTCAAAATAAATCCGGGTCTACAAGGCCCCAAAGAATCCCCACGCCAGCCTCATCTCTCACTTCCTCTTAGTGGTCCAGCCACATGGATTTTACATCACATTTCTCAATTGTGTCGTGCTCCCTCAGAAAGTCTTTGGCAGACGATGTTCCCTCAGCTGAATGTGTGCTTCTGTACCTTATTCCACTCTCTGTTTGGAGCTTAACACCTATTCATTCTTTACATCTCACTCCAAGTATCATTTCTATAAGGAAACCATTCTTGATCCTACATAAGGTTACGTCCTCTTATTTTCCACTCTTATAACATGAAATTCCTTCTAGCATTTAAACATAATAATTTTATATTTATTCATGTGATTATTTCATTAATACCTAACTCTCCCAGGAAATTGTAGGCCCCACAAAGGTAAGAATCTTGTTTGTTTTTGTTCATGTTATACATCCAGAACCTAGCACCGGGCCTGACAAATGGCAGACATTCAATAAATACTTCTATCCAATGGTTAAATGACCTGAATAAAGGATAGCACTGATGGTGACCAAGGCAAAGCACACCTTTGTTCTCAACTTCTTTGGGTCCAAACACATAAGGTCAAGGTACATTCTGCACATCAAAACTATAATTCAGTGACATTTGCTTTTCCATCCATTTGTTCTCCTTTCTGACCCTTTCTTCTCCACAGCTGTATCTTCTGCCCTCTATATGCCCAGTGCCTTCTTTTATTCCCAACCCCTTACTAGATTTTTATGGTTACTTAACAAATACAACAAATACAGTAAGGCCCTGCTACATTCAAAGCACTGTGCTACATACAGGGTATAAAGAAATGAATAATGGTAACTCTCACTAAGAAATAAAAATGGCATAACAGTTGCCGGTAACTATTGTATACTTATCACATGCCAATCACCATTCTTGATGATATACACATAAGGCTGAGATGTGAAGTACAACGCTTACCTGGAACTTAGAGGCCACTCAGCAGCCTGCCTATCTTGACCTTCTCACTTCCCCTATTCCCTACTGATAACTTCATTTGGGGGTTACCCAATGCAGACAAAGAGGCAATAAAACAGGAGTGTGTTGAAAGCCATTTGTAGTCCAGGCCAGACTCCCTGCCCTGCCAGGACATCTGCTGGGAGGGAGACGGCCGCGGAATCAATCAGAGGCACGTTTCAGGCATTTGTTTAAGGCAGCTCTTTGAATTGTGTTTTTTGAGAACTACAGATTGTCATGTGGCCTGTTAGCCTCCTACCTTGAACTAACACTGGCATAAGAATAAAACAAGTATTGGGGTAACTCAAAGTTAGGAGGCTCCTGCATCTTGTATCATGAATCCGATGGCCAAGTCATGCCTTTGTGTGCCTTGAACATCATGCTAACCTGGGACAGAGAAGCAGCAGCAAAACTAGGGTCACCAGGGAGAAGCGTCTCCTTCTAGGACCACAGATTATCACCAATGACTACTGTGACTCTGAATGGGAGGGGGGTTATATTACATTCATTATAGATGAGGTTACTAAGCCCCACAGGTCATCCAACAAACATGAGACATAGTTCTAACTTTCTTTTCTCTGTCTTGAAAGCCCATATTCTTTCCACTGTACTGTACAGTCACATAGTAGGAAGAAATAAGGAACATTTAAAATCTGCAGATCCAGGCTGTAGATATTAGGGGACAGAAAGAGTCCTTCTAATAGCGTCCCTGGGGAAGACAGCTTGGAGCACTGTAAAAAGAGTGTTCTTGAGCAAAGATGCCAGGTGCAGAAATAGAAAATTGCAAGGTTAAACTGAGCTAATTGCTGTGTGCAGGGGAGAGGTGCTGAAAAGTTACACGGGAGCTGAAATGTAAAAGACTCCAGAAGCTAGAACCAGAGTTATCATTGGGGCCCTATGATTTCTCTCCTTAAATTCAGACAGAACTTAGCTAATTAATCTACTAAAGACTTGTCATTAGAATTTGCCATTACAGTACCCCATTTGTTGGGCTCCTTGTATCCTGACTCTTGAATATTTCAACTTATTTTTGACACTCATTAACTCCCTTTCTGCACGTAGGTCAATCAATTTTTCCATTATACTTTTTAAATTAATTACACTATAACAATAAGTCATGAGCAAATGTCATAAACTTCAGTCTTCGGTGATGAGGCAGTCAGTGTAAATATGTGAAAGGTACAGAGACAACTAAAAGAGAATGGTAGAAACTTGGCAAACTAGATAATACATTTCCCACTCAAACTTTGGATAAGCATGGTATTTATAAGTTTGGCCTACAATCTACCTGGATGCAATGTAGGTGTTTATATATAAATATAGTATTTACTAACATTACTAAGGGCATATTATGCACTCTTCTGACTGCTTTACATCTATTAATTAATTTAAACCTCACAACCACCCCACGAATTGGGAAAATTAGAAGCATTCTCATTGCAGACGAGAAAACTGAATTGCAGAGAGGTTAAATAACTTACCCAAGGTCACTCAGAGATAGAGCCAAAATCTGGCTCTGAGGTATGTTCTTAAGCACCACAGTGTATGTCTGGACCTCAGAGAGTACTGTTCATGGTGAATGATTGACTGCTCATGACCATAAAGAATTTAGGTTCAAATGTTGGTGAAACCTATATCTCAGCCAATTCTACCATAAAAAACTACAATCTACTCAACATATTTATTGTGTACCTACTGTGCTCAAAGTACTGGATACCATCCACACAGGCTTCCTAACCAAAGCCAGAAAAACACGCCCATGTGTTTGCAACCTAAGCATCTATGGCTGTTTCATGACTGAATCTACTGGATATCACTCAACACTATTCAACCAACAAAAAGAACCAAGTATCCCACTGAATCAAGCTGCCAGTCAACTAAAAAGTAATTCCATTTAAAAGCTATTAGTGTAAGACAGACGTTTGTTTGTTGGTGGGAACTAAGAGAGAGGTCTCAGAGTCATGATTTTTGTCAATACATCTATCTATAAAAATTACCACCACCCTGGCTCTTCTTACCCAGTGAAATTAGTCTAGGGCTTAGAGCAGTGTTTCTCAAGGTCCTATTTCACAATCACTGGGAGTAATTACTTAAAACCCAGACTTATGTACAACCCTGCAATGTCAGAAACTTTTGCAATGGAACTCAGGTACCTGAACGTTTAATAAGCTCTCAATACTTTGTACACTCTCAAAAGTTTGAGAACCACCAGTGAGACAAAGGATGAGAATGAGACTTTAAGCACTTTCAGAAAATGTTGAGGTCTGTTAAAGAGTAATTTGTACTCTGTACAAAGGATAAATTCATGATCTCTAAAATTAGAAATTGTAGGTTCATGTGTGCTCAAAATGTAGATCACCATATTTTAAAATGCAAAAATATCACTGTTCTTTGAAAAATTACAACATTGAATAATTTAACTCTCTAGGATTTTGCATTTAAATTCGAATTTCTGGAGAAATGTGTCAGAATTCCCTTCCTCTGCAACTAACAACAATGAAGCCAAAGTGTTTTATTATTTTTTTTGTGTGTGTGGTACGCAGGCCTCTCACTGTTGTGGCCTCTCCCGTTGCGGAGCACAGGCTCCAGACGCGCAGGCTCAGCAGCCATGGCTCACGGGCCTAGCCACTCCGCGGCATGTGGTATCTTCCCGGACCGGGGCACGAACCCGTGTCCCCTGCATCGGCAAGTGGACTCTCAACCACTGCGCCACCAGGAAAGCCCAAGCCGAAGTGTTTTAGACAAATAATTACTTTTTCTCGTATAAGAGTAAGTCCAAAGACAGGAAGCTGCAGGCAATTGTCCAGGGCCTCAACTTTGCCATAGGGAAACTCCCTATCTGTTCTTCCATTCTTAACATACTGCCTTGTTACTTCATGGTCATAAAATGGGAACTTTTTGCCCCAGCAAAGCACTAAAATCAGAAAAAAGAAGGAAAGAGAGAAGGGTAATGCCAGTTGTATAGGTCTCACCACACTCCCAGTAGATACTGTCTTTCATTTATCTGAGTTTATCACAAAATCACAGCACCGGAGGCTGAAAAATGAGAAACAGAATGGCCATGATTGGTTTAGACCAGGAGTCAGCAAACTACATCCCACTCTCATGGGTCAAATGCTGCCTGCTGTCTGTTTTTATAAATAAAGTTTTATTGGAACAACCACACACATTCTTTTTTATATATAGGTGCGTTCATGCTACAATCACAAAGATGAGTAGTAATTGCAAGATAAAACTCCTGGCCCACAAAGCCTAAAATATTTACTATTTGATCCTTCACAGTAAGTTTCCTGGCCCTAGATTTAGACCAATAATGATCCATTACATGCATCTGAGAACATCACTGCAATAGGGGTTCTGGTGGCAGATATAAATATTGGGCAGGCAATCCTAGTATTTGCCACACTATGTGTTCTCTAATGACATTCTTGCTTAATTGCCCCATCTGCAAAACTCAGTTACCCTTTATAAAGTTGTAGCTACCTCAAGTCCTTTATAATATTAACTGTGAAAAAAAACATGTGAAATATTTAGAACAGTCCTACCACATAGCTAAGGCTCAATAATGCTAGCTTTTAGTGTTACTATTTACATGACACCTACTGCATTATCCTTTCACTTTCTTGATCTGTCACCTGAATTGCCTTTGTCTTTAGCAACTACCGAGAGTCATTTTTATTTTAAAAAATTGTAACTACAGGAGTTGTATTTGTCTAATAGCCTTTCTATTGGTAGATTACGGTAATGTGGACTTGAGAGCACATTCTAGATATGTTTGGATTAATTAAAAATTCTAGATCCCACAAATTGACTTCGACATATTTATAAGATATTATCCATCATCAAATGCAAAAAATTCTTCACTTGTTTCTTATATACAATACAGTGATCAATGCATTACTACAAATCATCTCTAAGGAAATTAGTGTTTTTATGGGCCCTCTTCCTGGCATGATGCTATTTTCCAATAGGGTTCCAATCAGGCCTCAGATAAATATTTCAGCAAGTCACACTTAGCCTTTAGAGTTATCCTGACAGCATTCTTTGCAAGAAGGTATTTAGGTACAAGAGGCCAAAACACCTGTGATGTAATTTCTCTGTATTTGCATAGATTCCTCATTCCTCATAGTCAGGGAAGAAATATTATCTTAAATGTTACCTTCCTTATGAAATAAAATTAAAATGTGCTACTAATAGAGCATTAGAAAAGTTATTTATTAAAAATGAAAGCATAATCACAGAAAGCTGATGTATGATTTTTTTCAATGTACAACACTAAGTTTTGTATTAAAAAGACATGGAGATTTACTTTCACAATATAATTTGAAATACAAAGAAAAAAATGTTACATGCTGAGCAATGAAATTGAATATTTTTTGACTCTTGAAGGAGACCTATCCATTTCATTCAAGTCTTCCATATTTTTAAGTTAAAAAAATAGAAATCTACAAAACATTTTGGTAAAATCTGTGGAATTCTGCGGGGGTCCAGGGACTGGAGTGACAGCTTTTCCCTGCATTACATGAATAACTCATCGACTGGCCCCATCCTCATTAAGCTCCAATGAAATAATAACAGAGAGACTTGTATAAGAGTAATTCTCTGTCTACTACTATCTCTCGTGCTTGGTTTAGAATTATTAATCAAAACCCAGACATACTGAATATAGAAGATTAGAAAGCTTGAGGCTTATAGCTAAGTATTTAGAGATGACTTTCTTTGTGCTGGGTGAAAATAATCTATCACAAAACAGGTGGCTGTGAGACGGCAACTTCAGTAACAAATTGGCCTGAACAGAAATTCTGACCTTAAAAAAAATACCACAATCAACATTAACAAATGTCATCAAAAACACTGTTGTTTGGGACATAATTCACTATACAGTCAAAAGAATTATACTACTGGAACATTTGCCCCGTTTGCAATCAACAGTAACTCTTAGGAATTCAAACGTAACATAAAACTTAAAATGTTGCTTTTCATTATGACATCCTGTTTCCTTTTTTCTAAGATTACCCAAAAGCTAGCTTTCTCCACAATACTGCTCTAATAGTTTACATCTCTTTGGGTCTGTGAATCTGATCATCACCAGTAGGCTGCCAGAACCTACTGTTTCACTGTGAGACTCCGGTATTCTTTTGTAAATACTTATGGATGTAAGCACTGTGATTTTAGTACCCGGGGAAAGAGTTAAGCTAAATTATAAAGCAGGGCAAAGCTCAGGAAGGAGAGCAACCTCTTAGCACCATTTTGGAATGGTGGATGCACAAGCTGGATGCACCCTCCCCAGGGCTTCCAGTGTCTCTCTGCTTCCCTGGGACCTCCTCTGTGGTACCCAATCTACAGCTTCTCTTCCTGAGAATTTCCCCTGCTCTGGACCTTTATTTCACCCTTTTCATATTCTACCCCAACCAGCATCCTGCAAAGTTATCCCTTAGACTCTACCCAATTATATTTTTTTCTTTTTAAAACATTTTTTATTGAAATAGAGTTGATTTACAATGTTGTATGAGTTTCAGGTGTACAGTAAAGTGGTTCAGTTATAAATATATATAAATATATATATAGTCTTTTTTTTACATTTTCTTCCATTATAGGTTATTACAAGATATTGAGTATCATTCCCTGTGCTATACAGTAGGTCCTTGTTGGTTATCTGTTTTCTATAGAGTAATGTATATATTTTAATCCCAAATTCCTAATTTGTCCTTTCTCCTCTTTCCCCTTTGGTAACCATAAGTTTGTTTTCTGTGTCTGTGAGTCTATTTCTCTTTTGTAAATAAGTTCATTTGTACCCTTTTTTTAGATTCCACATATAAGCTATATCATATGATATTTGTGCCAACATGGATGGACCTATAGACTATCATACTAAGTGAAGTAAGCTAGACATAGAAAGACAAATATATATTTTTAATTCAGTTGTATATCATTGATTGTACCTCCCACAACAAAGTGATTAGCTTTCACGTGTTATCCTTCCCAATGTCATCTCAAGTATGATTAAGTTCATAACCCAAACAAGAAGTCTCTAATGGTGAAATGTCAGATATTGATAAAGGTAAGTGAGCAAGATACACTGGGACAAGAAAGTCTTCTTGACATCTTGCAAATAATCAACTAGAGCTGTATAATCTAGCTGTATTTAAAACTAGCCTTTAAAAAAAAACAGCTTTATTGAGGGATTATTTACATACTATTACATTTACCCATTTTAAGTGAACAATCCAATGATTTTTAGTCAGTTTCCAGAGTTGTTATTCATAGCAACATTATTCATTATTAATAGCCCAGAAGTAGGAACAAGTCAAATGCCCATCAACAAGCAAACAGATTATACGAGAAAAAGTAATTATTTGTCTAAAACACTTCGGCTTGGGCTTTCCTGGTGGCGCAGTGGTTGAGAGTCCACTTGCCGATGCAGGGGACACGGGTTCGTGCCCCGGTCCGGGAAGATCCCACATGCCGCGGAGCCGCTGGGCCCGTGAGTCATGGCCGCTGAGCCTGCGTGTCTGGAGCCTGTGCTCCGCAATGGGAGAGGCAACAGCGGTGAGAGGCCCGCGTACCGCAAAAAAAAAAAAAAAAAAAAGACCAGTAAGACTCCCGGGAATCACACCATCCCTGCACCATCCATTTGCAGAAAAGGTCGCAGATGTGCCAAGACTGGAGGCTGCACACACATACCTCCTTAACTCTCTTCCAGCAGTGACCACAAAGATGTACATGACAATCAACACTCATGCCCTCCCTTCCTCTCTGAGGGAGACGCCAGGATATGAATTTTCACTCTTAAAAAAAAAAAAAGGAATCTCTGTTTAGTTTACCAAAGAGCATGAGGAACGACATCAAAAATTGACCTAGACTATGACTAATTTACGTCAAACAAGCAAATTACGATAAAATTATGCCCCCATTCTTTTGAGAACAGAGAAGATTTGAAAATGGAGTTAATGATCGATCATGTATTGTGATCAAGCTTCTATAATATCCCCAGAGTATGGGATTCAGAGAGCTTCAAGGTTGGTGAACACATCCCCATCAGAAGGATAATGCACTCTAATTCCATGGAAATAGAAGCTCCGACACTCAGGACCCTCCTGGACCTTGTCTATGTATCTCATCATCTGGTTGTGCATCTGTATCTTTTATCGCATCCTTTAATAAGCAGGCACACACAAGTGTTTCCCTGAGTTCTGTGAACCACTTCAGACTCTTGAATGATATTGTTACAAGATACTGCAATATCATCAAAGCCCTATCAAAGTAAAGTTCTCTTGAATTAGCCCAATAATTGATGGGAAAAAAGAAAACCTTGATATGAGAAAGAAAGGTGTTGCTGTAAATGTCTATTGAAAGCTATTTCTGTCTCTATGTTCCTAGCTAATGCTAATGTATCCATTTTATTTTTGGTAGCAATGTTAGGTAATCTAAGAGGCAGACTCTAGCTTATACTATTCCTTTGTGCTTATGCCTTAACTCAGCTTCAAAGTACACCATGTTCTTTCTTTAGAGAATAATAACTCAAAATTTTTTTCTAATTAACCATTTTAAAAAAAATATTTTGGTAAACATCAAAAATTCTCATTAGAAAGTACAGAATAAGAGAATCGCAGAAAATTGATCATAACATCCTATAATGTGTGAATACTGTATATACAGAACCAATGGAATTTTCTAGAGAAGCTTGTTTTACATTTTTTTGATGATTTTTATAGCACTTTCCCTTCACACTAAAAAGGATTTTCATAAAATGATACTGTCCTTCCTGTGTGAGAAAGTGATCCTGATTCCCTATCATTCAGACCGTTCCTTAAATCATATTTCTCATAACAGTGTTAGGTTTTCTGAGTGACCTTGTGCCCAGGGGCAAACATACCTTTTATCCGCTAATTATTCATAAGAATATTTACTGGGCATTGTTTGTACATGAAAAACTGTGCCAAATGTTGGGCAGGACACAAAGATAAACAAAACTTTTTCCCTTCCACTAAGATGTCTAAAATCTCTTAAAGGAGACGAGACAGTGCCCAGATAAATTCCAAAGTCTTTCATGAGAGATATGTGAGTGGGATAAACCAGAACCGCAAGAGTTCAGAGGGGAACTATCAGTGTTTCTGGGAGAGAATATTGAGTCTTACATTTATCTCTGTAAATTCTTATAGGGATGTGATTTATGTTGAAAACTAGCACCAATAAAGCAGTGGGAACATAAATGGGGAAAAAAATAACTCATGGGTCTCATAAAAAATGCAGATGCCTATTCCATTTTCAGACTTCAAAAATCAGAGGTTTTATAACGCCCATTTCTACTTAGTTCTAGGATATAAGCAAAAGTATAACAATGAAGTGTTCACCACATCTGGTTGATTTCAGTTACTGAAATGTAAATCTACAATTGGAATTTCTGCAGAAGTGAAAAAAAAAAATGGGCAGCATCCTAAAACAGCCTTCTCTTCTGTGACTAAACTGCCATTACTCCCAACTTATCTCCAAAGAGCTCATTCTGTATTTATTTAATTACTGTTGTCATCTTCCCTAAACCACTTCCTTAAATCTCCTTATAGCCCTCTTAAAATTCAGTGACTGAACATATATTAAAATTCCAATAAGAGCCTCTGTGCCTACTGGAAATATCAGAATCATTATAAAACTTTAATACTTACAATTTTTTAAAACCACATTTGCATTGCAACTCTTGGTAAGTGTATCCTATAGAAATCCTCATAGCTGGACAAAACTGTTTATTTATGGTATTTTTATAATATTAAGTTTTTTCCAGTAAGTATGTAGCAATAAGAAGATAACTGAATTATTGTGCTGTATGCCTGTTAATAGTAATGAAACTATATAGGGTGACGTGGAAAGATCTTCAAGACAGAAAAATGTGCATACTTTATAGAGTTGTATGTTTGTGTACATATGCATGAAAAAGGCCTGTGGGACATTTACCAACCCATAAACATTGCTCTTCTGTGCAGAGAGAAGATTGGATTAAGAGAAAGGGTGAAGAATAACTTATTTTTACTTTAATATTTCTGTACTGTTTGACCATTTTACATTAAGCATAAATTTATTGTGTTATATTTTCTGTAAACATACTTAAAAGATTTCATCTGGAAGAAGTCTTTTAATTCACAAATATATGTTGCAGTTTATTGTTTGCAGGCTAAGACCAAATACATTCTCAATAGCTTAAGGTGAGACCTTCAAGATGGCGGAGGAGTGAGACACGGAGATCACCTTCCTCCCCACAAATACATCAGAAATACATCTACATGTGGAACAACTCCTACAGAACACCTACTGAATGTTGGCAGAAGACCTCAGACCTCCCAAAAGGCAAGAAACTCCCCACGTACCTGGGTAGGGCAAAAGAGAAAAGAAAATACAGAGGCAAAAGAATAGGGACTGGACCCATACCTCTGGGAGGGAGCTGTGAAGGAGGAAAAGTTTCCCCACACTAGGAGCCCCTTCACTGGCGGTGACTGCGGGTGGCGGACGGGGAAAGCTTCGGAGCCGCAGAGGAGAGCGCAGCAACAGGGGTGCAGAGGACAAAGCGGGGAGATTCCCGCACAGAGGATCGGTGCCGACCGGCACTGACCAGCCCGAGAGGCTTGTCTGCTCACCCGCCGGGGCGGGCGGGGCTGGGAGCTGAGGCTTGGGCTTCGGTCCGAGCGCCGGGAGAGGACTGGGGTTGGCGGTGTGAACATAGCCTGCAGGGGCTAGTGCACCACAGCTAGCCGGGAGGGAGGCCGGAGAAAAGTCTGGAGCTGCCGAAGAGGTAAGAGACCATTGTTTCGGGGTGAACAAGGAGAGGGGATTCCAGAGATGGTCGCGAGCCATGGCTATCAGTGCCCAGAGACAGGCATGAGATGCTAAGGCTGCTGCTGCCGCCACCAAGAAGCCTGTGTGCAAGCACAGGTCACTGTCCACACCTCCCCTCCCAGAAGCCTGTGCAGCCCGCCACTGCCAGGGTCCTGTGATCCAGGGACAACTTCCCTGGGAGAACACACGGTGCACCTCAGGCTGTTGCAATGTAACCCTGGCCTCCGCCAACACAGGCTCCCCTGCATTCCGTACCCCTCCCTCCCCCCAGCCTGAGTGAGCCAGAGCCCCCAGATCAGCTTCTTCTTTAACCCCGTCCTGTCTGAGCGAAGAACAGACGCCCTCAGGCGACCTACACGCAGAGGCGGGGCCAAATCCAAAGCTGAACCCCGGGAGCTGTGCGAACAAAGAAGAGAAAGGGAAATCTCTCCCAGCAGCCTCAGGAGCAGCGGATTAAATCTCCACAGTCAACATGATGTACCCTGCATCTGTGGAATACTTGAATAGACAACGAACCAGCCCAAATTGAGAAGGCGGACTTTGGGAGCAACAATATTATTTTTTCTTCCTTTTTCTCTTTTTCAGAGTGTGTATGTGTATGCTTCTCTATGTCATTTTGTCTGTATAGCTTTGCTTTTACAAGTTGTCCTAGGGATCTGTCTGTTTTTTTCTTTGTTTTAGTGAGGTTTTTTTTTGTTTTTTTTTTTTGCAGTACACAGGCCTCTCACTGTTGTGGCCTCTCCCGTTGCAGAGCACAGGCTCTGGACGCACAGGCTCAGCGGCCATGGCTCACGGGCCCAGCCGCTCCACGGCATGTGGGATCTTCCCGGACCAGGGCACGAACCCATTCCCCCTGCATCGGCAAGTGGACTCTCAACAACTGCGCCACCAGGGAAGCCCCTTTAGTGAGGTTTTCAGCACTTGTTCTCATTGGTGGATTTGTTTTTGCGTTTGGTTGCTCTCTTCTTTCTTTCTTTCTTTTTTCCTTTTTTTAATTACTTTTAATTTTTTATTTTTAATAATTATTTTAAATTTTTAATTTTAATAACTTTATTTTATTTTATATTTTTTCTTTCTTCTTTTCTCTCTTTTCTTCTGAGCCGTGTGGCTGACAGGGTCTTGGTGCTCCGGCCGGGTGTCAGACCTGTGCCTTCTGAGGTGGGAGAGCCAAGTTCAGGACACTGGCCCACCACAGAGCTCCTGGCTCCATGTAATATTAAATGGTGAAAGCTGTCCCAGAGATCGCCATCTCAACACTAAGACCCAGCTCCACTCAATGACCACCAAGCTACAGGGCTGCAAACCCTATGCCAAACAATTAGCAATACAGAAACACAATCTCACCCATTAGCAGAGAGGCTGCCTAAAATCATAATAAGGTCACAGACACCCCAAAACACATCACCAGATGTGGTCCACCAGAAAGACAAGATCCAGCCTCGTCCTCCAGCACACAAGAACCAGTCCCCTATACCAGGAAGCCTACACAACCCACTGAACCAACATTAGCCACTGGGGACAGACACCAAAAACAACTAGAACTATGAACCTTCAGCCTGCAAAAAGGAGACCCTAAACACAGTAAGTCAAGCAAAATGAGAAGACAGAAAAACACACAGCAGATGAAGGAGCAAGGCAAAAACCCACCAGACCAAACAAATGAAGAGGAAATAGGCAGTCTACCTGAAAAAGAATTCAGAGTAATGATAGTAAAGATGATCCAAAATCTTGGAAAGAGAATGGAGAAAATACAAGAAACGCTTAACAAGGATCTAGAAGAACTAAAGAGCAAACAAACAATGCCGAAAAACACAATAAATGAAATGAAAAATTCTCTAGAAGGGATCAATAGCAGAATAACTGAGGCAGAAGAATAGATAAGTGACCTGGAAGATAAAATAGTGGAAATAACTACTGCAGAGCAGAACAAAGAAAAAAGAAGGAAAAGAAGTGAGGACAGTCTCAGAGACCTCTGGGACAACACTAAACACACCAACATTTGAATTATAGGGGTCCCAGAAGAAGAAGAGAAAAAGAAAGGGACTGAGAAAATACTTGAAGAGAATATAGTTGAAAACTTCCCTAACATGGGAAAGGAAATAGTTAATCAATCCCAGGAAGCACAGAGAGTCCCATACAGGATAAATCCAAGGAGAAATATGCCAAGACACATATTAATCAAACTATCAAAAATTAAATACAAAGAAAAAATATTAAAAGCAGCAAGGGAAAAACAAAACATAACATACAAGGGAATCCCCATAAGGTTAACAGCTGATCGTTCAGCAGAAACTCTGCAAGCCAGCGTGAGTGGCAGACATATTTAAAGTGATGAAAGGGAAAAACCTACAACCAAGATTACTGTACCCAGCAAGGATCTCATTCAGATTCAGTGGAGAAATTAAAACCTTTACAGACAAGCAAAGCTAAGAGAATTCAGCACCACCAAACCAGCTTTACAACAAATGCTAAAGGAACTTCTCTAGGCAGGAAACACAAGAGAAGGAAAACACCTGCAATAAAAACCCAAAATAATTAAGAAAATGATAATAGGAACATACATATTGATAATTACCTTAAAAGTAAATGGATTAAAAGCCCCAACCAAAAGACATAGACTGGATGAACGGATACAAAAACAAGACCCATATATATGCTGTCTACAAGAGACCCACTTCAGACATAGGGATACATACAGACTGAAAGTGAGGGGATGGAAAAAGATATTCCATGCAAATGGAAATCAAAAGAAAGCTGGACTAGCAATTTTCATATCAGACAAAATAGACTTTAAAATAAAGACTATTACAAGAGACAAAGAAGGACACTACATAATGATCAATCCAAGAAGAAGATATAACAATTGCAAATATTTATGCACCCAATATAAGAGCACTCAATACATAAGGCAAATGCTAACAGCCATAAAAGGAGAAATCAACTTTAACACAATCATAGTTGGGGACTTTAGCACCCCACTTTCACCAGTGGACAGATTATCCAAAATGAAAATAAATAAGGAAACACAGGCTTTAAATGAGACTTTAAAAAAACATGGACTTAAATGATATTTATAGGACATTCCATCCAAAAACAACAGAATAGAGTTTCTTCTCAATTGCTCATGGAACATTCTCCAGGATAGATCATATCTTGGGTCACAAATCAAGCCTTGGTAAATTTAAGAAAACTGAACTCATATCAAGTATCTTTTCCGAACACAACACTATGAGACTTGATATCAATTACATGAAAAATTCTGTAAAAAATACAAACACATGGAGGCTAAACAATACACTACTTAATTACCAAGAAATCACTGAAGAAATCAAAGAGGAAATCAAAAAATACCTAGAAACAAATGACAATGAAAACACGATGACCCAAAACCTATGGGATGCAGCAAAAGGACTTCTAAGAGGAAAGTTTATAGCAACACAATCCTACCTCAAGAAACAAAAAAATCTCAAATAAACAACCAAACCCTATAACTAAAGCAATTACAGAGAAAGAAGAACAAGAAAAACCCAGAGTTAGCAGAAGGAAAGATATCATAAAGATCAGATCAGAAATAAATGGAAAAGAAATGAAGGAGACAATAGCAAAGATCAATAAAAGTAAAAGCTGGTTCTTTGAGAGATAAAAAAAATTGATAAACTGTTAGCCAGATTCATCAAGAAAAATGGGAGAAAACTCAAATCTATAGAATTAGAAATGAAAAAGGAGAAGTAACAATGGACACTGCAGAAATACAAAGGATGATTAGAGATTACTACAAGCAAATATATGCCAATAAAATGGACAACCTGAAAGAAATGGACAAATTTTTAGAAATGCACAACCTTCCGAGTCTGAACCAGGAAGAAATAGAAAATATAAACAGACCAATCACAAGCACTGAAATTGAGACTGTGATTAAAAATTTTCCAACAAACAAAAGTCCAGGACCAGATGGCTTCCCAGGTGAATTTTATCAAACATTAAAGAAGAGCTAACACCTATCCTTCTCAAACTCTTCCAAAATATAGCAGAGGGAGGAACACTCACAAACTCATTCTACGAGGCCACCATCACCCTGATACCAAAGCCAGCAAAAGATGTCACAAAGAAAGGAAACAGGCCAATATCACTGATGAATATAGATGCAAAAATCCTGAAGAAAATACTAGCAAACAGAATCCAACAGCATATTAAAAGGATCATACACCATGATCAAGTGGGTTTTATCAAGGAATGCAAGGATTCTTCAATATATGCAAATCAATCAATGTAATACACCATATTAACAAATTGAAGGAAAAAAAACATATGATCATGTCAATAGATGCAGAAAAAGCTTTCAACAAAATTCAACACCTATTTATGATAAAAACCCTCCAGAAAGTAGGTATAGAGGAAACTTACCTCAACATAGTAAAAGCCACATATGACAAACCCACCACCAACATTGTTCTCAAAGGTGAAAAACGAAAACCATTTCCACTAAAATTAGTAACAAGACAAGGTTGCCCACTTTCACCATTACTATTCAACATAGTTTTGGAAGTTTTAGTCACAGCAATCAGAGAAGAAATAGAAAAAAAAGGAATCCAAATCAGAAAAGGAGAAGTAAAAGTGTCACTGTTTGCAGATGATAGGATACTATACATAGAGAATCCTAAAGATGCTGCCAGAAAACTACTAGAGCTAATCAATGAATTTGGTAAAGTTGCAGGATACAAAATTAATGCACAGAAATCTCTTGCATTCCTATACACTAATGATGAAAATGTGAAAGAGAAATTAAGGAAACACTCCCATTTACAATTGCAACAAAAAGAATAAAATACCTAGGAATAAACCTATCTAAGGATACAAAAGACCACTGATGAAAGAAATTAAAGATGATATGAACAGATGGAGAGAGATACCATGTTCCTGGATTGGAAGAATCAACATTGTGAAAATGACTATACTATCCAAAACACAGATTCAATGAAATCCCTATCAAGCTACCAATGGCATTTTTCACAGAACTAGAACAAAAAATTTCACAATTTGTATGGAAACACAAAAGACCCCAAATAGTCAAAGCAATCTTGAGAAAGAAAAGCGGAGCCGGAGGAATCAGGCTCCTTGACTTCAGACTATACCACAAAGCTACAGTAATCAAGACAGTATGGTACTGGCACAAAAACAGAAATATAGATCAAGGGAACAGGATATAAAGCCCAGAGATCAACTCACGCATATATGGTCACCTTATTTTTTATAAAGGAGGCAAGAATATACAATGGAGAAAAGACAGCCTCTTCAATAAGTGGTGCTGGGAAAACTGGACAGCTACATGGAAAAGAATGAAATTAGAACACTCCCTAACACCATACACAAAAATAAACTCAAAATGGATTAAAGACCTAAATGTAAGGCCATACAGTATAAAACTCTTAGAGGAAAACATAGGCAGAACCCTCTGTGACATAAATCACAGCAAGATCCTTTTTGACCCACCTTCCAGAGAAATGGAAATAAAAACAAAAATAAACAAATGGGACCTAATGAAACTTAAAAGCTTTTGCACAGCAAAGGAAACCATAAACAAGACAAAAAGAGAAACCTCAGAATGGGAGAAAATATTTTCAAATGAAGCAACTGACAAAGGATTAATCTCCAAAATTTACAAGCAGCTCACGCAGCTCAATATCAAAAAAACAAACAACCCAATCCAAAAATGGGCAGAAGACCTAAATAGACATTTCTCCAAAGAAGATATACAGACTGCCAACAAACACATGAAAGGATGCTCCACATCACTAATCATTAGAGAAATGCAAATCAAAACTACAATGAGATATCATCTCACACCAGTCAGAATGGCCATCATCAAAAAATCTACAAACAGTAAATGCTGGAGAGGGTGTGGAGAAAAGGGGACCCTCTTGCACTGTTGGTGGGAATGTAAATTGGTACAGCCACTATGGAGAACAGTATGGAGGTTCCTTAAAAAACTAAAAATAGAACACCATACAACACAGCAATCCCACTACTGGGCATATACCCTGAGAAAACCATAATTCAAAAAGAGTCATGTACCAAAATGTTCATTGCAGCTCTATTTACAATAGCCCGGAGATGGGAGCAACCTAAGTGTCCATCATCGGTTGAATGGATAAAGAAGATGTGGCACATATATACAATGGAATATTACTCAGCCATAAAAAGAAATGAAATTGAGTTATTTGTAGTGAGGTGGATGGACCTAGAGTCTGTCATACAGAGTGAAGTAAGTCAGAAAGAGAAAAACAAATACCGTATGCTAACACATATATATGGAATCTAAGAAAAAAACAAAACAAAAAAATGGTCATGAAGAACTAGGGGTAAGATGGGAATAAAGACACAGACCTACTAGAGAATGGACTTGAGGATATGGGGAGGGGGAAGGGTAAGCTGGGACAAAGAGAGAGTGGCATGGACGTATATACACTACCAAACGTAAAATAGATAGCAGTGGGAAGCAGCCGCATAGCACAGGGAGATCAGCTCAGTGCTTTGTGACCACCTAGAAGGGTGAGATAGGGAGGGTGGGAGGGAGGGAGCTACAAGAGGGAAGAGATATGGGAACATATGTGTATGTATAGCTGATTCACTTTGTTATAAAGCAGAAACTAACACACCGTTGTAAAGCAATTATACTCCATTAAAGATGTAAAAAAAAAAAAAGATGTGGCACATATATACAGTGGAATATTACTCAGCCATAAAAAGAAACGAAATTGAGTTGTTTGTAGTGAGGTGGTTGGACCTCGAGTCTGTCATACAGCGTGAAGTAAGTCAGAAAGTCAAAAACGAATCCTGTATGCTAATATATAAATATGGAGTCTAAAAAAAAGTGGTTATGAAGAACATAGGGGCAGGGCAGGAATAAAGACACAGATGTAGAGAATGGACTTGAGGACACAGGGAGGGGGAAGGGTAAGCTGGGATGAAGTGAGAGAGTGGCATGGACATATATACACTACCAAATGTAAAATAGATAGCTAGTGGGAAGCAGCTGCATAGCACAGGGAGATCAGCTCGGTGCTGTGTAACCACCTAGAGGGGTGGGATAGGGAGGGTGGGAGGGAGATGCAAGAGGGAGAGGATATGGGGATATATGTATGTACAGCTGATTCACTTTGTTATAAATCAGAAACTAACATACCATTGTAAAGCAATTATACTACAATAAAGATGTTTAAAAAAAAACAGAGTTGGTGAGAAAATATTTAAAATAATTCATTAAAAGATTGAAAGAATTTCAAAGCAAAGATTGCCTTGTTACTCTAGAATTTTCTAATTTTCTGTTATCTAAGAAAATATTTTCAGTATGAATTGACTTTGTGATTGTGGAATAATGAGTGATTAAAGTGGGTCAGGTTAATTGAAAAAAACCTGGATTCGTTTAAAAAAGGTAAGGACCAGTTGAAAAGTCACTTCTTAAACAGTTTACAAATTCTTCTGAATATACGAAGCTTGTCCAAAGCTGGTCCCCTTAAGAAGCCAGGGATCGAGGTTTGGGAGAAGGAGTTGAAGATAGAGGAGAATGAGAAATAGTGCAGAAGGTGTGTCTGATATCTGGGCGGGGGGGGGGGGTCTCAACACTTCTGGGCAGTCAGTTTAGGTCCAATCCTTAGTGGATATGAATTGACCTGAACTGTTAAGTCAGAAGAGTTAGAGAGAAGCAGGTGTCTTTTCTAACTTAGGAAAAAGTCTTGACAGTAGAGATGCTACTGGCATCAACACTTCTTTGGTGGTTGCTGTTTAGTAGTAGCAGCCTCGGCCCAAGAAGGATCAGCCCTGACTGCCTCACCACAGCAAGTGTAGGGCACAACAGAAGATGAGGCAGGTTGCTAATGAGATCATTGAGAGTCAACAAGTCCATTGGTTGGCCCCTGAGTGAAAATCCTGGTGAACCGTAGAAAGGTAATGACACGAACTGGCACTAGCTTTGTGTAAGTTTGCTATCCCTAACGGGGATCCAAAAAAAAAAAAATTTGATGACGTCTGGGTTTCTTATTTCTTCATATCTTGTGTTTTGTTATGACCAACCACTCCTTACTGAGCAGTTATTTAATTAATTATTTTTATTTTAATTTAAAAATATATTATGAAAGAGCACATATGTCCTTTTGAATCAAGCAGTTTCTGCATCTCATCCTCTTGTTTGGAGGAGGACTAAATGACAAGGATGTAGGACATAATATAACACCATTACCTAGGGGTCATTCATAGCCTTAACTTCCAGACAAGGCATTTAGAGAAACAAATCTATCTTCAAGGCCAGCTGAACTGGAATATGTCTGCTGTATATAAGCATGGTCTGAGTGATTTCCAGCAGTAAAGTAGTAAGTAAGCCCAGTATCAGTAAGCCTAGCAACCAGCATATACTTTCATTCCATTCATCAGCTTCTGCTGTTAAAACATACACACGCACACGCACACACACACACACACAGCCCTGGTGAGCATACAGCTTTGGGGAAGTTAAAATTAGCCTCTAAAATCCTGAGAACACCCACACCTGCTCGTCTGCTGATTCAGTCAAGGTTTTTTCAACATTACCGTACATGGTGTGAAAGAAAAGGATTGTGCGAAGTTCATGCTATTCTATCATTATCTGAAATGGAAATTATACACAAGATCTATCACAGATGCCAAAAATTCACCCAATTCAACCCAATTTTAATCCACTTCCTGGCATGGCATTATGGGGAAAGAGAAGCTTGTGCAAGTCTCCTGCTACTTATCACTATTTCAAATGGAAATTAATCTCAAGATTTATCACAAATAACCAAAACTCTTCAACGCAGGGGACGCGGGTACGTGCCCCGGTCTGGGAAGATCCCACATGCTGCGGAGCGGCTGGGCCCGTGAGCCATGGCCGCTGAGCCTGAGCGTCCAGAGCCTGTGCTCCGCAACGGGAGAGGCCACAACAGTGAGAGGCCCGCGTACCGCAAAAAATAAATAAATAAAGTAAGAGAATTTAAATGTGAATATCTAAAGCTGACTTGTGTTTTCTTTAAGGAAGTGGTGGAAGAAAGCAGATATCTACAACAGTCAAGCAGCCTGTAAATGAAGAGGTCAAGTACCAATTCTACAGACTGAAACAAATCCCCTTTTTTTTTTTTTTTGCGGTACGCAGGCCTCTCACTGCTGTGGCCTCTCCCGTTGCGGAGCACAGGCTCCGGATGTGCAGGCTCAGAGGCCATGGCTCACGGGCCCAGCCGCTCCGCGGCATGTGGGATCTCCCGGAATGGGGCACGAACCCGCGTCCTCTGAATCGGCAGGCAGACTCTCAACCACTGCGCCACCAGGGAAGCCCCAAATCCCTTTTTTGTACTGGGGAAGAAGAAAGTAATGATAAGGCTGGTACTTCCTTTATGCTAATCTCTAGCACACAAGTGTTTGACTGTGAATCACTATTGGAGTAGAACCTGACACAAACATGTAAACTACCATGTCAAAGTGCCCGTTTGGACTATGAATCCACACACTTCTGAAATAATATGCATACAAATTCAAGTCAACGAATGTTTTATAACCATCACACAAGCTTTTATTTGTTGAATTTTTTCTAACTTTGTGAGACACTTTTCATCAAAAATGGCCCTCAGTTTATGTTACAGCCATTGCCTCCAAAAAAAAGTCTTTTGTGGCTCCAACAATTCTGGTTTGAATCTTTTTTAAGTAAGATATTACAGTATTTCTTAGAGAAGAGTCACTCCAAACATCTCTCTCAGTCTCTCCTCAGTGACCTTCAGATTTTAAATCACGGTCATGAACCATGTGAATTTGGAACTCACAAAGGAAGAGTATGAAATAAAAAAAGAATTTGAGGCTACTTCCACCCTAGTTCAGTGAACCTGTTATCTAGCAAAACTTCCAGAGAACACAGCCTCTTTCACAAAACTAACAGTTCTAAAGATGATTTTAGGAAAACACTTTCCACCGAATAAACAGACTCCAAAGTGCAATAAGAACAGATACTCTGAAGCATAGAATTGGGAGGTAATTATACAGAAAAACTCCATGGCATGTTTCTGCTTTGTAGAGGAAACCATCCAGACCTCAGAATGAGTAAATTGCTACATGTTTGTGTTTAAAAAAAAAAAAAGGAAAATATAACTTTAAACTCATCTGTATCAAAAATATTTTCACCATCTGTTTCTCATTCATTTACACTCAATTAATCAAAAATTTAAGTTCCCTGTCAGCAAAGAGGATGGGAGTCTTTCAAAATAAACATTTAAGACTTCATATTTGCAACCTGGTGGAAGAGGACAAAATGTTTCAACCAGCAATATGACCTCCCTTAATATGGTTTGCTTTCCTTACACCTCAAAACAATATGGTGCATTATTTTTTCACATAAATTTAAAAAGTAATCAACTCACTTTAAAGAAACAGGCAATTGCCCTATTTTAATCTTCATTATTTAAATTGGCAAGTGACATTTTACATACCTCAATTGGTATGCACTTATATTTAAAATAGAGAAAAACTTCTGTAGGCAATCTGGAACATTTAAAAATAAAAACCTTTAATGAATAAGTTAATACTGGATATCCACATAGCATCAAAGGAAAATATTCTGACTCGCCCATAGTATAAAGTAGAAAAATTAATAGGACACATGGATAACACACTTTTGTAAAATATTCTTTCTATCGCTTAGATCCTATGTGATGTTGCAGTTGCTATAGTAACTGTTATTTTTGTTCAGCAGGAAAATACTATGTAGAGAATGCTTACATTTACTCACCAAATTCTCAGTGAAAATTATACCCAATGGAAGTGATGAATTAAAATTCGCAGTGGATATGCAGCTCTTGCCCCTTAAGTTTAAAATTACCATCAAATAGTTTTATCATGTTTTTTCATACCAGTATTGTTCTTCATAAATTTCATCATCTTATAAACATTAATGGCTGAGCTAGAAAGAATTCTTAACTTCTTGTAATTCAGTAGTTTGTGTGGAGTATAATATGCTAAAAAGATGAATTACTTTAATCAATTGTGAACCATTAAATAAAAATTGTACAAACATTTTTTAATAAACACCCAAAGGGCTGGTTTCTACCTCCCCCATAATGAGTCTTACAAGCCTCCTCCATGGCACATACATTGAATAAATACCTCAACATGCTACATTTGCCAGCTAAGTTCTAAAGTCAACTTTGTAAATGTCATGATCCTTAATGCTATTGTGGGAGAAATGAAGAGCGCTCCTTGAGTCCATTTGGCTAGGATGGTGAGCATACTTTGTTTCCCCAAGAGAAGAAAGAAGAGTAGTAAACCATTTTTGCAGAACGTCATTCTCCCACAACAGTTTATGAAAGAAACATCTGTGACAAGAATCTCTGATGCTTTCCTCAAAGCCACAGCTGACAGTAAAAGAGCATTGCTAAAAGTGGCAAATCAATCCCATTCCACCCTTCCCAGAGCATGACACCTAATTTGCTATGTATCACATGTATTTTCCTCACATGTGCTGAGCTGTGACATTGATGTGGTGGCTTTCATCCAAGCCTCAGCTGAATAAACACTTGGCCATACAGTGGGCAAACTGGCATCCTTAAAAAGTCTTCTGTCCCAGGCAAGTTAACTTCACCTCAGGGAAGCATTTTTCTAAGTTTTAGTTTGCAGTTTGGGTACATAAATGGAATCTCTGAACACTGTTTGGAAAACCTTAAATCACCTGACACACATAGAGCACATTCTGTATTTTTCAAACCAGTTTGCTTGGTGCAATGCAATTTTTAAGTGACTATGTGAAAACATATGCAAATCTAACAGACAAAAACAAGTAACAGTATGTAAAATTTCTAATCAAATTATTTCACTGCAGAACACGTACTTTTTAAAAAAAAAGCATAAGGAGGCTTCCCTGGTGGCACAGTGGTTGAGGGTCTGCCTGCCGATGCAGGGGACACGGGTTCATGTCCCGGTCTGGGAAGATCCCACATGCCGCGGAGCGGCTAGGCCCGTGAGCCATGGCCGCTAAGCCTGCGTATCCGGAGCCTGTGCTCCAGAACAGGAGAGGCCACAAGAGTGAGAGGCCTACATACCGCAAAAAATAATAATAATAAATAAATAAATAAAAGCATAAGAAATAACCAAATTATGTATATCTGAAACATGTACCATTGCTTTTTTGGGGTTTTGTTTGTTTGTCTGTTTAATTTATTTTATTTATTATTTATTTTTGGCCACTCCGGGTCTTAGCTGCAGCACTTGGGATCTTCGTTGTGGCATGTGAGATCTTTAGTTACGGCATGTGGACTTCTTAGTTAAGGTATGCGGACTCTTAGTTGCGGCATGCAGACTTCTTAGTTGTGGCATGCAGACTCAGTTGCAGCATGCATGCAGGATCAAGTTCCCCGACCAGGGATCAAACCCGAGCCCCCTGCATTGGGAGTGCAGAGTCTTACCCACTGGACCGCCAGGGAAGTCCCACTATTGCTTTTTTCAGTAAACATTTTATTGATGTATAAAATATATCCAAAATACCCGTAGATCTTAAATGTATAGCTTAATGAATCTTGCAAAGTGAATGTAGTTATGATCAAGTACAGAATATTATCAGGACCATGTAACTCCCTAAAGCCCTAACTCTAGTGCTTTTAAATTTGACACTAGAATCTTTAACCAATAAGAAAATTCCATTGAAGTGATATCAAGCAAATAATTAAAGTTCTAATAAACAGTATGGATAACATCAAGGCCCCTGGATATCTCTCTTTACATGTCTTCTGTCAGGCTGCAAGTGATTCTATTTTATCCTCTAACAATCAGGGAAAACACCCATTACCATTACCCTGAAATTGCCCATTTTTTAAAATTCCACTGAAGTTTTGTAAAAATACAGGGGTTGTAAAAGAATACAGAGGGTTATGCCGTATCTTCCATGAAGTGTTTTGATTATTCTATTTCCCTTCCTTCTAAAGAAGTTTACTGTAAATTCCTTTTCTCAGTTTAAATTATACTTAAAGGAGAATACATATACTATAATTTTCTTCCTCTCAGATTTCTCTTCAGTAAAATTCCCAAAGCAAAACAGAGCATCTGTTCTTTAAAACCTAAAATTAATGTAGAATAAATGCATTCTGTCATGCTCTTTGACCCACAGATCACTTAGTTGCTCTCTCTACAACAGAAAGTTACTTGGTGAGGGCCCACGACCATAAGAAGCAGCCCAGGGCTTCCCTGGTGGCGCAGTGGTTGAGAGTCCGCCTGCCGATACAGGGGACACCAGTTCATGCCCCGGTCCGCGAAGATCCCACATGCCGCGGAGCGGCTGGGCCCGTGAGCCATGGCCGCTGAGCCTGTGCGTCCGGAGCCTGTGCTCCGCAACGGGAGAGGCCACAACAGTGAGAGGCCCGAGTACCACAAAAAAAAAGAAAAAAAAAAAAGAAGCAGCACAAACCTCTATTAGCAGCCACCCCCTAAATCTCAGACTAGAATCTTAGTAGCGCAGCCAGTACCTTCCGGTAAGTTCCACACACTCACCTCAAGAGCTCACTATGCTCAGAACTAAATATCCCCTATACTGATTAACCCAGAAGTCCAAACCTCAAGGTCATCTTTGGCAATATCCTTACATTGCCTTTGTCAACTCTTATATTCAAATGAACAAGTTTTATCAATTCTACCTACAAAATGTCTTTTAAATCTGTCTCCTCCTGTCTTTTCCGATGGCCCTGAAGTCCTTACTATTTCCTGAGCATGCTATTGCCTATGCCATTTCATCTCTCTGGAATGACTTTTCCTTCTTTTGTCTTCAGTCTTCAAGGCCCATCTCGAAATGGTTCCTCCTCCAGGTGCCATGATCCAGCCCATACTCTGGCACAGAGCCAGCTCCTCTTTTGCTTCTCTCATACCAAGTGTCACCTTGTATAATTACCCAGTCCTATATGTTCTCCACTAGAACAAGAACACCTTGGGCTGGAACAAAGCTTCTTCATCTTTATATTTCCAATGCCTCGTATATCACCTGACATATAATATATGATAACAATGAAAGAATAAAAAATTAAAATAAAATAATACTAGAGATTTAATGCAATTTACTACATAAACAGATGAAGGAATAAAAATTATGCAATCATCTTAACAGATGTAGAAAACACATTGGTAAAATTTACCATGTGTTAATGATTTAAAAAAAAAAGCAAAACCAACTTTGAGCTGGCCAAAATAGAAGAGATCTTTGAAATACTGAAAAAGAATATCTACAAAAAACCCATAGCAAGCATCATAATAAGTGATGAAACATAAAAAATTTTCACTTTCAGTTGGGGAACAACATAAAGATGTTCGCTACGCAGACTTCTATTAAACATTTTAATTATGTCATAATTGGTGCAATAAGAAAAAAAAAGAAATAACTAGTGAAAAATTTTTTAAGAAACAAAGAAGACTGTCATTGTTCTAAAATATCAATCATTTACATAGAGAACAGACACAAAAATTACTGTAATTAATGAGAGTAAGTTTGCTGAATAAAAAATTACTACCTAAATTTAATGCATTCTTATACATCATCTACAAACAAAAAATATAACTTTAAAAAATCCATTGACAATAGCATCAAAAACATGAATTGCTTAGGAATAAGTCTAATGAAACACATATAAGGAAAAATTACAAAACGTTTTTTAGAAACATTAAAAAAGACTCACAAAAATGGATGTATATCTATGTTTCTATGTTGGAAGACTCGATATTGAATTCTGCCCATATTGCTCTACAGACTTAATATAATCTCAATCAAATATCAACAGGATATTTTGTGTAACTTGACAAACTATTTCTAAAATGTATATGGAAATGTAAAAAAAAGATATATAGCTAAGACACTCTTGAAGAGGAAGAACAAGGTGGAAGCACTTGCTCCATCAGTTCTCAATTAAAAGAGTGTTTAGTTGGCATAAATCAGACAAATAGGCCAATAGAACAGAATGAAACTTTCATGACAAAGGTAGCACACACAGCAGTGGGAAAAGAATCATATTCAATAAATTGTACTATGACATTTGGTGTCTCTATGGAAAAAAAAATGGACCCTGGCCTTACACTGTACACAAAATAAAAATAAACTAAGATTACAGATATTTTCACCTCTTATTTAAGAAATCTTTCTATCCCCTGGTCATAAAGAGACTCTCCTTAATTATCTCCTGGAAGCTTTACTGTTCTCCTTTTCACACCTAATAGGGAAGGGCATCTTCTTCACTTTGGGATAGGGACAGAACAAAACATACTCTCTTGGAAAAAAACTAACCAAAAATAGAAGTAACAAAAAAGTAAAAAGTGAGAAATTGAACTTCATTAAAATTAACAAATTCTGTTTCTCAATAACACTATTAAGAGAGTAAAAAGGTAACCCACAGAAGTGGAGATAATATTCGCAACAAAGGTAAGAGGCTAAATAATCGTTTCCATAATATATAAAGAACTACAAACCAAACAAAGAAAATGGAAAACTAGATAGAAAACTGAGAAAATGACCTCAGTGTGCACTTCATAAAATAAGATATATGAATGCCTTGTAAACAAAAGAAAAACTACCCAACTTATTTAGAAATAGGAAAATGCTAATTAAAAGTATAATGGAAAACATTAAACACACATCAGATTATTTAAAAAATTAAAATCCCAACAATGTCAAACGTTAACAAGAATGGGGAGCAATAGAAATGTTCACATAGGGCTGGTATGAGTGCAATTGACACAAGCACTTTGGCAAACACTTTGGCAACATATAGTCAAGCACAAAAATCGCTCTCTATATACTGTAACACAGCAATTCCAGTCTGGTGTCTACAATGAAGAAAGGTATGTAAACTAAAAACAACTCAAGTCCATCAAGAGTAGTATGAATAAGTAAATTTTGGTATATTCATGAAATGGAGCACTGCAGAGCAATGAAAATAAACAATTTAAATTTACTCACAATAACACAGATGAATCTTATAAATATAATACTGGATCAAAATGCAAAGCACCGAACAATACTTATAGCATTATTACATTCACATACAGTTTGAAAACAGAAAAACAAAAGTAGAATATTTTGCCTATGATTCATGTATAAATCTTTTTTCCTTTTTATTTTTTAGTGAACTATAGTTGGCATACAATATTATATTAGTTTCAGGTGTACAACATAATGATTCTACATTTATATATATTGCAAGTTAATTACCACAATAAATCTAGTAACTTCTGTCACCATACAAAGTTATTACAATACTATTGACTACATTCCCTGTGCTGTACATTACAACCTTGTGACTTATTTTATAACTAGAAGTTTGTACTTCTTAATCCCCTTCACATATTTTACCATCCCCTTATGCTCCTCTCTGGAGACCACCAGTTTGTCTCTGTAACTATGAGTCTGTTTCTATTTTGTTTTCTTTGTTTGTTTTGATTTTTGGATTCCACATATAAGTGAAATCATATGTTATTTGTCTTTGTCTGTCTGACTTATTTCACTTAGTATAATACCCTCTAGCTCCAACCATGTTGTCAAAAAGGGCAAGATTTCATTCTTTTTTATGGCTTAGTAATATGCCACTATATATACATACGACATCGTCTTAATCCATTCATCCACCAATGACATTTAGGTTGCTTTCATATTTTGCCTGTTGTAAATAATGCTGCAATGAACATAGAGGTGCATGTATCTTTTCAAATTAATGTTTGCTGTAGTCCCATTTGTTTATTTTTGCTTTTGCTGCTCTTGCCTGAGGAGACATATACAAAAAAATATTGCCAAGACATGTCAAAGAGTATATGATTCCTTCTGGGAGTTTTATGGTTTCAGTTCTTACATTTACATCTAATTCATTTTGAATTTATTTTTGTATATAGTATAAGAAAGTGTTCCAGTTTCATTTTTTTGCATGTAACTGTCCAGTTTTCCCAATATTTATTGAAAAGATTGTCTTTTCCCCACTACAGATTTTGAAAAATTGTATTTCCATTTTCATTTGTCTCTTTGATTTCTTCATTAACCCATTGACTGTTTAGAAGCTTGTTGTTTAGCCTGCATGTGCTTATGTTTTTTTTAGTTTTCTTCTTGCAGTTGATTTCTAGTTTTATACCACTGTGGTCAGAAAAGGTGCTTGATATGATTTCAATCTTCTTAAACTTATTGAAACTTGTTTTGTGGACTAACATGTGACCTATTCTGTGATCTATTCCATGGGCACTTGAAAAGAATGTGTATTCTGCTGCTTTTGGGTGGAGTGCTTGGTATATATGTAATAAGTGTGTCTGATCTGATGTGTCATTTAAGGCTAAAATTTCCTTATTGATTTTCTGTCTGTATGAGCTCTCCATTGATGTCAGTGGGGTGTTAAAGTCCCCTATTAATATTGTGTTTCCCTTTATGTTTGTTAATATTTGCTTTAGGTATTTAGGTGGTCCTATGTTGGGTACATAGATATTTACAATTTTTATATCCTCTTATTGGATTGACCTTTTTCACAATCTGATGCCTTTCTTTGTCTCATGTTACAATCTTTGCTTTAAAGTCTATTTTGTCTGATATGAGTATTGTCATATCAGCTTTCTACCCTAATTTTCTTTTTGTTTCCATGGAATATCTTTTTGCATCCCTTCACTTCCAGTTTGTATGTGTCCTTAAGTCTGAAATGAGTCTGTTGTAGGCAGCATATATATGGGTCTCCTTTATCCATTTAGCCACATTATGTCTTTTGATTGGAGCATTTATTTTATTTCCATTTAAGGTAATTATTGATAGGTATGTACTTATTGCCATTTTGTTTATTGTTCGCCGGTTGTTTTTGTAGTTCTCTGTTCCTTTCTTCTCTTGTTCCCTTTTCTTGTGATTTTATGGCTTTCTTTAGTATTATGTTTGCATTCCTTTCTCTTCATTTTTTGTTTATATGTTATAGGTTTGGGGTTTGTAGTTACCATGAAGTTCATATATAAAAATCTATGTATTAGCAGTCTATTTTAAGTTGATGGTCACTTAAGTTTGAGTACATTGTGCACATTTTTAGTACCCCCCCAAACGTTTTATGTTTTTGATGTCATATTTTACATTTTTTAATTTTGCATGTTGCTTAACTAATTATTTTAGCTATAGACGGTTTTACCACTTTTAGGCGTTATACTAGATTTATAGGTGGTTGATCCACTACCCTTGTTACATGTTTGCTTTTACCAGTGAAATTTTTTAAATCATAATTTTCTTGTTTCTAGTTATGGCCTTTTCTTTTCCATTTAAAGAAGTCCCCTTAACATTTCTTGTAAGGCTGGTTTAGTGGTGATGAACTCCTATAGTTTTTGCTTTTCTGAGAAATTATTTCTCTCTCCTTCAATTCTGAATGATAACCTTGCCAGTTATCTAAGTTATGCATGGTTTACCCCTGATCCATCCAGCAAATTAATATTGCATTTTGTAGACTTATGAACTGCATATGCTTATACATATTAAGTATGTAATCTTCAAAATTCATTTGAAAAAGAAGAAAATCCTGCCATCTGAAACAACATGGATGAACCCTGAGGGCACTGTTCTATGTGAAATAAGCCAGGAAAGAAAAACAAATACTACATGGTATCACTTACATGTGGAAACCAAAAACAACAACAACAACAAGAAGGAAGTCAAACTCATAGAAACAAATAGTAGCGTGGTAGTTACCAGAGGTGTGGGGATGGGGGAAATAAGGGTATATTGGTCAAAGTATACAAACTTTCAGTTATAAATGAGTAAGTTCTGAGGATCTAACATACAGCTTGGTGGCCATAGTTAATAGTTAATAATATTGTATTGTATACTTGAAATCCGCTAAGAGAGTAGATTTTAAGCATTCTCATTTTTAAAAAAGGGTAACTATGTGAGGTAGTATATATTTTAAGTAAATTGATTGTGGTAATCATTTCACAATGTATACATATATCAAATCATCATCATCGTTGGATGATGTCATGTAATATATTACAACTGTATTTGTCAATTATGCTTCAATAAATCTGAAAAAAAAATACATATTTTTCAGATTGAATACAGTCTCTAAATAATGTTAATTAACTTAAGTTAACCTACTTAAAATTTGTCTAAGAATGTTGTCTTTATATTAATTTCAACAATTTGAACAAAATCAGGAAGTGGGAGTTTCCATCTTCATAGAGACATTTTAAGGTGTAAATAAAATATATATGTCAATCTAACATCTGAAAAGTTCTATAAAGCAAAAGAAAATGAGGTAAGAGTTCAGCTAAAAAATCGATAAAAGGAAAAGACACCTTTTTTAAGGAACAAGAAAGACCTCAGAATGCATGCCCATTCACATCACATCATCTTATGCAGATCTATATACTGTCTAATATTTACTTAAAATGGGTGATCTCCATAGCAACCAGTGAATCAAATGGTACATGAGCTGACTGTGAAGTTCAGACATTTGTCTTTCTTACAGTAAAATTGACTATATAACAAACACTATTGATTAGGGAATCCTAAAGTTTTAACCTAATATATATGGGATAATAGATTTTTAAATATGTGTTTTCCAACTTGCAGTTGATGACATCAATACTATTTTTCCATAGATTTCTTCTCCTCTTCTAGCTTCCCTTTTTTGCTTTGATGGTTTAAAAATGGGGGTTAACAAAACTAAAACCACTGAGATTTATTTGAGTGTGTTAGGCAGAATAATGGCCCCCAAAGATGTCCATGCCCTGGTCCCTGGACCCTGTGAAGATGTTACCTCACATGGCATGAGGGACTTTGCAGATGTAAATAAGGGTACAGATATTGAAATGGAGGGATAATCCTGAATTATTTGGGTGAGCTCAGTCTAATCACATGAGTCTTTAAAAACAGAAAAACTTTCACAGCTGAGGTTAGAAAAAGATATGAAAGCTCAGAGTGATGCTACATTGCTGACCTTGAAAATGAAGGAAGGGAGCATATGAGCTAAGCAATTTAGGTGGCCTCCAAAAGCTGGAAAAGGTAAGGAAATGGAATCTCCATAAAGGAAGGCAGCCACACTGACACCTTGATATTAGCCCATTGAGGCCCATGTCAGACTTCTGATCAACAGAACAGTAAAATAATAAATTTGTGTTGTTTAAGCTACTAAGTTATGACTTTGTAGTAGTTTGATGTAGCAGCAATAGGAGACTAATAAACTACATGTGACGGTGGTGTGACTTCATAAAGAAAGGCCGGAACTAGTTAAAGGAAGGGAGAGGAAGATTCCCGCACTGTCTCATCCATACAGTATGGAATGTAATTCGACATATCTAAGCAAAGCATGTGTCCCTTCAAAACGGTGGTGGCCCAGACATAGAATTAGCAGGTTACCATCCATATCCAAAGGCCTCAGGAATATTCCAAGGGACTCATGAAAATTTGTGTCCTCTGCCAGGCTCTGTTTTATGCCACATTGAGCCTCCTTCAACTGCATAAATGACACTGAATCATAATTAAGAGTGAAAACAGGCCCAAACCTGCATATCTTCCTTCAGCAGACTACCAGGTCAGCTAAAAAGAAAATGTGTTTTTCCTAAGACATTTTTGGGTGTGGATGTGTGTATGTATGTTTACATATATTTTTAATTAGAAGAAAGACCTCTCCTCAAAAGATTAGTTTTCTTTCTGGAGGGCTTTACCCAGAGCGGCTGTGACAAGAGGGAGGGAAGGGGAGATTAAACACTTTCACATTCATTATCTCATTTACATATGACTTTTAAGTAAAGACATTGTCTTTTCTAAAATGAAGCAGGCAGTAGATGTTTAACAGACTTATAAATGCTATTGGACAGAACTCTCTTCTTTCTCAGAACTCTGCAAGCGAGACTAGCATTCTGGATCCTCATTTTAAACAGAAGCATACAGATGTCAGTATAATAAAATATGCTCTACAAACTGATGGAACTGAGTCTTCAAAACAAATAATAATGTATTTATACAAATTTTGTATTTCCCTCCACCATAAAAGGGATCCTGTTTGGATTCTTTTTTTGGTTTTTAACACTTTGTAGCTACCTATTATTTCATCTCAACAGTTCTCAGTGTGGTCCAAGGACCCCCAGCGGATTCCTAGGGTCTTTCCAAGGGGTCCAAGAAGTCCTCCTTTTTCCAATAACATATCCATGTGAAGCCAGGTTTTCTGGATCTACTTCAACCTAAACAAAATATCTCAAAGGCTGAATGCTGCACTCATTTCTAATATGATAAATATTTATAGATCAGATCCACATAAACAAGTTTTCAGAGTCCTCAACTGTTTTGTAAGACTGTAAGGGATTCCTCTCTTACACTGTTGGTGGGAATGTAAATTGGTGCAGTCACTATGGAAAACAGTATGGAGGTTCCTTAAAAAAACTAAAAATAAAACTACCATATGATCCAGCAATTCCCATATATTCAGAAAAGAGAAAATGCTAATTCAAAAAGATACATGCAAAAAAAAAAATAAAAAAAAATAAAAAAATAAAAAATAAATAAAAAAAAAAGATACATGCCCTCCATGTTCATTGTGACATTATTTACAATAGCCAAGACATGGAAGCAACCTAAGTTCCCATCAAAAAATAAATGGATAAAGAAAATGTGGCATACACACACACAATGGAATATTACTTGGCCATAAAAAAGAATGAAATATTGCCATTTGTAGCAACATGGATGGACCTAGAGCTTATCATACAGAGTGAAGTAAGTCAGACAGAGAAAAAAAAATATGATATCACTTATATGTGGAATTTTAAAAATAATACAAGGGAACTTATTTACAAGCAGAAATAGACTCACAGACATAGAAAACAAACTTATTGTTACCAAATGGGAAAACGATTGGGGAGGGATAAATTAGGAGTATGGGATTAGCAGATACACACCACTATATATAAAATAAACAACAAGGATTTACTGTATAGTACAGGGAACTATATTCAATATGCTGTAATAACCTATACTGGAAAAGAGCTGAAAAAAAAAAAAAATATATATATATATACCTGAATCACTATGTTGTACACCTGAAACTAATATAATATTGTAAATCAATTATACTTCAAATTGAAAAAATAAGAGTGTAAAGTGTTCCTGAGTCCAAAAAGTTGAAAATCGCTGCTTAACCTCAATAGTCTTCCCAACTCTCTGGGGAGAAAGGGATAGAGGTGAGGGGTGAAGGGAGGTGGAAATGGCGGCTAAATGAGGTTTGTTCTCTGGTATGTAAAGGTGTGAAGATGATCCACTTTGGGGTAAGAAGAAAATAGTGGAATTTTAGTAATATATATTTTATATCATCCTTTGTTTAATTTCTATATTGGAGTATATTTGCTATTATACACAATAAATTTCACCATGAATTTAGAAATAAATAAGTATAAATAAGGAGAGTAAAAAATGTTTTACCCATAGGGTCCATGATTTTAAAAACTTGAAGGCTACTGATTTAAGAAAATAGATTCTTTGTCCACAGTGAATAAAGTGCTGGCCATAATTCTAAAAAGCTCTTGAAAGACTTTTTTAGTATGAGGACTTTGATATAAAAAATAAATATTTTAATGAAGCACAGCAAAATCTTGCACATTCTAGCAGATTCCAAAAAAAGGAAGTTTTGTAGAAAATGTCAAATGTGTAAATGTCTGTTTCTTTTGTTCTCCATCTTATCTCTTTGAAGGAAACGTCCCATGTGGAAGGGTCATTTCTGTGTAGACTTTTTGACAACCAGATTTTGCACAGCTAATTTCCTTTATTTACCATTTTCACTTTGGATAGTTCAATATCATAGCTACTTATTCCTCCTGGAGAAAAAATGAAGTTGCTAGTTGTCACTGCACTGACACACACTTCAAATAAATTGAGATGTCAATTTTATTTCCTTAATTATCCTTTGTAGAAATTGAGGTAAATGCTTACAACTTTTAATAATGGCTTTTTTTTTTTTTTTGCGGTACGCAGGGCTCTCACTGTTGTGGCCTCTCCCGTTGCAGAACACAGGCTCCAGATGCGCAGGCTCAGTGGCCATGGCTCACGGTCCCAGCCGCTCCGCGGCATGTGGGATCTTCCCAGACCAGGGCACGAACCTGTGTCCCCTGCATCGGCAGGCGGACTCTCAACCACTGTGCCACCAGGGAAGCCCAGATAATGGCATTTTTATTTACTCCTTACTTTTATAATCTAGTCCTAATCTACATTGCTTTTCTTATCTCCCAGTACTCCAGTGCACACACCACCTGATCCCATCCAGTTCTCTCTCTTCACAGATTTAACTAATTCCCTTTAACTATTTATAAACTATGGCCCTTGCCCTCAAAGAATTAGGGTTTGGTGGGTGGGTGGGTGGGCGGAATAAGCATTGTCCCAAATAATTGGCATGAAAAGAAGATAATGATAAACGTCTTAAGAAACATTAAAAGACTGTGCTTGTGGCAGAGACTGACATACAACATCCATGTTCCTCTTCCTCTTAATACCAGACCATTTTTCTTCTAGCTCGAAGTGTTCTTAGGCACCCTTGTGGTTAGGTATGGCTTTGTTACTAACTTCACTTGCAACTGATGTGGCCATGGGAAGCTCTGGTTCATGAAATGAAAGCCAAAGTTGAGTTGGATTCCTTGGCAAGCTCTTTATAGGGACATGTTTCTTTTTTGCTTCTCTTCCTGTTTCCTGCTGTCTGAAACTTAAACAAGATGGTTATGTTACCGGGTTGGCGTGCGTTGGGTCAAATAGCTTCAATCGAGAAGGTCAGTGGAAGACCCGGACCAGCAATCTCGGTCCTTGTGATAGTAAGCAAAGAATTGCACACTACCACTTCGGGCTTAGGCGCAAGGCAAGGTTTATTAAAGCACAGTTACACTCTCAGAGGGAGAGTGGGCTGTTTCTGCGAAGTGAAACCTGCCCTGTTGTACAGGCTTAAGGGTGTTTATAAAGAGCATTCTGCGAGGAGGCGGGGTGCGATCATGGATGAGTGACAGGGGATCATTATTTGATTAACAGTCCCAAGTTATGTAACAAGTTCATTATTGCGCCTGCCCTCACCCTTGATTCGCTAAGAAAAGCCCACGAGGCGGGAGGCAAAACCACATGCAGATTTTATTATACTGATGGTATAATGAGTTTGGGTTTACTCTAGGTTATACGCCTGTCTAGTCTGGGCATGCGCAGCCCGGGCAAGTTCCCTCGTGTTACCGTGCTCTCTCTCTATCAGGTTAAGTTGCCCACCACCCGACCATAGTTTCGCCCATTCTGGGTGGGTCAGGAGAGGGTCCCCAGATGGTTGGGGTGTAACTTGACTATTCTCCTATTGTCTTTTCGCTGCTGTCACCTCCTTGCTGCTAATGTCTGACTAACTACCTAACAGATCTCCAGCAGCTACATTGGATGATGAGAAAATCCAAAGTGGAAGCGGGAGGAACAGAAAAATAAAATGGAGGCTGAGTCTTTGATGATTGTGGAGGTAATAGAGGTAAAAAAATAAATAAATACCTCTATTGCTTAAGCTATTAAGAAGGAAGTGGGGGTGGTTCTGTTATGTAAAGTTGACCTTGGTCCTACAAGATATGCCCTTGGAAATTCAGAGGGGAAAAAAAAGGGGGGGGGTTTACTTCCACTGGGTATTTTTAGTAACATTTGAGCTAAACCTTGAAGAATGCCCAGAATTTTATCATGTGATCAATGCCAGAGAAATCCATGAAAGAGATGATCTCAGAGAAGACATTGCACCCACAGTAGAACAAATTCAATAGAAAAAAGCATGGCAGGTCCTTCCTTAGCCTTGGTACACCCCCCTCCTCAATTAAAAGGTCACCACCCTTCTCATTTCAATCTTCCCTAAAACCTAGTTCAAAATCAGCTTCCTCATAACGGCCTTCGCACGCCACACTCAGTAACTCCTATAGCACCAAAGACCCATTCATCCACTAGGCAATCCTGCATCATTTGTTATCCAAAGATTTGGTTTTTTATGTTTTTTTGTTTTTTATGTCTTATCTCACAGTGTAGGTAACAGGCTTTCTGATATCAGATAGTATTCTTTAAATTCCCAATTATGCTCATAGTCTTGCACATTTTACAAGCTCAATCACAAAAATGCATAATTTTCATCCCTCCTCAAAGTGTCTTTAGGTGTGGTCGGGCCTGGCTTGCATGCTGAGCATTTGGGCAGAAAATAGATAAATATATAAATAGCAATTCTATAGTGTCTGATAACTTACGAAGGGTTTCCTCTCCATCTTTTCATATCATTTTACAATACCTTTGTGAATTAGGTATCATCCATGCGCTTTTTTTTATCCAACAAAATATATTTTGCTTTTTGCTGTTGTGCCAGGCTTAAGGCCTACTGGGAAAGCAGTAGCAAGCTTGTAAATAATTACAATACAATGGAGAAGCACTGATACAGAAGCCAGGGTGAGGTCCCCGGAGGGTTAATGAACTGAGGATACGGCCACTTTCTGTTGGGGTGGGTCTAAGGGCTCCAAAGAGGTAGTGATAGGGGAACCTAGTGGTAAAGGAAGAAAGGTGCCTGGAAATTTGAAAAAAAAAAAAGGGCATTACAGACAGATGGAACAGCGTGTGTAATACACAGCATGGCCCATTTGAGGAATAACAAATAATTTGGTGTAGCTGAGGGCAGAGGAAGTAAGGAGGAAATTTTTTTTTTATGCCTATACCTTTTTTTTTAATAGATCTTTATTGGAGTACAATTGCTTCACAATGCTGTGTTAGTTTCTGTTGTACAACAAAGTGAATCAGCTCTATGTATACATATATCACCACATCCTCTCCCTCTTGAGCCTCCCTCCCACCCTCCCTACCCCACCCCTCTAGGTGGTCACTGCTGTGCGGCTGCTTCCCTCTAGCTATCTATTTTACGTTTGGTAGTGTATATATGTCCATGCCACTCTCTCACTTCGTCCCAGCTTACCCTTCCCCCTCCCTGTGTCCTCAAGTCCATTCTCTACGTCTACGTCTTTATTCCTGCCCTGCCACTAGGTGCATCAGTACCTTTTTTTTTGGTTCCAGGGAATCAACCTAAATGACCATAGACAGATGAATGGATAAAGAAGGAGGAAATTTAAAGTGAGACTGGAGAATGAGCCAGGGGCCAAAAATGAAAGACATTGTATACTAGCTGTAACATTTCTGTCTTATAGCGCAGGCAAAGAAAAGCTGCTAAAAGATTTTAAGTATGGGAGCTGCACTGGAGCTCTGTGGTCAGATTTATAATTTGCAAAGTTAATTCTGAATGCAGTGTCACAAATTATCCAGGTAAGCAACAATAAAAAATCCATGAGAAATTATGACACATACGCAGAGCAAAGTGGTGCTGAGTTTCCAAGCACAGAGGCACAGTAACTCTGTAGCTGATTTTGCATGTTAAAAATTGTACCGAAGTGTTAGCAATAGAAGACAATGCAGCAACATGAATAAGCTTTTTCAGGATTTCAAAACAGCTGTATTACTGCCTTTCAAAAAAGAGAGAGGGAGAGAGAGGCTGTGATTCACAAAATGCCAGTATTATCTGTTAACAAATCATATATCTTTCCTGAGTTTTCACATTTTTAGGCTGACTTGTTTATTTGTCCTTATACCCCTTCATTAAAACTGAGGATCAACTATTTAAAGGCTTCACTTACAAGCTGACAAAAAAATCATTTTATTTTTCTTTCTCAATTGCTCTTTTCTTATTTCTTCTTTAAGAAAATATAAAAATGGCATTTCTATCCATTTCAAATGCCATCAATAATACTTTAAGCAGCAGCAACATTAATCAAATAGAAAAGAGTATCTTACTTTTTTTTAATCCAGAAGTATTCAGAAGTATTTTATGGTCTTTCACCCAGAAAAATAGCTTAGTGCAGCATGAGAATTTATTCAAGACTGGATAAAATGAATTAACTGTCTAAGTCAGGGAGGCAAGGTAATGCTTAGGTATTTCCTTTGCCAACCACTGTTTCTACACTAACATGCTAATGTACTTTTTGGGAAAATGCCAAAGATGATACTATGAAACTTTTTTTTTCTCTGCCCATATGTTCTTGAGTTACCAGAGGATGAATTTCAGGTCGATTTATTAGCCTCTTATGCCTTAGGCAAGTTGCTTGACCTCATGGAGACTTCCTTTAACAGCAAAACGAGGACAAAATAAGTTAAGGATTAAATAATATATTTTATATTGTGTTTAACGGTACCTAGCATAGAGTAAGTGTTCAATACATACAACTATCCCTATTATTACTATTTCTATTATAGACGTGTTTTGCTTGTTTTTCTTCTGCCTGCTGGGGAATGAGGCCTTGCCTGGTGGGGAGAAATTCTGCTTACCACAAAACTCCTGTCAATCATCATTTCATTTATCAAAATTATTTTTTAAGGGCGCACTATGTCATAGTGGTTAAGGAATCTACTACCCTACAATGTCATCTGTGGTTTTTGTGCAAATTTGTACCTTTAAGCTCCAAAATCAGTTTAACATGATCTTAGATTGTTACCCTCCACTGGAGTATGTATAAGCAAATTATCTCACCAAAAAAAACAGTATCTAGACCCTAAGCTTTGGGGAATCTCAAAAATGATTTTTCAAGAGCAATGAGAGTTGAAGATAACCAAACACACATGGAAAAGGAAAATACAAGACTTTGCATAGTGATGTTATTACAAACAGATTACAATATGACTACACTTACTATACATAAAATATCTGCAGAGTATAGGAAGCTACAAAAAGTGAAAAAGCAAGTTTGAAAAACAACTAAATACAGTTTAAAGGAATAAAAAGTATTACAAAATACAATACAGTAAAAATATAACATATAAAATAATTATAAAAATTCAATACTATAAAAGTATAAAAAATAAAATTTAAAAATATAGTCAGTAGTCATGTTTGGCAGCAGATGAAACAGCAGTAAAATAGTAAAAAGTAGAAAACTGGAAGATCAATCCAGAGAAAATACACAGAAAGTTGCAAATAGAGATAAAAACACAGAAAAATATAAGAGTATATAAAAGACAAATAAAAGATTTAGAGAAAAATTCCAGGAGGAAATAATAATGTTTCCAAATGTGTGTGCATCTAGTCATATAGCCTCAAAAAAAGCAAATATTGATAGTACCAAAATAAGGGACAAATCCATAATTATAGTGGGAGATTATGATACACCTCTCTTAGTTGTTGATAAAATGAACAGAAAAAATCAGTAAGGCTGTAGAGATTTTAAAACATAATTTAAAAAATTGACCTATGGACCTTATACCCTGCAATTGTAGAATACATATTTTTTTCAAGCAACGTGGAACATTTAGAAAACTGTCTGTCTATTGTGCCATAAAGTACACATCAACAAATATCAAAGGATTAGAAACAGAGAAAATTGGAAAGGGGCACAAGGTAATTTCTGGGGGTTTGGCATTGTTTTGTAGCTTACACTGTGTGGTAGTAACATGAGCAATCACATTTTAATAATTTGTTAAGCTATATAGCTATTTTATGCACTTTTTGTGTGTGATTCATATTTCACAATATTTTTTAAATAGATCTGAACCATACAAAGTATGTTCTCTGACCACAATGCATTTATGTCAGAAATCATTCAGAAACTGGAACTAGAAAATTTCCCATATTTTCAGAAATTAAACAATATGTTCTAAATATCACATTGGTCAAAAAAATATCATAAAAGAAATTAGAAAATATTTTGAACTGTGTAAATAACAAATGCTATATAGAAAAGCTTATGGGGTGAATATAAAGTAACATGTAAAATAATATTATTAGCAGGAAATGCATGTAACAGAAAAGAGAAATGTTGAAAATTGATAAACTAAGCATACTAAGCATATATCTAAGTAGTTAGAAAAATTATCAAAAAATAAAACCAAAGAAATGTGGAGGAAGGAAATGAAGACAAATGCAAAAATTAGTAAAATGTTTTAAAAATATAAAGACCAACAAAGCTAAAGGTATATGTTTGAAAAGACAAACCCTGTGATAAGATTAACCAAGAAGGGAGAGAGAGAGAGAGAGAGGGTGAAGGAGGGAAGGAGAAAAGGAGGGAGAGAGAGAATATTAGGAACAAATAGCAGAAATCACTGCAGATGCTGCAGACATGAAACAGATAAAAAGGAGATACTGTGAACAAATTTATAAGTTCCTAGAAAAGTGTATCTTTGGGTTTTGTTTTGTTTTGTCTTGTTTTGTTTGCGGTACACGGGCCTCTCACTGTTGTGGCCTCTCCCGTTGCAGAGCACAGGCTCCGGACACGCAGGCTCAGCGGCCATGGCTCACGGGCCCAGCCGCTCCACGGCATGTGGGATCTTCCCGGACCAGGGCACGAACCCATGTCCCCTGCATTAGCAGATGGACTCTCAACCACTGCGCCACGAGGGAAGCCCCGAAAAGTGTATCTTGAACAAAATTTGACTCAAGAAGAGATGGAAAACCTAAATAATCCTTTAAAGAAATTGAATCAAGTGTAAAAAAATTCTTCCCACAGGTCCAGATAAATTTATGAATAAGTTTACCATGCAGTCACTGAAGAAACATTTCCAGATTGTTCTGGACTGAGTCGTGTCCCCTTAAATTTTATATGTTGAAGCCCTAACCCCCAATGTGATGGTATCTAGTGGAGAGACCTTTGGGTGGTGATTAGGTTTAGATGAAGTAATGAGGGTGAAACCCTAATGATGGGATTGTACGCTCTGGATTACAATGAGTTTATTCACCAGGGAGCTTGCTCTTGCTTGCTCTCTTTCTCTTTTTCTTTCTCTCTCTCTCTCTCCCTCTCTTTCTCTTTTTGATGTGAGGACACAGTGAGAAGGTAGCCATCTGAAAGCCAGGAAGAGAGTCTTCACCCTAGTCCAAATATGCTACACCCTGATCTCACATGTCCAGCCTCAAGAATGGTGAGAAAATTAATGTCTGTTGTTTAAGCCACCCAGTCTATGGTATTTTGTTACGGCATCTCAGGCAGACTAAGACATAGACTTATACAAATTCTTTCAGAGAATAGAAAAACATGTTATATCCCAGTTCATTTATAATCAACTTGATAACAAACCTAAAGGGCAGCATGAGAAAGGAAAATTAAAAGTCAGTTTCAGGCTTCCCTGGTGGCACAGTGGTTGAGAGTCCACCTGCCGATGCAGGAGACACGGGTTCGTGCCCCGGTCCGGGAAGATCCCACATGCTGTGGAGCTGCTAGGACCATGAGCCATGGCCACTGAGCCTGTGCATCCGGAGCCTGTGCTCCACAAAGGGAGAGGCCACAACAGCGAGAGGCCCACGTACCACAAAAGAAAAAAAAAAAGTGAGTTTCAAGTCTCTCTTTGAATACAAAAATATTTTTAAATGTTATTAAACCAAATCTATTAATATACAAATACATATTAGGACCAACTGATTTTATCCCACAATGAAATGTTGGCTTAACATTATTTTAAAAAAATCAGTTAATGTAATTCACCACTCCATCAACAAATAAAAGGAGATAAACATATATTAAGCTCAATAGGTGTAGAGAAAGCACTGATTTAAAGCCCATTGATGATAAGAATTTGTGCCACACCAAGAGCAAAAGTGAGCTTTCTTAACCTGATAAGGGGTATTTACAAAAAACCTATAGTGAACATTGTATTAAATGGTAAAGCTTTAAAAACTTTCCCTTTGAGTTGAGGAAAAAGGTTAAAAGTTCTGCTGTCAGAATATCAATTCAGTATTTTAAAGGAGACCCTAGCCCACAGTCCAAAAAGGAAAGAAAATAGTAAGGTCAGTCTTGAAAAGAAAAAAAAAAACAAATAGTCATTGTTAACAGATGATAAAATTAAGTGTATAGAAAATCCAAAATATTCTATAGATTAATTATTAGAATTAATTAAAGAGTTTAGCAAGGTTGTTAGACTTAAATCAATTTAATTTTTATACACAAGAAACAGATATAGAATATATAAATGATTCCATTTATAACAGAATAAAAATATCAAGTACCTAGGAATAAATTAAATGTAAGTTGCGCAAAACCTCTATCAGGAAAATTACAAAAAAATTATCAAACTTTTTGAGAAACAGTAAAGAGAGATATAAATATGATATAGAGTGATATACCATAAAATGTTCCTGCTAATAATGATGATGACGATGGTCTAACATATATATGAAACATTTTATTAAGAGTTGCTCAGCTACTAGCATTTGCTCGACCTAAAAATCCCTACGGCATAAACCATTTATAAATTGTATATAAGATGTTCAGGGATTGGAAGACTGGGTATCGTAAAAATGACAATTCTTTCCTAATTTATTTATAGCTTAAATGCAATTCCAACTGGAATTCCAACAAAAGTTATTTGTTTTTATTTTTGGTGGACCTTGAGAAATTTATTCTAAAACTTACATGAAAATGCAAGGGGCAAGAAATAATCATTACACACTGCAGAACAAATTGTGAGGACTTGCTCTACTAGATATCAGTATTTATAATAAAACTAGAGTATTTAGAATTGTGCTGTATTTATACAGGGATAGACAAATAGAAAAATGGAATAAGACAAAAAGCTCAGAATAGAATCCTACATATATAAATATTTAATTTATGACAGAGGTTACCATCTTATCACTCCTCTACTTACAAACAGGGCAGTGGGGAAAGGTGGTCTTGTTAATAAACAGTGGTAGGAAAATCAGATATCCATTTTAGAAAAAGAAAGTGAAATTGAACCCATGAATCACACCATACACAAAAATAAATTACAAGTGTTTAAAGACCTGAAGTTGAAAAACAAAATTAAAAGATATTTAAAATATAATGTCAGACAATATCTTCTGACCTCAGGAGATTACAGAGCATTAGTAATAAAGGAGAAGATTAATAAATTTGAGTTCCATAAAATGAATAACTTCTGCTCACCCCAAAATACCATTAAGATAGTGAAAAAGACTTCAGAGTGGGAGGAGATATTTGCAGCACAATTAAGAGACAAAGATCTAGAATCATACATAGCAGTAAGAAAGTAACAAACAATACAATTTTTAAAAATGAGCAAGAGATAACAGGCACTACTCAAAAGAAAAAAATTCAAATGGAAAATAAAAATACACAAAGGGGTTCAATCAAATTAAAAATTGGAAACGCCAATTAAAATGTCAATGAAATACAACTACCCCACCATATTGGCAAAATTTTTTAAGTCTTTAATACTAAAAGAATTTGCAATATCTGGGAACACATATAATATGATGGGAGTATAAAGTAGTATACCACATTGAAAAGCCGTTTACTATTATCTACTCCAGTTAAAGATACTATATCTTATGATCCAGAAATTCTATTCCTGGTTGTGTGTGTGTGTGTGTGTGTGTGTGTGTGTGTGTGTGTGTGTGTGTGTGTGTGTGTGTGTGTGTAACAATAATTTCACAGGAAAAAATGCCCAAGGAGGTTACATGATGGAATATTTACATTTAAAAGGAATATGGGACTTCTGCTTCTGTTAATGGTAAAGTAATTTAAAATCACTTTCCCACTAAAATTAACTTAAAAACTAGATTTCATATTTTAGAAATCTTTTAAAAGTATTAAAGAGCTAACAATATATTAAGTAATTACCAGCCCAAAATTCAAAGAGATAATTCTGGCCCTTGGATTGTCTTCACCTGTAAAGTACTTGCCAATCCTGAAAGGTAGGAAATCAGCTGAGCTGCTTTTTGGTGACACTTAGAACTAGAGACAATAGTTAGAGTTCAGGGCTCACAAAGGGTAGACATTTTGATAAACTAACTCTCACTTAGACTGGGACTCAAAGAGCTGCACTTTAGGAATTGCATTGGAAGTAAGCCAGTTCTACAATGGGTTGCTGCCTAGCTTCAAGTCATTTATGCATTGCAGAATATATCAAACTCTGAATTTGGATTAATGTGGTCATGGATTGCTAGTGCTCCCACATGCCAAGAAAAAGCAAAGAAAATCTTCTTTAGAGGAAGATACAAACCAGAAATATTTTCTACAAATGGCTTTCCAAATACAATGACCAACACAAAATTGAAGATAACTAGACACATGTGAAGCCATAAAACTATTGGATAAGCATAACTACTATTTTTGTCATCTCTAAAACTAAAAGGGAAACTCAATGGAAAAAAGAGCATAAAGTAGATCATAAGTCTTTCTGGTAGCTTGATTTCTCCACATAAGTTCAATTACTGTTGTCAAGAAAACCACAAAGAATATCATCCAAGGTCTTCAGACAGAATACCTAGTGGCTTCAAATAGTACAATGTTCTAAGTTTCTCGGTTATATATCAACTTTAAAGAATTTTGAAATATGTCATTATCATCACATCTCTATCATAAAAATCTTCAGTCTTTGTTTTCAAGTAAAATCAAGCTTCAGTTGAGAATATACAGTTTTCCAAATGAAGCAAGAACTTTTCCTTTACATTTCAAAGAAACTACAACAAAATCAAAGGTTCACATGAACATTACATATATGGATGAAATCAATGGCTACTTAATAAAAGTTTAACAGAATCCTATTTTCCCCTTTACTTTATAAGATAATAAGATAGATATACTTAACATGGAATTTATTAGTGGTTATGATTCTATTATTAATATTATTTTCTACTTTTGCTAAATTGTAATTGCAATTCATTTTATTTTACGTTATAAATAAGTTGCATTATCTATGATCTATGGAAATAGCACATAAAGTAAAAGTTTCCATGGTAAGCTATTTTATCAGAAAGAAAAAGGAAGGAAGGAAGGAAGGAAGAGAGAGAGAGAGGAAGAAAGAAAAAAAGATTCCAGATAGTTTAGTCGCTAAAAGTGACTAGGTAACTAAAAGAAAGCCATTCCTTAGTCAGACAAGAGACTGACCCAAACAATTTCAACTTCTGTTAATTTAGCTCATTCAAATTACATGTCAATTAATCAACTGAGTTTTTACAAATCATTAAACTTTTTTGCTAGTTAACTAACAAATGCCAGTAAGAAGAGCCACTGATTTATAAATTCCTTAAGTCCTTACATTTCTTATATCATGCAACCCATAGGACAATAAACTTCCTTCCAACTCAAAGGTCTTTGTTTATAATGGCCTATTGTTTTAGTCCCATTATCAAAGCTTCTACATTATCTTATTTTCACGCAAAGCTCACAGTCAAACTTTCCACCAAGGATCTATCCCAAATAGTGCAATCTCTTTAGAAAGAAGTGCTGTGGAATAAATAGAATAAGGTATATTATCAAGACAGAAATAATCAGCAAAAACCCTAATGGAAAGAACTTAGAGAATAGTATTATCAACAAAGCATAAGAAATTCTTCATAGACTATTTTCACAAATTCATAAAAGAATTCAGAATTCTTTTATAGAGAATTCATAAATTCATAAAATTTTGAATTCATAAATTTTAAAACTTTATAAAATTTTTCATAAGCTATTATTCAATAGATTCATTACCTCATGGGCAGCTACCTCATGGGCAGCTACCTCATGGGCAGCTACGTCATGGGCGGCTCATTTTCATTTTGGAGTGGAATTTCTCTTCAGTAAAGTTGACAGTAAAATAAAAAAGATGAAAAGAGATCTAAAGTATTTATTAAGTATTTCTTTGTTTCTTTTTTCCTAAAAAATTAAAGTTATTTGCCTAGCACAGCTAAATTCAGAATTCTTTGTCTACTCATGAAAATTTTATAATTTACAGCTTAGAAGTGAATTTCATTCATGTGGAATGATAGCTACTGTAATGCTGCATTGTAGGTTTCATCCACTCACATTATGAAATTGTTTAAGGAAAGAATTTGAGAATTATGATGCCACTTTCTGCTATTTCTAGGCATTTCTATTTTTTTAACAAGATAATGAGTATTTAATTTTGAACCTTGTAGAGATGTAACTGCTGAAAGATTCTGAGCTCAAAATCAGGGAAATACACCACAACTTCATTTTTCTACAAGCTGTAAACAGATTCTTGGAATTTATTACTATCATCTCTGTTTCAAAACAAACTTTTATTAGGAGCATTTAGTCAGAAACAGCCTCTATTTTTAACTTTATTCAGCCCATAAGTATCCTTCAAAAACTAAATTCAATACTTCAATAACTTGAAATATTTATCCTTTTGTTTATCAAAAATAAATTTTCAAGATAAAAGAATGAGTAAACAAATTCAAAAATATAGTACTTTTTTTTCAATATGAATAGATCTTTACTGGGGATGCTGTAGTAATGAAAACATGATTGTTATCTATGTTACTTTAGGAAATGAGACAAAACAATAAACTAAACTTCATAGAAACTAAAGCTAAAAAAAAAAAATCTGGTTGTAGTCTATTAGTTTTCCATACAACACTACCTGTGTTTAAATCATTACCTAAACAAATGCCATACAAGTAGCAATCTTTGCAATTTAATTTACCTTTTGTATCATTTAGGGGATGGAAGTAATTTTTTAAATCCCATAGAAATTTTATAAGTAGAATAGCTGGCCTAATCATTTCCATGGCAACACTGAGAGCTGGGGATTGGAGGGGAGACAGATACAGTGAGAGCAAATGAAAAAGTGTCTTAATTTTGTTGAACTTTACTTTTATTAATGTAGAAAATAAAGTGTATATATATATATAGCATTTAAAAAGGATTTATTTTACAAAATTAAAATAGGTTTAGGTTTTCTAGATTTTAAAATATATGCCATTATAGAGTTCAAACAGAATAGTATGACAAAGGATGTTGAACATTACCTGTAATCCCATTACTAAGGAAGATTCACTCAACATTTTGGGGAACATGATCCTCAACATCCCTCAATACATACAAATGTAATTTTAATGGGCTTAATCTAAATGCTGCATTTTAATAACCATAGTTCACCCAAAAATATTTTATAGAGAACTTTTCTTGTCAATAAATATAAGTATACAATATCATTTTTAGTAATCAGAGTTTTCTGTTCTATGAATACACCACAATGTACTTGACCACTTAATGAATATTTGCTACTTGCCACCAACTACAGTGTTGCTATTCCAATATTTAAATCATCTTGGATACTTGTCCAATCGTTTCCTGAGAATGAATTTCAACAAGTATATTTGCTGGATCAAATTGTGTACAAAAGTTAAATTTTGATATAGATTGTCAAAAAAGTTGCAATAGTTTATGCACTCTGCAGCTCTGGAGAGTACACATTTTTTTTAGTTGGACTATAGTTGATTTACAATGTTATGTTAGTTTTAGGTGTACAGCAAAGTGAATCAGTTATACATATACATGTATCCACTCTTTTTTTTTTTGATTCTTTTCCCATATAGGCCACTACAGAGTATCGACTAGAGTTCCCTGTGCTATACAGCAGGTTCTAATTAGTTACCATTTTATATATAGTAATGTGTATAGAGTACACATTGGGCTATATCTTTGCCAATACCAGATTTTTAAAATATCTATCTTAAAGTTTTTTTCTAAAACTAAGCGTCAGCATTTTTATTAATTTGATTTTTTTCTTTTGTAGAAAAGTTGAACATCTCTTCATATGTATGCGGCCCATCTACAGTTCTTCTCATGAAGTCCTAAAATGATTTTTTTGATGCACATTATGCCTAGGCAATTCCGAAATTTAATTTTAAAAAATCCTACAGAAATGGTACACAAATCTGCCCTTATTGGAATAACACAACTATATTGCCAGTGAAACATATGGCTAGACCATAGTTGCATCTGACTGCCCTATAAACTGTGTTTTGAATCAGTTACTTACAAATTAGCTTATTTCATTCACACTTCTTCACCACTAACTTGACAGGCAATTTTTAAAGAGAAGAACTGTGTGACTCTATTTTCAACTTTTTTACAAAGTATTTCACAGTTGAAGCATCTCTCTCAGTATTTCTATAGAGGATTTTAACTACATTTTCGTTTACAATGCCATACAGCTATCTCTTGTGTATGCTTCTTGCTTCATGAGTACTATTATAGCCAAATTGACACTTAGAGAGTCCCCAAAGCCAGACTGACATCTTTTCATCTATCTCAAGCTGGAGTTAGAGACACCAAGAAGAGATATATTATTTCCATCACATCTGGGCGATCTTCAGCACTGCTCACCGTCACCTAGCTCTGTGCACCTCTAGGGACTTCTAATGAACTTATTTCCTCCATAGTACAGATGTTCTCTTGCTTCAAGACCTGAAATAATGCTGCTGTACCAGTCATGCTCCAGACCAGATCCTGATAGTTCCTGGGTGTCTTCTACTTAACCAATACCTAGAATTTTTATATCTTTTAAAGGGTAACAACTATTTATAGTTAGGGTTTTTTAACTACTAACTTTGTTTTAGTTTCAAACATTTAAAAATAATTCTGCCTCATCTGAGGAGAAGTGAACAAATGAAAGCATCCCCATGGAGGCAGAGCCCTGCACAGCTTCTGTTATTAGTCTCCCTCTTCCTATGCCAGACAGGAGAAGCAAGACTCTCAGCCTCTTCTCCACTTCTGGAAAGCCCTGAGAAAATCAGAATTCACAGAGGAAAATCCCATTCGCCTGCCATTGTTGTTTGTGTCAGTACCTTAAGGCTCTAACCCTGGGCTCAATTGCCTCCTGGGGATCCTTTGTTACAGGGGGAAAAAACATGTAGAATAGTCTTCTCCCTTTCCAAAATCCCATTTTAACTAGAACATGCCTGTTTTAGCAGACATCTCTTTCTGAAACAAAGTAAAGGCTATTCTAAAGTTTTCCTCCTGTTCATCTCCCTTATGAAAAAAGGAAAAAAGATTCACTTATAGTATATATTCTGTTAAAATTTAGTGTTTAAAATACAGTTTCTATTATTCACACCTTTTTTGCTTTGGCCTTTTCTCTACTTACTTATCCAATCTAACTTGATTGGATTTATTTTACTTTCAACTTGGAAAGTTAAAGTACAATTGAGGAATGGACATTTTAAAAGTGTATTCTACTTTTTTTTTCATTGCCAGGGAATAGAAATATTACATGGAAAAAAAAGTTGGATAATAAAATTGTAAATAACTAATTTCCCTCAAGACAGAAATAAACTTTAAAAAATTGATTACATAACTAAAATTAACTTAAATATAAAAATCAACTAACTTGGGCTTTTCATTGAATTGTCTGGCTGCTTCATGAGAAATGATGCCCTAGAGGAGGGGGAAAAGCAAATTTTTTTTAATAGTATGAAGAAAAGCCTGATTTCTGAGCTCTTACTCCAAAGAACTGAATGTTCACTTTGACTTCATAGAATGCTGTACTGTGTCTGTTTATTCATGTGGCTTAGTTTAATTGCTAATTCAGTGTTATTTCTGAGGTACTTAAAATTCAGTAATGAAGACTCACATAATGAAGTATTATGTAGACTTATTAATGAATATATAATGCCACATAACGCCACATAAAGTTATTACAAATGCCAACTGTTATCATCATACGTGTCAGACTTAATTCTGCTTCTGAATCCACTGAGCTGGGTCCCTCATTCTATCTTCATGCCTTCATTTGATATGGCAACAGCCCACAGTTCCTCCTTAGTTCTGCGTTTAGGAACCTTCTATTTAGCAGAAAATCAGAGAGACAAACTGGATTTTGAATAAGGAAAATCATATATTTAATTTCAGTGATGGTTCCACCATCTACAAACTCTCTGATTCTATCTAACCCATTTGAAATTCAGTGTCATGAGTTTTTAAATGAGAATCATAATATTCTCCTACTCGACACTTATCGGTGGAATGTATGTCACGTTCCAACTCCTGCTCTAGGCACTGGGCACACAGCAGTGAACACAGCACAGTCCTTATTTCAAGGAATCAACTGGGAAGTAGATTGACTTGGACAGATATGCAGAATATTTGCATCCATATGGGTTTGTTCCCTTAAATCTGAGGAGTAAGGAGTGTTACTTAAGTACAATTCAGTCTCAAAGACTTGGAAGTATTTTCTTTCCTGATCTCTACCTCCCTTACCAAGCCTGACCAATAAATGACTTCTGACATGTCTAAAAATTGAATCCACCCTCCAAGTACACAACAGTATCATGAGTTATTCAGATATGTGTCAGAGGCTCTGAAAGGAATTTCAAAGAAGAATCTTAAAACTGCCTGGAGTCAATTGGTAGTATCTACTATGTGTGATTTTTTTCATCTGGTCAATATGTTACTTTAACTAAAAGTCTTAAAGTTAAGAAAATTTAATATGTTTCTGCTGTATTGCTGTGGAAATACAAAATGGTACAACCTCTCTGGAAAACATTTTGGCAGGTTTTTATAAAGTTAAGTGTATACTCACTTCGTGACCTAGCAATGCCACTCCTAACTATTTACCCAAATGAAATGAAAACCTATGTTTACTTAAAAGCCTGAACATGAATGTTTATACAGTTCTATTCACAGTCACCAAAAACTGGAAACAACCCAAATATCCTTCAGTTGCTGGATGGATAAACAAACTGTGCTATATATCTATGATGGAATACCACTGAAGAATAAAAAGGAACAAACTTGTTTCTCAAGTGTAATATCAAATTAGTACTTTTTCCAAACTAAATCTCACCAATAAAACAAATTTGAGGATATATTTTTTAAATGATAAGTAAAATCATACACATTAAATTTTCACCTGTACCTGACATATATTGGAAATCATAATTATTTATGTGTCTCTGTGTGTTTAAACTTGTACTAGGCACCATACAGTGGAGTAATTACAGAATCACAGGTAATCCCTTCAAGAGGCTCACTTCCTGGAAAAGAAAACATTTTAGGCAAATGTAAGAATGCTGGCCAAGCAACTTTCTCAACCGAGTTGATTGATGTCAGGGAAGAACAAACTTCCTCTTAACCTGGAAGGTTGATAAGGCAAGTTTCTTTCCCCATCCAAACAAGCAAAGACCATAAGAGAAGGAAAATGGGTTCCAGGTGAGAATACTCTTAGGGAGTTTTATATGACACAAAGGAAAGCAGAACACATTCATTTTCGTTCCTCCCAGCTGTTCTAATGGCATAAAGTGCTGCTGTCCTACCCATATACATCTGCTCACAGAATGGCATGTGCAGATGATTGCCTCCAGGTGTGTGCCTGAAGGAAAATCCTGAAAGTCAATGCAAACTGGAAACTTGGCCTCCAGGAGCAGATGCTGGTCTGCAGAAACCTGCAGACCTCTGCAGATATATTCTGAGAAATAAAGTTGAGATCAAGTTCTGCAAACCAGAGACGGCATAAATTAAGAACTTGGGAAATTATTTTTAGGACATCTTATATTTACATATTTAGAACATTTTTTGTATAAAGCTTCCGTGTGGTTCATGAATAAAAACCTTGGGTTCTATTTCTTCTCAAAGGTGAAACAGTCTGCCATTTATGTCAAACAGTTTCTATTTGCTGTGACACCTGGTCTAGATGCAAAGAACTTAGAGACTCCAACGGGGCAAAATCCATGTAAGATGAAGCAACTATGGAAAACTCAAAGACTGAATGATGATAGGGATCACTACAATGTATTTTCCAATACACCACTCCTCTAATTAAAAAAAAAAAAGGTGTCGAAAACCAGGAAGAAATATCAAAATATCATATTTACAAACACCTGAGTCAGTTTACTTTTTTTTTTTTTTTTTTTCCCGCGGTACGCGAGCCTCTCACTGTTGCGGCCTCTCCCGCTGCGGAGCACAGGCTCCGGACGCGCAGGCTCAGCGGCCATGGCTCACGGGCCCAGCCGCTCCGTGGCATGTGGGATCTTCCCGGACCAGGGCACGAACCTGTGTCCCCTGCATCGGCAGGCGGACTCTCAACCACTGCGCCACCAGGGAAGCCCGAGTCAGTTTACTTCTTGAAAAATATTTCTCCAAAGAGCACTCTTGAAATGGCCCAGAATAAGCTAGAGAGAATAAAATGGAATAGAAGATTAAGTTTTCTGTTAAATAGCGATGAATAACATGTATTTGTGCATCCTGGTTGTCCCCATGAGGGTGCTCTTGTACTATCTTTCTATTCTAGAGGAGTTAATTAATCAAAAACCACAGTGGTAGTCAAATTCTTACTTTGTTGCAGAATATTTATATGTAAGTATACTAATGGCCACGCACTTTTTTTTTTAAGAATGATAGCAAGCTACCAGAAAAGAATAAGGATATGCTTCTGGTTCTGTGCTTCTTCCCTTATAGGCTTTAGGCATTTTTGATATTTAGTTCCAGACATTTATTCTTTCAATTACTTACTAATTGTTGAATGTGAATTTTGCTAGTAGTAGCAGAAAAAGAAACTCAAAACAAAACAGATGCTGATCCTGACCTCAAAAATCTTAGGATTGGAGTAGCGATGATAAAACATGTAGAAAAGCCACAATGTAACTTAAAGTATAAATAAGAGAGATGCTGGTTAAGCATTAAAGAGTAAGGGACTGGAGATGTTATTTCCAGCTAGAAGAAGCCACAGGAATCATGGAGAAAGTAGCATTTAGACTAGGTCTTGAATATGGGTAGGATTTTGGAAGATGAATATGATAGAGGAATAACATTATAGGCAGAAGGAAAAGTTTGATATATAGTTCCATGTTTCGTTTGTTTTCTTTGCAAAATATCTAAAATAAGCAGAAAGAGTAGATTACCACACTTATATGGTAATTAATCATTGGCACAAAAGGCAACTCACATAAATATTCTCTGAAAGTCTAATTTGTTTAATTGAAGAAATAGCGATGTGTTAATATGCAGCATTATATTAGAGGTCCTAGCTAACATAATAAGAGAAGAAAAAATAAGAGGTGTGAGAATTTAAAAAGAGAAATAAAAGAGTCATTATTCACATCTGATATAATTTTCTTTTTTGGGTTTTTTTTTTAACACCTTTATTGGAGTATAATTGCTTCACAATGGTGTGTTAGTTTCTGCTTTATAACAAAGTGAATCAGCTATACATATAAAAATATCCCCATATCTCCTCCCTCTTGCATCTCCCTCCCACCCACCCTATCCCACCCCTCTAGGTGGTCACAAAGCACTGAGCTAATCTCCCTGTGCTATGCAGCTGCTTCCCACTAGCTATCTATTTTACATTTGGTAGTATATATAAGTCCATGCCACTCTCTCATTTCATCCCAGCTTACCCTTCTCCCTCCCTATGTCCTCAAGTCCATTCTCTATGTCTGCATCTTTATTCCTGTTATGCCCCTAGGTTCTTCAGAACCACTTTTATTTTAGATTCCATACATATGTGTTAGCATACGGTATTTGTTTTTCTCTTTCTGACCTACTTCACTCTGTATGACAGACTCTAGGTCCATCCACCTCACTACAAATAACTCAATTTCGTTTCTTCTTATGGCTGAGTAATATTCCATTGGATATATGTGCCACATCTTCTTTATCCATTCATCTGTCGATGGACACTTAGGTTGCATCCATGTCCTGGCTATTGTAAATAGAACGGCAATGAACATTGTGGTACATGACTCTTTTTGAATTATGGTTTTCTCAGGGTATATGCCCAGTAGTGGGATTGCTGGGTCATATGGTAGTTCTATTTTTAGGTTTTTAAGGAACCTCCATACTGTTCTCCATAGTGGCTATATCAATTTACATTCCCACCAACAGTGCAAGAGGGTTCCCTTTTCTCCACACCCTCTCCGGCATTTATTGTTTGTAGATTTTTTCATGATGGCCATTCTGACTGGTGTGAGATGATATCTCATTGTAGTTTTGATTTGCATTTCTCTAATGATTAGTGATGTTGAGCATTCTTTCATGTGTTTGTCGGCTATCTTTATACCTTCTTTGGAGAAATGTCTATTTAGGTCTTCAGCCCATTTTTGGATTGGGTTGTTTGTTTTTTTGATATTGAGCTGCGTGAGCTGCTTGTAAATTTTGGAGATTAATCTTTTGTCAGTTGCTTCATTTGCAAATATTTTCTCTCATTCTGAGGGTTGTCTTTTCATCTTGTTTATGGTTTCCTTTGCTGTGTAAAAGATTTGAAGTTTCATTAGGTCCCATTTGTTTATTTTTGTTTTTATTTCCATTTCTCTAGGAGGTGGGTCAAAAAGGATCTTGCTGTGATTTATGTCCAAGACCAAGAGTGTTCTGCCTATGTTTTCCTCTAAGAATTTGATAGTGTCTGGCCTAACATTTAGGTCTTTAATCCATTTTGAGTTTATTTTTGTGTACGGTGTTAGGGAGTGTTCTAATTTCATTCTTTTCCATGTAGCTGTCCAGCTTTTCCAGCACCACTTATTGAAGAGGCTGTCTTTTCTCCATTCTTGCCTCCTTTATCAAAAATAAAGTGACCATATGTGTGTGGGTTTATTTCTGGGCTTTCTATTTTGTTCCATTGATCTATATTTCTGTTTTTGTGCCAGTACCATACTGTCTTGATTACTGTAGCTTTATAGTATAGTCTGAAGTCAGGGAGCCTGATTCCTCCAGCTCCAATTTTCTTCCTCAAGATTGCTTTGGCTATTCAGGGTCTTTTGTGTTTCCATACAAATTGTGAGATATTTTGTTCTAGTTCTATGAAAAATGCCATTGGTAGTTTGATAAGGATTGCATTGAATCTGTAGATTGCTTTGGGTAGTACAGTCATTTTCACAATGTTGATTCTTCCAATCCAAGAACATGGTATATCTCTCCATCTGTTTGTATCATCTTTAATTTCTTTCATCAGTGTCTTATAGTTTTCCACATACAGGTCTTTTGTCTCCTTAGGTTGGTTTATTCCTAGGTATTTTCTTTTTGTTGCAATGGTAAATGGGAGTGTTTCCTTAATTTTTCTTTCAGATTTTTCATCATTAGTGTATAGGAATGCAAGAGATTTCTGTTCATTAATTTTGTATCCTGCTACTCTACCAAATTCATAGATTAGCTCTAGTAGTTTTCTGGTCGCATCTTTAGGATTCTCTCTGTATTGTATCATGTCATCTGCAAACAGTGACAGCTTTACTTTTTCTTTTCTGATTTGGATTCCTTTTATCTCTTTTTCTTCTGTGATTGCTGTCACTAAAACTTCCAAAACTATGTTGAATAATAGCAGTGAGAGTGAGCACCCTTGTCTTGTTCTTTATCTTAGTGGAAATGGTTTCAGTTTTTCACCATTGAGAATGATGTTGGCTGTGGGTCTGTCATATACGGCCTTTATTATGTTGAGGAAATTTCCCTCTATGCCTACTTTCTGGAGGGTTTTTATCATATTGGGTATTAAATTTTGTCAAAGCTTTTTATGCATCTATTGAAATGATCATATGGTTTTTATCCATAATTTGTTAATATGATGTATCACATTGATTGATTTGCATATATTGAAGAATCCTTGCATCCCTGGATAAACCCCACTTGATCATGGTGTATGATCCTTTTAATGTGCTGTTGAATTCTGTTTGCTAGCATTTTTGTTGAGGTTTTTTGCATCTATGTTCATCAATGTTATTGGCCTGTTATTTTATTTCTTTGTGACATCTTTGTCTGATATAATTTTCTATTTGGAAAATGCAAGAGTAACTACAGAGCAACATACAAAAATTAATAATGTCTTTTATGACAGCAAAAGCTAAGGAGTAAGAGTAATAAAATTTGGAGTAGTTCTAATGACTCAAATATATTAAGTACTATGGTCTAGCCTTATATTATTTCAGTTACTCTTCACAACAAGCCTATTAAGTGCTATTATCATTCCCACATTAGCGCTAAATAAATGGAGACACATGTAGTATGTGGTAGAGACAGGATTTGAACTCAGGCATTGGGATTCGGAACCCAGACTTCTTAACCGCTATCTACTCTACACTAAGGGAAAATTCCACTAACAATACTGGTATAATCAATAATGTTGCCAAGACCAAATCTGACAAAACAAGAATGAGGACTGTAGAGAGAAAATTATCTAATTTTAAGGAAGGACATTAAAAAGCCTTTAAAAACTGGAGACATATTCAATGTTCAGAGTTGAAAAGACTCAATAGCATGAAGATGCTATACTCCATAATTGATTTAGGGATTCAGTGCAAATACAATCAAAATACCAAGTTTTAACTTCATAGGTTTATCCTAAAATTCATATGAAACGCAAATAGCCAAGAATGGCCAATACAAAAACGTAGAACTTGCTCTAGTACATACTGAAACATAATATAACAATACATTAATTAAAATGATATGGCATTTGTGCACACAAAAACCAATAGATCAATTAAATTAGGCTGAGAGGCCAGAAACAACCCCACACATATCTGGGAATTTGGCATATGGCATTACAATGCAATGAATAAAGGATGTTCTGCTCAAGGAAAAAGGCCAGAAAAATTGGTTATCCATATGGGATAAAATAGAATAAGAAACCTAACACACTCTATACTCCAAAATAAGTTCCAGATGGACAAGACTTAAATGGACCTCTTGCATTAGAGAAGAAGAAAATATAGTGAAAAGTTTTATGACCTCATGATATGTTTTAAAGTTTCTTTAAATAAAATATCTCTTATCAGAAAAGATTGATAAATGTGTCTGCTTTAAAATTAAAATACCTTTAGGGGGAAGGATGGATTGGGAGTTTGAGATTAGCAGATGAAACTATTTTATATATATATATATATATATATATATATATATATATATATATATATATATGGCGAGGGAGAGAGAGAGAATGGATAAACAACAAGGTCCTACTGTATAGCAAAGGGAACTATATTCAATATCCTGTAATAAACCATAGTGGACAAGAATATGAAAAAGAACATATATATATATATATATATATATATATATATATATATATAACTGAATCAGTTTGCTGTATACCAGAAATTAACACAACATTGTAAATCAACTATATTTCAATACAATCAAAGAAAAAAAAATTAAAATACCTGTACAAAAGGCACTATGAACATTTATAGACAAATGAAATAGGAAGAGAATATTGGCAATACATATAACTTAGGGGCTTTTTGGTAGAAAAATGGGCAAAGGGTATGAATAGACAGTTTACAGAAGAGAAACCTCACAAACAAGTAAACCTATATTACTTTGCTCAATCTCACTGGAAACCAGAGATATGCAAATGTAAATTAAAATAACAATGAGATAGGATTTTATACACTTTAAATTCACCAGATGTAGAAGGACACATAGAGTACCATACCATTTATGTAAATTTTAAGCATGAAAAACAATACACTATTTTGTTTACAGGTTGTATTTTTTTAACATCTTCATTGGACTATAATTGCTTTACAATGTTGTGTTAGTTTCTTAAATGTCTTAAAAACATGAAAAGGGAGTAAACACACCAATGTCAGACAAGTGATTGCCTATGAGGAGGAAGGGAAGTGAAGGAGATTGAAGAAAGTAAAAAAGGAATTTTAGCTACTTCTAAAAATGATTTGAAGCAAATACTGCAAGCTGTCAACATCTGTTACATCAGTATGTTGGTTACATGCATGTTTGTTTTATTATTTCCATACTGTTCTGTAGCTTTGGAAATTTTTAAAATATTTTTTAAAGTTCAATGTTGATTTTTCAAAACCACTATATTTCCACCATTTTTTCATGTATTCTGATTATTCCAATGAACATACTTGCTACTTCAGTTCATATAGTTCAGGGAACATAAAGAATGAAATTCAATCCCTGCCCTCAGGAGTTCATCGTGTGGTGGGAGAGTTGTACATATAAAGAAAGAAAAGATAATGAGGCAGCAGGAAGTTCCTGCAGGTAATAAAAACAAAAAAGAAGATTAACTTCAGAATTAGCTTAATATACATTACCTATATCTTTTCTCTACTTGTTTGTCTTTAAATTTCTTAAAGGAACCATATTTACCTATTATCTCTCCCTTCACTCTAACCCCATAATTTTAAATACTGTCTACCTCTTTCTGCATCTATAGCCTAAACATTGACTCCTTTCGAAAGGCTAGTACCATTGGGTATTCAGGATGTCCACATTATTTTTTCTGCACTCACATTTTTGTTTGACTAGGCGAAACCAGACCCATTAAAAGTAAGACTGATGATTTGCAAAATAGTGAGTCATTTCCATGTGTATGAGCAATAAGGGATTACTTTTTATAATTTAACAGTAGTCTCATTCTCCAACTAGAATGATAAATGATAGCCACCACACTTCAAAGCACCACTGCAGTTATTCATTGGTCATTCCCTTTTAGAATAAGCTCAAAATAGAGACAAATATTTTAAAAGACAACTTAATGTGCATTTGTAGGATACATAGAATTATAACTGGAGAAGGGGAAAAAGAAGGTATTTGAAAGAATTCTGCAAAAATATTTTATTTTTCCAAGTATGAGTGGGGGTTTGTAAGAATAAAGAATTTGAGAAAAGAAAGAAAGAAAAAGAAAGAAGGAAAGAAAGAAGGAAGGAAAGAAAGAAAGAAAAAGAAACTTACCAGAAAGGGAAAACTGATGATAGCTAATCTAAGAATACTGAACAGGATTTTAGAAATATATGTGGAGTCCATTCTCTACGTCTGCGTCTTTATTCCTCTCCTGCCCCTAGAAACATTTTTTTTAACATCTTTTTTTTTTTTTTTTTTTTGGTACACGGGTCTCTCACTGTTGTGGCCTCTCCCGTTGAGGGGCACAGGCTCCGGACGCGCAGGCTCAGCGGCCATGGCTCACGGGCCCAGCCGCTCCACGGCATGTGGGATCTTCCCGGACCGGGGCACGAACCCATGTCCCCTGCATTGGCAGGCGGACTCTCAACCACTGCGCCACCAGGGAAGCCCTTTTTAACATCTTTATTGGAGTATAATAGCTTTACAATGGTGTGTTAGTTTCTGCTTTATAACAAAGTGAATCAGCTATACATATACATATATCCCCATATCTCCTCCCTCTGGCATCTCCCTCCCACCCTCCCTATCCCATCATATATGTGTGTTAGCATACAGTATTTGTTTTTCTCTTTCTGACTTACTTCACTCTGTATGACAGATTCTAGGTCCATCCACCTCACTACAAAAAACTCAATTTCATTTCTTTTTATGGCTAATATTCCATTGTGTATATGTACCACATCTTCTTTATCCATTCATCTTTAGGACACGGCGAGCGGGAAGGGAAAGCTGGGATGAAGTGAGAGAGTGGTATGGACATACATACACTACCAAATGTAAAGTAGATAGCTAGTGGGAAGCAGCCGCATAGCACAGGGAGATCAGCTCAGTGCTTTGTGACCACCTAGAGGGGTGGGGTAGGGAGGGTGGGAGGGAGACGCAAGAGGGAGGGGATATGGGGATATATGTATACGTATAGCTGACTCACTTCATTATACAGCAGAAACTAACACACCATTTTAAAGCAATTGTATTCCAGTAAAGATGTTAAAAATATGTATATAATATCATTTATAATCACTTACTAAAATAAATAGTTCAGTGTAATGCTATCAAAACTTGCACAAAACTTCCATGATGAAAACTACTACAAAATGTTAACGAAAGAAATCAAGATGACCTACTCAGATATACTCAACTTTCTTTTGACAAAGGTGCAAAAGCAATTCAATGATGGAGGGATAGCTTTGCCAAAAGAAAAAGAAATAGATGGGGGCATTTGTTATAAAACTTTGATGTCTAAATAAATGCATCTCTTGCATGGTGGCTCTTGAGATCGCTTCTCAGAGAAACTGAAAGTTATTTTTGAAATCATGGTATTATGGAACAGGATACATAAAGTATTTTTGTTGACAGTATCTTAAACATGACCTGCTTCAATATAGAGTAAGTCTATTATTTTGAAATATAATACAGTTGACCTTCATATCCATGGGTTCCCCTTCCACCGATTCAACAAATGGAGGATCAAAATATATATTTTTTTTAATTTCAGGAAATTCCAAAATACAAAACTTGAATTTGCCACATGCCTGCAACTATTTACATAGCATTTACATGGTATTAGGTATTTAAAGTAATCTAGAGATTAAAGTATACAAGAGGATGTGCAGTGGGCTATATGCAAACACTACACTATTTTATATAAGAGACTGGAGCACCCAAGAATTTTGGTTTCTGCAGGGGTCCTGGAACCAATCCTCAGCAGATACCAAGGGATGACTATGTTTCTAACAGAGTTTGGTCTCCAACAAAGTAATATTGATGTTCTAGAGTGCAAAAGAGACCTAGGAATTTAATACCACCGTATAATGCAAATTACATAGTTTGCTAAACCACAGCTTTCACAATTTACTTCCTAAGAAAAAAATTCTGAGAATGTTTTTAAATATGCTAACACTGGCATAGAATTTGTACAGGGCTGTTGGTAAGAAATTGCTGTTACTTAAAATTTCTTTATAACTACATTTATGGAGGTATGAAAGATAGTCCCAAAACTAAGATAGAAAGCTGTTTAAAAGATAAACTTAGAAGCTAATTCCTGATATTTCTACTTCACAAATTAGAAGAAACCTTCAAATATTAAAAAGAAAATACATAATACACCAATATTCACAAAGAGGTGAATATTGTTATGGCCTCTTCCTTCCCCCACCTTATGTTGTTTTGTGTCAAAAACCTAAGAAAGACTGGAGGGACAAAGACCATCATGACGGTTCTCTCCCCAGGGCTCTGGCACAGACTCAAAGTATAAGAAAGAAGGGAAGGGATGACTGGGCATGAGAACAAAATGAGTAAAAACCTTATGCCGGATTCAGTTCTACATTTTGCAATCTCAACTCTCCATTGTCATTAGATGGAAGTAACACTCCCTTCCCATAAGATGTTTGTTTTAATTCCCTCAGAAAAAAGTCCCAGTGGACCTGTCTTTCTGAAATTTACAGCCAACCCAAGCACAATTGAATTTAATGGAATCTTTGCTACCTAGTTGTAAAAGTGGTAAGATAGGAATAAAGATAGGTACAGAGTTTAATCTGAGGGAAGAGAAAGCAGGTAAAACATTTCAACATAAAATATTGAAATCAGTTAAGTTCCCCAAATAAGCAAAATTAAGAAATTGCCTTAATTTTTATTTTCTTTCTACCTGGTAAAACACATATGATTTCTATGACTTTTCTATTGGCTTTTTTCCCCTAGGTCTCTGCTTTCAAACCAGAAAGGAACCTACTTGGCAAAATGGTAAAATCTATATAATAAAATGTATGATCTTTAAATAAATATTCAGGAGAAAGAGTAATATAATTTACATAATAAAAATGCCTAATATTTCACATTCTATGCAAAATTTAGTAAAATTCTGGACAAAGGAAAAATTATATATCTTTAGATTTCCCCAGCAAAGATTCTTTTTGAATTTTTGCTACTTAACTGTGTGACCATGGAATTTAATGTAATGCAGGGTTTCTCATCTTTGGCACTATTGAAACTTTGGGCTATATAACATTTTGCTGTCTTAGGGTCTACTCTTTTTTGCCAAATGACCTAAAATCCTGGAAGGAAAAAAATAGATGGCAAAGACAGTACCTAGTAAGCAAGAGTACGTCAGGGAGGCAAGTGGATCATCCCGTGCACCATAGGATGTTTAGTTGCATCCCTGGCCTCCTCCTCTCGATGCTAATAGCAACCCACATTCCTACACACACATACCAGCCCCCCACTGTAAGGAGAGAATATGTCCCCAAACTGTCTAAACATTTCAAATGTCTACTGAGAGGCAAAACCACCCCTGGTTGAGAATTACTGATTTAATGCTTTGTCAAGTATAGAGAAGCAACAAATATTTACTGTGTGCCTATCATATTCAAAGCTGTGAATTATGAGTCATCATATTGTGAAAATACAGTGTTTGCTTTTAAGAAAGTTGCTATGTACTTGGTTACTAAATTTACCTGTGTGACTATCTAAAGAGTAGAAGATTATAAATACAAAGTCAAAACTACATGTACATGTATATCATGTCACATATTGATAGATAGATATATAGAGAGATAGTTGTCCAAAGAATTATTGTGGCAATCCCACGCTACAAAGATATTTTTAATTTTCAGATATACTAAAGCAGACTTTGTTTTATCTGAAATGATTAAGTAACTCAAAAATGCAATGTTTTAAAAAGCAAAAAAAAAGACTAGTAATTTAGAATCTTCATCTGTTTTAAAGAATCAAGGTGAAAGAACCTAAACAATAGCATTTTTGAGTTTATATCTTATATAGTTAGATTAACATAAATCAAATGATGTATTATAGACTATAAACAATGTCAGTATTCTTACTATTTACTCAGTCTCTCAATTTTAATATGGACAAAACAACTGCAAAAAGGGGGCAAATTATGTCTGTCCTTGCTAAATGCAAAACATCTACTAAAAAGAGTTGGCAGTAGCAATAATTTTGATCAATTTACATAATAAATTCAGGGGGAGATTGGAACATGCTGACAAGCATTATCCCAATCTTATAAATTTGGATTTATGGTTATATGTTTATTTGGTATTCCAGAATATTCCTCCTCAAAAGCAAGAGGATAGTTAAATAACCTCAGAAGGTCCAGTTCATATGTAACTTCATGTATTGGTTACATGGAAGGCTTGATAGGGAATTTACTCAAAGAGAAAACTAATATTTTATTATATGCTGCATAATGAAGGAAGGAATTGTACACATCACCATACACTTTTCGATTAGTAAAGAATTGACCATTTTTTTACTAATTATCAATATTTCATTATTGGCAATGACAATTTTTACTTCTAAGTTGAAATTGTGTAACTACCGGGTACTAATTATTTATTAAGAAAATGCAAAAGCAATTTTGCTATCATCTAGTTTGTTTTTAATGAACAAAACAAACATCACTCCAAGATTAAGAAAGTTTTGGGTATTTGTTACTAACCTCATGGATCCTCCATTATTATTTTCTAATTATAACTAGAAAGTACCAATGATTGTTCTGGACATATAAAATGTTTCATGTAAAATGCTGTCTTGCTGTTGCATCTTTATTCAACATCAACTTCCAGATGGAAACTATTTTTCATGGTTCATAAAGCCAAATCCAGCTGCTACATTTGGACCTACATAAGAAATCCACATTTTATTGCCTTCTCAGTGCTTATAAAACTATTGCTCTTGTTTCTTTGGCCATGGTGCAACCCACTCTTCTCAGTGCAAATGAGATATCCAAAAAGAACCTGTAATGTCTTTATAGTTGATTACTTAGCAGTGCTATGCGTAATAGGATCCTGGTTTTACAATATTTTCTAGATACCTAAGCTAGCTTAAACAAAAACAATCTTCAACGGTAACCGTAGATTGAGCGAATTACCGAAAGTGTTCATACAATTTCCTATGAAAACCCACAATGGTTATTAAATACTTCTGTAATCTTAGCTTTATTAAGAGACAGGAAGTGCACAGCTTCCTTTCCCTTCTCACTCAGCTAATCTGGCTCTTTGATGGTCATGCGTTTGGAATAACCATGGGGTTTCCACCACAGCATCGTCTTCCCACAGCTAAATGGAATTAACCCTGTCAAGCCTCAAGAAAAAAAAAAAGAGAGAGAAAGAGAGAAGAAAAGAAAAAGGAAAAAAAAAAAAGAATACATCTCATTGTTAGAACAGAAATGCATTTGGAACTTTGAGTGAGTAGCAGCTTTGTTAAAATACAGCCCATCTGTGCTTAGGACATTTTGGTAGGGCCACCAATAAAAAAAAATCAATTTCAGAAAACGGGAGTTAGCTTGCAAAACGACCCACGGTTATGCTTTATTGCTACCTGTAGATGTCAAACATTTGGTATCTTCTCAATCACGTTCATTAAGTATTTTTTTAGATTCTGAATTAACATCTGCTACTGTTTTTAGCCAAAAGACCCACACTCCCAGAAGGAAAAAAAAAATAGATGGAAACGTCAGCACCTAGTGAGTTAATGTAAGAGTATGACAGGGAGGCAAGTTTTCTATGAATTGGGAAGCACAGACCATAGTAAACCACTGGATAATCCCTGTCCCGCTGAGTGGTTGCCCCAGAGGTCTGATACAGTGCCAAAGCCTCTTATGCATACTGAGACAAAGCTTATTTCAAGCCAAATTCAGTTCCTAAAGCCACCATACTGCTCCCTGACAACCTCCAGTCGCACTGCCTCTGTATTTGTGTTTCCTGCTGTTTATATTTACTTGTTCCCAAAGCCACAATAGCTACAAAAACAAATACGTGTTATGCAATGCTTTGTATTGATGCAGGTAAAGTGCTCTGCTCCCTTTTTTACTTGTACGTAGCTTGTGCAAATAGGTTTGTAATATATACTGAGATTAATTTGGTAATTATAGACCAGTTTAGAAACATGCATTAAACAACAGGTCATATAGCCACCATTTCTATTCCAGAATAATTCTGTCTTGACCCTTGAGCAAAGATGAGCAAATGTGTATTCAAAAAGAAATTTATTTGAATTGCCCATTTCCTTTGCCTTGTCAGGTCCCAACTGATAGGCTGTTTGGATTTTTATTGCAATCTTTTCGACCTTTGGCAAAGGATTGTTCTAATTTATCTGATTTGAATGTTGGCAACATGCTTTCAAGATATTTTTTTAATTGGACTAAATAGAATATAGGTGGTTTCAGGAAGGTATTTTTATTTTTAAGTCAATTCTATTCATTCTTCATAAAAATAGGATTATGCCCATTGTGGGTGCATAAATACATAGCTTGCAGAAGTGTTTGTAGTTTCTCTAGTACAAGAATGTCACTGAAATCTTCTAATGTAATCTGACAGAGGTAACAGAGTAACTTTTTATAAAAGGAAAACAAATAAAGAAGACTAAATTAAATGTAATCACATGTACAGCTCAAAAATGAAAAAATGCGCTTTAAGCTTTTTATTATTTAAGGCTAATATAAGCACTAAGAGTAAGTGGTTGGTGAATGTATCTCGTATCAGTTTCAAACTCTGTACTCAAATAAAAACTTTGGGAAGCAAAAAGAAAATAATATTCCTGCTATTAAGATATAGATGTCTTTAGAGCTCATCCTTTTACCTATACTATAATTAGATACACTATTTAAAACTGGAAAATATATAATTGAATATTAATTAAACAGAATATATGTCAAAATGTTAAATTTTTCCATGGCTACATCACAGAAGCAAGCTTTGAGAATCTATATAGTTATGAGAACATACAGCCTTTTTTTTTCAGTTATTCTTTTTTTTTTCTTCTTTATTTAGGGAGTTACTCAAATTCAACATAAGTTAGTTAAATTTTAAAATTCATTGTGTTCCTTTCCAGAAGTGAATGTTCAATCCTAGACACTCAAGACAAATACAAACATAAATAATAATTAAAATAATAATCTCACAATGTAATTTTTAGTCGTGATTGTGCTAGAAAACCACAATCTTATTTTCAGACACTCTCTTTTCTAACCCATCGTGGACCGTTTCATTTCTAGTCTTATAACGGAGTCCCATACACCAGTATGAAAAGTGGAAACTATTGAGACAGAAAAATAGGTGTAAATTTAAGGCCCAAAATAATGTCAGTATATAAACAGGCAAGGCACTGTATGCCATCCCATTTCACTGGGTTTATAGATTTAACCAACATATTTGGCAACTTATTTCATTTAAATGACTAAAGTTCGATAATTCCAAAAACATTACACCAACCAGGGGACAGCTTAAGCCACAGTTTAGTAATTTCCTTCTTAAGTGAAGAGCAAACATTTTGCTAGTATTCTTTTAAGTGGAAATGGCAATCAGTCAGGGCAGAAGGACAAAAAATAAGTCAGCTAATAGATTAGAAAGTGATCCCATACTTCCAGACTGAGACTTAGAAAAATGACAGAAAATCTTTTACAGAATTGTTACTCATCTTGAACTTATTTGCAGTTTTACTGTATTATTCACATGAACATATACAGCATGAGGCCCTTCAATTGTCTACATCCATCGTTTAGTACCAAAGGGGTGGAAACTGTGGGAAAGGAGTAGACCAATGGTCGTCAACTGGCAGTGACTTTGACCCCCAGGAGACGTTCAGCAGTGACTGGAGATACGTTTTTTTTTTTTTGCGGTACGTGGGCCTCTTGCTGTTGTGGCCTCTCCCGTTGCGGAGCACAGGCTCCGGACGCGCAGGCTCAGCGGCCATGGCTCACGGGCCCAGTCGCTCCGCGGCATGTGGGATCTTCCTGGACCGGGGCACGAACCTGTGTCCCCTGCATCAGCAGGCGGACTCTCAACCACTGCGCCACCAGGGAAACCCTGGAGATACTTTTGATTATCACAGGTAGGGAATGAGGTGCTACTAGCATCTGGTGGGTAGAGGCCAGGAATGCTGTTAAACCTATTACAGTGCACAAGACAGCCCCACACAAGAAAGAGCTACCTAGCCCCAAACGTCAACAGTGTCAAGGCTGGAAGACTAAAACCGAACAAACAAAAACAACAAAACAAAATAAAAGGATGCTCAACTGAGATTTTCTTTTTTTCTATTGTCCCCTCCTTCCTGGAGAAAGATAGATAAAACTCATGATAAAACAACTGTCATCACGATCACCTTTGTGATTTTATTGATGGCTCTAAATTTCTAATTTAAAATGATATTTTAAAGTTCCCAGGCTGTTCTTGTGAATATCAACTTTTCTTTGGAGTGTTGTCTCTTTCTCCTGGTACTTTAAATCACAGATGCTACTTTTTTCCTCATCCTCAGGATCAGACACTCTCAGAAGCAAACCCAGCATTTTTCTGGACCTAGCCTATGAAATCATTTGCACTTTTAAAATGGGAGAAGGAAGAAAGGGATAAACCAGGAGCTACAGTCCCTTATCCTGGGAATTGTCTAATAAGCTAACGTTACAAGGATGCCCCCAATGGAAATGACCAAACAAGGTGGGAATGTGGTAAAAAATTCTAAACTCATATGTCATCCTGGCGTTTGGATGCACACTGTTTACCATCATTTAAAAATGAAGACAAGAAACACAACAATCCTCTAGCCCAGCACGTCCCAAAATATATTCCTCACAATAGCCCCTCAAGAAAAGGATTCAGTGGTCAAATAATATTAGCAAGCATAGCAAACAATTACTGCCATGCTTAGAAATTCTCAACACACATTATACAGTAATGATTCTGAGAAATGCTGCAATAGAAGCTTTACTTTTACTGTTTAATTAACCTAGTGTTTCTCAAACTTGACCAGATGAATTTTTTTATTGTGATTAATTTTATTGTCCTCACTGCACCTGTTAACATTTAGGAAGAACCAGCCCAGTGTTTCTAATGTAGAATAAAATCATTCCTTTTCATCAGATCTTAAAGAGCATATAAGCTTATATGTTTTACATGAATCATGAAACACAATCTTTTTACGATAAAAAAGAATCTCTGAATGTTCAAAAACCACCTAGCTAATGCTACATGTACTAATTACTGAAGAAGTTAAACTCCACCAGGTGCAAAACAGCCTCCGATTAAAAACATTATTTCCAGCCAAAGGCAGAAAGGCTTTCTAAAGCCATCTCATTTCATGCTCCCATGAGCCTGTCCAAGTAATATAAAAAACTAAATGATCAAAATTACTCCTCTCAGTTAATATTTCTGGACCTGGAACCATCTGATCACTGTCCAACATGTAGAACTTAAATACTGCATATTCATAAACAACATGTGGTTATTCTCCTTTTCCATTTCAATTTTTTAAATTAATCTTATTTCCCTATCACTCCTGCAATCTACATTAAGTATGTGGACTAATGATAACAAAAGGATTAAAATATATAAAGAATTGCCCCAACTGCTTTATATGTAATAGCTCCCTTCCAACAACTGAGCAGTAAGACTATTATTCCCATCTGAGAACCGAGAATCAAACTGATAGCACACTTTGAACTACTGTGATAGATTTAACTGGAATAAGCATTTTACACTTAGCAAATATTGTACAAACATTATTTCCTTTGTTTCTCATTTTTAAAAAAATATTTGTAAGGTAGGTATTCATCCTCTTGTTTTGTGTGTGAAGAAATGGAGGAAGATCGGTAACTCTCCCAAGATCACAAAGCCAAACGATGAATCCAAAGTGAACCTTATCCAAGGCCATTTCTGCTTTATCCAAGGTGCTGCTGCTGCGTGCTTTCAGCCCTTCTGGGAAACTCTTCAGCCTTGCCCCCAGCTCTTATGTGGGACAGCAGAGAAGCACTCACTAAGCTCTGAGATGCTTGTCCTTTGTGGCTTAGCTTGGCTAAGACACAAGAAGAGACAGTTGAGAATAACAATTATTTGGATGCCTGGAAATACTCAGCAGGTAAAAATGACCTGTGCTAATATTGTATTTATTAAGTAAAAAATGGTTTTCCCTCTTTTCTAGTTGGAGTTTTCCTGCATAAATTAACTTTGTTTAACCTCCAGCGTTCACTGGTATTTATAGTATGTCATTTCTATGCCAGTACACTAATAATAATAGTATTAAAAATATTAATGAGAAACAAAGGAAGATGAGGAAACAGATACCATAAAGATAATGTTTAATATTTTCTACTAATTTTATATTAAAACAGCATAACAACATTTACCTATTTATTTTCTGGAAGATACACTTTTTTTTTTTTTTTTTTGCGGTATGCGAGCCTCTCACTGCTGTGGCCTCTCCCGTTGCGGAGCACAGGATCCGGACGCACAGGCTCATCGGCCATGGCTCACGGGCCCAGCCGCTCCGCGGCATGTGGGATCTTCCCGGACCGGGGCACGAACCCGCGTCCCCTACCATGGGCAGGCTGACTCTCAACCACTGCGCCACCAGGGAAGCCCTGGAAGATACACTTTTAATAATTAGCTTCCCAGACTTGGTACAGAATTTACCAAAGTATGTGCAGTAAATAAATAAAACAGGATTTTTTTTGGTTTTTGCATTTTGTATAAGGAGTATTACAAAATGATGAAGGAACTCTTTAACAGGAGATTTTATTTTTCTTATCTTAATCTAATTTCTCACAGAAATGTTATACTAGAAAAATATAACACATATTGATTTTCTTCTTAAGCTGCCGCCTCCAGTAAGTAATATTTTGGTGACCTTAAATATTATATCTGGGCTTCCCTGGTGGTGCAGTGGTTGAGAGTCCGCCTGCCGATGGTAGGGGACACGGGTTCGTGCCCCGGTCCGGGAAGATCCCACATGCCACGTAGCGGCTGCGCCCGTGAGCCATGGCCGCTGAGCCTGCGCGTCCGGAGCCTGTGCTCCGCAACGGGAGAGGCCACAACAGTGAGAGGCCCGTGTACCACAAAACAAAAACAAAACCAAAACCAAAAAAATTATATCTAATTAGAAATCCAGGAAAATGAGATGTTTGTGCATAAAATTGAACTAACAAAGTAAGAGATGTTTGTGCATAAAACTGAACTAACAAAGTAACCTGACTCAAAACAAAGTTTTCCTTCCTCTATATAAACTAGTCCTGAATACTTTAAATTTCAGCACCCAATTGCATTTTTGAATTCTACTTACCAATGTGCTTAGCTCTCTACATACATTTTATCACAGCTGTTGTATAAATTATTCTCATAGTTGATAAAAGGACAAAATAGCTAGCAGTCTCTCAACTATGGCCAAATTATCTTCTGAGGCTTAGGATGACAATAATAGCAATTACAACGATACTAATAGATAACCTTTAGTTTTTACTTTGTGCTAGGCTCTGTGTTAATTGAGTTTAATCCTCAGAGCAATTCCATCGGAAGAGTATTATTATGACTATAAAATAATAATAAATATGAAACTGAGGCTCTGGTCTTACAGCCAGCAGGGGTGAACCCAGGAATTGTAGCCAAGCATCTTAACCTGAGAGCTAAAGCTTTTCACCACTATGTTATATGACACCCAGGAAGCACCAAAGAAAACCTTGACCTTGATATTTCCCTTGTTTACATTTTCCTCTTTGTGCTGTCAGAGCAGATTGGGTTGCCAGGGAAGGTTTAGAACTCACCAGACTTTCTGGAAGAACTTCAGACTAAGAATGCCTTGAGACCATGCCATATCAAAACTATCTCCAGAGTCATTCCAGTTTAAAGTCACATTCTAGAGCTTCCCAGGAGCTGTCTTATGGGGGGAGGAAAGCATCAGTCAGTCACCTGAACATCTGTAACAGTGAACAGCTATTTCAAGAAGCAGAGCTTTTCCCAGTGCGTTTTAAGCCCTCTCTTGGGAACAGAAGCTTACCCCACTGGCTTATAAAATTGAAAACAATCTCTTAGTCCAGTGATGGATAGGGCATCATTGCACAAGATGTTTCCTGAATAATATCATCCTATTCTTGGATAGCTTAAAGAGAAATTAAAGAAAAGAAGCAAATTCTGGGACTCTGGGCTAGTGAGCAATCTGTATGTTGACTGTATTCATGATGAACAGCAAAAGTTTAGAGTAAATTGAAAATATCCTAAAGCCATAAACTGGAAACTTCCTGCAATGAACCATATTCTTTAAGTGACGTAAGGAAAAAAGGAAGCCTAAAGAAGAATGAGAAGTGGGAAGGAAGGAGGAAAGTGAGGAAGGAGTAGAAAAAGAGAGAGGAAGGAAATAGTCAATTAAAAAAATTTATAAAATTCAAGTGCCCTAATCCCACTGAAGAGTCAACTTGTATTTTTGCTATGTCTCACATGAGCTGAAAATTTTGTCTAGTCCTGACGTATTCCTGGGGTGAACGATATGTAAATGTAACCGATGTGATGAGGTATACTATCAGATAATATATGTGACTTGTTTTTTTAAGATGACATTTTAGTGATTTATGTGAATCTGTTTTAATGCATTTATGGAAGTTCTGTAAATCTAATTCAGATATGTGAACTGAATTTTTAGTTCTATATGATAACACTGTTAGAAAAATATATTTTTCTTAGAAATGAATAAAATGTGCACGTGGGTGTAGATGTGTGTGTTTTCTACACAGAGTTTCTATCTCTTTTAATGTTATACTTTCTGTATGTTTGTGTGTTGGCTTCACATTCAATAATATACACTGAAGGTGTATATCTGAAATATATGTGATTAAACATTTGCATATTACATTTATATTTGTAAATAAAATAGGAGAGGTTATTTAATTAAATTCAATTTTCATATTTTTATAAAGTGAAAAATAGCCCCCTTGAGGCTCCTGCTACATGATAGTATCAAAATCACTTGTTTAATTAATTGATTAATATTGCATACATTCATCTTTTCTTATATTATGTTTAACTGACAGAAAGTACCTGGCCACTAAGTAAGTTGAAGATGATCTCAGACATTTAAAATTATTGCCTCTTCTCTTCCCTTTCCATGAACAAAGAGAGAATCAGGATGCCTATGATGATGACAGCAGAGTATTTGTAGATGGGTTTTTTTATTTTTACGAGAAAATATAGGTATTATGCAAAAGAATTATTAACACATAATTTTATACTTTAAATCCTCATTAGTAAAAATTAAATGTCATTTTTAAAGGCTAATGATTTATTTGTTTTAAAAGTTAAACATCAAATCAAATATCTAAGAAAATATCCTAAATAGTCTAGAACTATATGAGGCAGGGAGAGAAATGAGGTGAAGGGCAAGTACGGGCTAGTTCACAAAGGGCCTTACAGGCCTGAGTCAGGCGTACGGATTTTTATTCTAAGTACAGGAAGAGGCCGTAGAATGATTTTTTTTTTTTTAAGTCATGGTTATTGAGATATAATTTACCTCATGGGTATATAATTTGGGGTAGAAGCCCCTCAAAAACTCCACTTTATAAAGATGGGTTTATTCTCTTGTTTTCTCCAGGGGACACTTAGTACTTAGTGTATCTATGGAATTGGCACTCTCTCTCATATATATATATATATATATGTATGTATATATTATATATATATTATATATATGTACGTAATTATTATTTATGTTTTATTACATTCATATATGTGCTGGTTATATATATTCTGTCTCTATGTACTATATATATGTAACCATCACACATGTAAATGTAATAAAATTCACGCTTTTCGTGCATGGGTTTGAAGATTATAGACAAAAGTATAAAGCTGTGTAACTACCACAGTCAAGAAATAGATCATTTTCATCACCCAAAAGTTCCTTTGTGTCCTCCCCCACTAGCCACCACTGATCTGATCTTTGTTCCTATAGTTCTTCCAGGATTTCATAGAAATGGTATCATGTAGCCTTTTGTGTCCTGCTTCTTTCACTCAGCATAATGCCTTTCAGACTCATCCATGTTGTTGTGTGTATCAGTTGTTCACTTTTACCTAAAGAATTCCATTTTAAGAATGTACTATTTGTTTATCCATTCACTGGTTGATAAACATTTGGGTTCTTTGCAGTTGGGGCCAGCTCTGGAGGCTTTTAGAGAAGAAGTGACATGATTTGACTCACACACACAAAAAACCACTTTCTGACTGTTGTGTGGAGAATGAATTTTAGGGTGTCTAAAGTGGGAGGCCAGAGGCAGGGAAGCCAGCCCAGTAGTCCAGGTGACAGAAGTTGGTGCTGGTTCAAGTGAAGACAGAAAGAAATCAATACTTACTTTGAAAGCAGAGTGTAGAGCATTTGCAGTAATGAAAGAATGGGAAAAATCAAAAATGCCTCCTTAGTTTTTGTCTGGAGCACCTAGCTTATTGTGTACCTCTTCATTTCCAATTACCTATCCCCATATCACTTTAGCATAACCACTCTATGGGTATCATTTAGTAAAATTAAATTTGGGACATCAAAAGTTTGAAAATATAGAATTTTCCATGAAACCAACAATCTCTCATTCAGTTCCATAAAAACAAATCTTCTGTGACAGGCAGGTTACATCTAGAGCCTTTATAATAAGTCTCTCCAACACTATCTTTCAACAAACACAATTTAATTTGTCTTCAGAGCTACACTTGGAACACTAAGAGTAGATCAGACAAGGTGGGAAATTTTAAATCCTGTCACATTCACATTTTGGTCTAAATATTAATTGAAGAAAAATATTAGAACTGTAAGAGTCTTGCTTATACTGGGATGTCTAAGGCAGCATGTCATTCTGTGAGACATTATTCCCAAGGTGGTTCCAATTCCAGAGAATGAACTAGAGGGAGTTAATTCTCCCTTTAATTCTGAGAATTGGGCACTTGCACTGCACAGTTTATAAAGAGCTTCTACCCCAAATCTCCCACTTCTAACAAATAGACGCTGTGGACTGGATTATTCTTACTGTGCACTTAGTAATTTTGGAAGTTGAACTCACTGAGAATCATATTTTGGTTTTTCTAGTGTCTGAAGTGTATAATTACATAAAAGTAAGACTGCTTAATAAAATTGCTTACATTTATATCCAGACCAGGTCTTCACTTTGAGCTGCATAGAATACAGTGTGTGTGCTTAAATTCTTAGAAAGCATTTTGGGTGAGTTTTACTTTCTCTGTACTCTGTACTCTGAGTTTCAACTACTTATCTGCAAAGTGGGGCAATAACACCAGCTTCACAGGCTCATTGTCAGGATTTTAGAGGATGACGTACATAGTGGCCAACAGCCGACATTAGAAAGAGCTGAATAAATGGTAGCTATTCCCATTAGCAGCAGTAGTGTTGTCATTGCTAATCAAACTCGGCTGCAATGTTTATCGCCAACAATAAGCACAAGTCAGCTAGCTGGGTTGCTAGAATTTGGAATTCAGCTCGGTCACTTATACACAATATTTTACTCTCAGAACATCAATAAATCAGTGAAACTTTTCTATGTAATCAGCTCTGAGCATGTTAATTGAAATACAGTAGAATCTCTTTATCACACATTTATATTAAAACACATTGTATCTGCTTCTAGACTTGGTGTAAAGCCCTGGAAATATAAAGATATATAAAGGAAAGCTGTATCAAAGAGTAAAATCTTGAAAGGAAAAGACATTGGTGTACAACTAAAGGCAATGCAAGGCGGGGTGTGCTACAAAAGAAATACATACAAGTTATTATGATGGGAAGAAGTGACAACATTTGAAGAAACAATGGTTAGGAAAGGCTCTGTAGGGCTTTACATTCAAACCTTTGTAATAAATCATATATAATATTGATCTATTGTGTTCTGTATGTTATACTTGGGATACATGGCTACACATGTGCACAGACTTTTCTAAATGCTAAGTGCCTTCCATCTCAAATCAAGTAGGGCATTTTTCTCCCATCTTATGCTAGACATTGTGTAAAACACTGGAAGGCATATTAAGAAATAAATGTGTATATTAATGAGCTAGCATATGTGCTTACTGTTACATAGAGCAACACAGAAACTTTCTCATTGAGGTCTTCTTAACCAATCTAATTGTACCTTTTTACTACTCTGTAATTAACCCACATTTGTTCTTCATAGAACTTAACAACACTAACTGAAATTAAATTCTTGTTTCGTCCTTCCTTCCTTCCTTCCTTCCTTCCTTCCTTCCTTCCTTCCTTCCTCCTTACCTCCCTCCCTCCCTCCCTCTCTCTCTGCCTTTCTTCTTTCCCCCCTCCCTCCCTTCCTCCCTCCCTCCCTCCCTTCCTTTCTTTCTTTCTTTCCTTCCTTCTTTCTTTTTTTTTGTCTGTCTCCCAAACTAGAACATAAACTTCAGGAAGGCAGGAACTTCTCATGCTTCCCTGCTCTGTCCTCAATGCTGAGAATCCTGCCTGACCCCTAAATTATAAAATTTGTAATAAGTGAAATTTGTAATAAGTGGATAAGTAATGAATAAGTGGATGTAATGGATAAGTGGATGTAATGGATAAGTAATGAATACACACAGAAATACATGCATGTATTAGCTTCATAATTCCACAAGAACTAACCCCATTCTTACCAGCCATTAAAGTTTTGAATTTATTGGATTTCTAGAAAACTTGTGAAATTGGTTGCCAAGTATAAATGACTCAAAAATGCATAACCAAATGAGTTCCATGAATTCTACTGACAAATATAAATGAGTCTTGTCTCCTGTTTACCATGATTCTCACATGCATCTTTTCTATCTATAAAAATAGCCGTCATTAAAGTACAGCAAATATGACAATGGTTTATGAAACTTGCATATGGATATGAGAATATTTCGTAAACTCTACATTACAACTAAATACGTGAATTTATGTTTTGTTTAGTGGGGGAAAAATCCAGCTGAACTGAAATTATAATCACATATTTACCAATATCTTAATTATACTGCCATGATATCAAAGCCTATAACATGAGGAGAATTTTTATCACGTCTCTGGTTTAGCTACATTTTTTTTTCTCACTCAGCCCCCAGGAAAATATTCATGAGGTAAAACTGGCAATACAAAAATAATTATTTGAAAAAGATTATATGAGGTGAGTTGTTGCTTCTCTACTGGATGCCAGTTTAAAATTGAGCTAATTTGTTTTACCAGTAGCTTAAGAAAACCCCAGCACAGCGGCTCGACAATTATATCCAGGTGCAAGGACTTAATTCAACAAATTCTAGGTGGATGCTTCCAGTCTGCACGGTGGGCCCCATTCTCAGCTGTGGCTAAGAACAGATGCCTTGTAAAGCCGCTGTAAACACAATCTACTCAGTCCTTGAATAGAGATGTTGAAATGCTTCCAAAAAAGAATAATGAATGTGATATTACTATGACCATAATTCCAATACACACATCACTGAAGAAAATGACATGGTAGGAAATATTTTAAATATATGAACAAAATAAGGAAAGTAATTTATTCCTTTGCATTATTCTTCTTTAACATAAAAGGTATACATACATATTTACATTGAAAAATTATAAATGTTCATATAAATTTTAAGATAATTTGTAATGCTATATATCATATATACACAAACTAAATGTAAACTAATATAATATATATAAACTAAAACCATAAACACCAATATACACATAGCAAATGGTTTCTGAAAGGGCTTTAGTGCTGCTTCAGACAAGTTTAGAATGTCGGATGAGGAAAATGAGCTTCTGAATGATAAATACGCTTGCCCAAGTTCATGAAGCAGCTTAGCTAGAGAGACAAAATCATAGTACAAGAGCCTGCAACCTCCCTTTTTTAAAGTCATGATTTCTTAAATCAAACAAATTTCAGGTTCTTGCCTTATTTACTTTTTAAATAACTTTCTTTAAATGATATTGAGCAAAATAAACAAAAGCATATCATGACTTCAGGGCTGGAAACATATAGCCATACAATGAGTATTTTATTTTTCCAGTCTACCTTTAAATAATAATCTTCTCAGAAACTGTTGTTTTTCACTCACTGTTAAGTTAGAACTGGAAAAAAATTCTAACTTAATATTGTAGCAAACTGACTTTTCTTAAATTGCTATAATACTTACAGATGTGCAGGCATATAATGGATTTAGACATAATTAAAATTTACTGGTAATTACTAGTATAGCAAGACTAGCTAACCATTCTCTATATACATCTCTATAACCTTCAGCTTGCCAATGTTGCTAAGTCTAAATATATGAATAGATGACTATCAAGATTATTTTAAATTGGGAATTATATCATAAGAAATATATCATAAGACAGTTATTTTGGCACTCTGCCATTTCTCATTTCATCCCAACCAAGAGTTTTCTATCAAAGTTAGTTTTTATAAACAAATTTTTCTGTAAAACTTATGACAATTTCCACATTACATTTAAAATTTTTTTCTGTTATCATTTCTTGTTTTTAAATTAAGCCAGAAAGCTTTATTTTATTAAGAATACTCTGTAAACATTAACAATACTAATTAGAGGTATGTCAGACAATTTGAATTAAACCATTGGGTAGTGCTTATTCAGATGTAATGTGAATAGTCCGGACATTGTGAAAAACAACCGAATGGGACACACATAAAAAAACTGTCAAAATTCTAAACCAAGTTCAACCAGGCGTACAAGACTAGCTCCCATGAACTGAAAGGAAAAATTAAAAGCAGTAAGAGGTCCTGAAAAATCTTAAAGCTGGATAACAACTTTTCTCATCTTTTGCTAGTGGATCTTAAAGAAGACATTAATAAGCTTTAATAGACTACAAATTCTGGGACAGAGATTTTAGATAATAGTAATCTAGCAATTTCCATCCTCATTATGCCCAATTTCCTTATATGTAAAAAAAGTAATTTGGATGTGATATCCAATGCATAACAGCAAGATCATAATTCCATTGTGATGTCCATACCCAAATAAGAAACCTTAACTCAAAGAATCAAGCCTTAATTGCTTCATTGTAGAACACTGAAGTTGTCATATAGAAAGACAACTTCCCATTTGAGGGAGAGAAGATAGTTTACCCTGAAAACAGTTTAAACCAACATAGCAACATACAGAATGTCTAAAAACAAAAATATGTTGACAATCATGTTTTTCTTTTCTTTCGACGAATATTTCTTGAACACAAAAGTGTGCTAACAGGTATGAAAATACATAAAAACTTAATTCTGATCCTGCAGGAACTCAAATTCTCATTAGAAACAAAACATTATAATTAAAAATAATATTTAGAAGGATATAATTTTTAGTTAAAATACTTAATAAAATGTAGAGATTTTATTATAGTGTTTGAAATTTGAAAATGTATACATTTAAGCTAGTTATCCAGATTTAGAAGCTAGTTTCATTTTTCCTACTCAGGTGAACAAAAATTTATTATTCTGTTCAATATCCAAGTATTTGATAAGGACTGCGAATGAAACATTAAAATATCTGACTTGTAGGACTTCCCTGGTGGCACAGTGGTTGAGAGTCCGCCTGCCGATGCAGGGGACACGGGTTCGTGCCCCGGTCCGGGAAGATCCCACATGCCGCGGAGCAGCTGGGCCCGTGAGCCATGGCCGCTGAGCCTGCGCGTCCGGAGCCTGTGCTCCGCGATGGGAGAGGCCACACAGTGAGAGACCCGCGTACCGCAAAAAGAAAAAAAAACTGACTTGTAAACTGAACTCCAAATAATGAAAAAAATCCAAAAATCTTAATGTTTTCACACAACAATTTAACCAGAGATAAGAGAGAGAATTCCCAGTCTCCTGTGATCCTTATCACAAAGCCTACCATAGTCCGTTAGCGCGTACGAGTGACCTTGGAGATGATCTAATACAAAGCTCCCATTTCTCAGGTCAGAAAGCCAAGGCCCAGAGACAATGAGTGACTTGCCAGCTAATTAGTGACACAGACTTAGATCTCAGGTGTCCTCTATTTCAGTCTGGAGAAACCAAATACTGTACTATGTTAATCCTTAGCTAAAATTTATTATTTTTTTCCACATGTAAAAAGTAGATGCTGAAATTGTTGGCAGTCTAAAGAAAGAGGAGTTTCAAATCACTCAAATTTACAAAATCAGACTGTATCATATGAAAATTGTGTGAACATCTATCACCACCCTCTATCCCAAGTTATACTGGCAGCATTACAGGAAAATTACTGTTTATTTTGATAAACCCATGAGATAAATGAAATTTGAGCATTAAAGAGTATTGATCTTGCTAAAAGTGCTAAGTGACCCAGAATTTCTTAAGCATAGATAGGTAGAAAGCAGCCACTGGGGAGAAAAAATATCTCCTCTTGAGAAGGAAGAAGGAAATATTGCCTCCTGGTATAGAAAATTACTTTAACTTCTTGAAATCACTGAAAATTATGCTGCCCATGTTAAGATAAATGTTCCACCAATACCCAAAATCATACCTAAAAGTAAACACGTCCTATTCTTTATGCTCTGAAACACAGCAAAAGAATGTGTCTTGTAACTTATGTGAAAGTGGTGGGGATAATGATAAAGTCATGAAATATCATTTCTCTGTTGAGTTGTTAATATGATTTTTTTTTTTTTTCGGTACGCGGGCCTCTCACTGTTGTGGCATTTCCCGTTGCGGAGCACAGGCTCCATACGCGCAGGCTCAGCGGCCATGGCTCACGGGCCCAGCCACTCCGCGGCATGTGGGATCTTCCCGGACTGGGGCACGAACCCGTGTCCCCTGCATCGACAGGCGGACTCTCAACCACTGCGCCACCAGGGAAGCCCTGTTAATATGATTTTTAGGACAATTTCACAATATAGTTTAATTTTAGCTTCAAAGAACATTGTTCTTAATTTCAATTTTTTTATGCTTATACTTCACAATAGGTAATTACAAGTGTAATCATTATTGGTCATTGGCCATTAATTTGTTTCAGCGTATGTACCTCAGTGGGCAGTAATTACTGCACAGCCTTCAGTAAGATATCATTAACAAAATGAGAAGACCAGAGAAAATATGTTAATTACTGTAAGTGCTCCATTGGTTCCTCCCTGGAATAAACATGTCTAACAATTAAGATCACACTTACTTTTTGCCAGACTATATTATGCAGTGAAAAACAGAAGAGAAAAAAAAAAAAAAAAGGCAACACTACATAATTTGAAGAGAAGATATTTGGGAGGATTAATATTATTTTCCCTTTAAATTCAAGTCAGCAAATCTAATGACCCAAAGATAGAAGGCAGTTCTTGCACCAAGCAGCAATTTCATAAAAGCTTATTGTTAACAATGAAGGAAAAAATTAATCGACTACTGTACCCTGTTACAATTACGATGAAAAATATCTCAAAATTATGGAAATGTTTTAACATTTTTAAACTGTTGTAGAGCAAGTTAAATTGATTTCCTATTAGTCCATGTAAAAATAGACTGGGGCATGTTTTAAAGGCTCCAATTAAGAACTTGTAATATACCAAACTCACTTAGAACATAACTGGTTTTGGTGACCAGTGTAGAGTTCCAAGTATTTCTTAGCATGGTATTTACAGTACATTGCTAACATGAAAGCATAATCAAAATTCAGTTCTCTCTGGCTTTTAATCCTCATTGCTCCAGTGCATTGCTCAGAACTTTCTAAGCATGTTAGTTTTTCCTAAGCATTTGTTTTCTGTGTCTTCAGATCTATATATACATAAATATACATTTCCCATCACTATTCGTTTAAGCCGTCTGCAAACTGAGTTTGCCGGGCATCTCAGATCCAAACCCTGCAGCTGTTCCTGCCTTTCCTTTATTGTCCTGAGCAAGTCACATCTCATTTCACCCTCATTTTTCTGCAGTTTCAGGCCTTTCCAATCTCTCTTCCAACTGCTCCAGCTGTACCTTTTACAACCCAGCTGTTGGGAGACTTTTACAGAGACCCTCCCTCTTGCTGACCTCAGGCCACTCCGACCCTAAGTTGCAGATTCTGTGGTCCTTTTCTTTTTTTAACTTTTTATTTTCTATTGGAGTATAGTTGATTAACAATGTTGTGTTAGTTTCAGGTGTACAGCAAAGTGATTCAGTTATACATATACATGTATCTACTCTTTTTCAAATTCTTTTCCCTTTTAGGTTGTTACATAATATTGAGCAGAGTTCCCTGTGCTATACAGTTGGTTATCCATTTTAAATACAGCAGTGTGTACATGTCAATTCTCTGGTCCTTTTTGATGTTCTCTCAGTCCAATTCAAGTCCTTCAAACCCCCCTTGACCTAAGCCATTTCAAGTCTATTTGGACTTCATTGTGATCACTTGCAAAATTACAGGATTGAGGATAAACAATTAAAACTCACACATCATCATAATTATTAATATTTATGCAGTATATATTTTTCCTAAGTTTAGGATGTGTACACTTTAATAAGATTTGTAAATAGTATTGTCTGGAATAGTAACATCAATAATAATTGAAGTCTAAAGACAACAAGCTACACAGACCACTACGGTTCACTACAGACTGCCTTCCCAGTACTTTTATAGTCCTTTTTCATAAACTTGAACAGCTAGACGTGTTCCTCTTTGAATGGTCAGAAGAGTCTTTAGCAACGGTGATAACTCAGAAGTTTTCAAAACTAACAAATTAGCAAATGCTTCAAAATACAACTAGTCAATTTAAATATAAAACAATCTCTGTCTCTGACCTCCTCCTTCAGGTAACCTTTTTTGGTATTCTAGATTCGGTCTCTTTCTTATGTTCCCAGAGAACCCGGGACTTCCCTCTATGAGAGCACTTATCATTTTGAATTGTGGTTCTCTGTTTGTCTCCTCCAGCAGACTATGAAGACTTAAGAAAAATGGATTATGTATCTCACACACAATGTGTGCTTGATGAATTAATTGAGTCAATGGCCTTAGGTTTAAAAAAAGTTTTTGAAGTTAACAAGTAGTTGAGAGGCAAGTTTAGACATTGAGAACTTCAGTTTAGGTATGTTAAAATACCTAAATGGGAATTCCTTTTTTGTGTGATTTATTTGTCTGTTGTTTATAGAGTCAGCCCTCTGTATCCACAGGTTCCACATCTCAGATTCAACCAACTGAGGATAGAAGATATTCTGGAAAATAATTCCAGAAAGTTCCAAAAAGCAAAACTTGAGTTTGTCATATGCCAGCAGCTATTTACACAGCATTCACATTGTATTAGGTATTATAAGTAATCTAGAGATGATTTAAAGAATATGGGAGGATGTGTGCAGATGACATGCAAATACTATGCTGTTCTATATAAGTGACTTAAGCATCTGTGAATGTTAGTATCTGTTGGGGGTTGGTTCCTGGAACCAGTCCCCCACAGATACAGAGGCACATCTGTAATTATTGTCTCAATTCCAAGTACCTATGCCTACTAGATTTGAAAACTACTCTATTATTCTTTTAACTTTCTCAGGGCCATTCTGAGTATTTAAAGTTTCTGATTTCTATACAACGTGCATCAATTTATCTGCTCACAGAAATGTTTATATATCATAGAGGTACATATATACATACCTATAACTCATCTATCTAATAACAAAGGCCATATTTCCATTTCATGGAAATAGCATTTCTATAGACACTACATCTCAGGAAGACACAGGGTCTTACTTTCACTAAAAATTTATATAGCTTAAAATAGGAAAGCAAACAAGAATCTAATTAATGAATTTCCTAATAAATTATTTCCATTTAATATACACATAAACATAGCAACAAATCTAAATCTGAGAAATCCATAACTTTAAAATAAAAGTTAAATCCAATATAATTTTAAATAATGAAAGAAAAGATATAATTATCATTGAAATACAGTCAATCTATGTGGTCTCAGGGTATATCCAAACAGTATATTTTAAAATGAGCACATAGTGATCATTAGCTACTCAGAAAATGATCATCAAAGTAATGAGAAAAAGTAAGAAAGCTCACGAGATGCCTCAAACTTTACACCTCTTTAAAAGTATCCTTAATGTTTAAATCTAAACTTAAAAATTAAGCTTATCTTTGGCTACTACTGGCCATGGGAATTCATAACTTAATTATCAATACAACAGTAATATAATTACATATCCTATTTTTTTTTTCAAGAAATACATGAAGCCAAAGCTGAGGCATGATTCTGAGGTCCTCTCTAGACATTCCTTGGACTAGTGCTGCCTTTACCTAATTTTGTGACTTGCAGCCACCTGTAGCCAGAAGTCATTTTGAACTCATTATCACAATAAGAATAAACTTAAGTACCTTATTTTTTCATTTGAATTTGTTATAGCATAGGTGTCTCATCCTTCATAATTTTAAGAAAAACCTTAGTCTCCCTACTCCCTTCTATAGCCACAATAAAAACCAAAGCATCAGTTACTGAGTTGGGGAGAGGCAGGAAACTGCAACTCCCTTTTTGTGTTAAATATATAGAATAGGGTACTGTTTCCCAATAAAAACAAGCTTGCTTACTTTTCTTGAGTTCCCTATAGCACAGGCCAGTCACTTAGTACAACAGATGCTCAAGTATGTGATAATTGATTCTTTAATTCACACAAAAATAGAAAGGACACTGTAAGTGCAATTTTCAGCTTCCACCTAAGGCCCCATTACTCAAAAGGAAAATGTCATCCACTGGTACACTCATTGATGGTAGGAAAATAAATTTCTGGAGGAAATTTGGCAAAGTGTCAAAAGTCTTTTTTTTAAATTGCATACCATTTGACCCAGAAATTCTACTTCTGGGAATTTTTTAAGAAAGCAACTTGGCTAGTAAGCAAAAGTACAAGAATGTTATTAGAGTACTGCACACAGTCATGAAAACTGGTAATAACCAAAATGTTTAACAAGAAATTAACATGGAAAATAAATTGCAGTACAATCAAACAATGATACAAATAAAGAAAAGTAGTTGAGATACATTGACTGAGTAAATAAACAATGTTGTACATATAGAATGTATAGTAAACAGAATGTATAGTAGTGTGTGAGCCTGTTTACACACATATTTGCTATGGCACAGAGACAATATGCACATCAACTTGCTTCTCCTCCAGACTGGGCATATTGCTTGACTACGTTTCCTAGTGTAAGCAGAAATGTATTGATAGTTCACCATTTTGCGGTCTAAAATGTATAAACACCTCTCTTACCATCCTCTCCCTCTCCCCACTGGCTGGAGGTCAAAGGGCAGGAATCTCCAGTAGGAGGCTTTCACGCTGGCACTGCCCAGAGTGACCGCATGGACCAGAGCATCCCTGCGCCCCTCCCCCCACTGCTGGCAATCCCCTCTAAGTAAGAAAGAAACTCTTGCGTTAAGCCCCCAATATTTTAGAGGATATCTGTTCAGCAGTTGAGGTATCCTGACTAATATTATTCATATAAAAGAGTGAAAATATTATATATATCAAAATATTAACAGTATTAATAGTCACTATTTTATATTTTACATTGCTCTTGCTTAAACACCTATTTTGTAATAAAAAAAACTCACAAATGGTTTTTCTCGACCCCTAAAGGTATGATTTCCAAATACAGAAAAATGAACGCCTGTCTTTCATTACCACAATACATTTATGAAATATAAGGGAAGTATAGAATTTCACTAATCCTTCCTAAATTATGCCATGTTCTGGTGTGACCATATTCTTCAGAAAATAACTTAAGCATAATATACAATTAGTTGCTTTACAGGGGCATTTTTGCCTTGGTTAATGTCCTTAACAAAAGCCATAAATTATCCTCTTAACAGTTGCTACTATGGAGCAAAAGCTCTACTACAAGTTCATTTCCGCCCCTCAAATCCTAAACAAGTTAAACACCATCCTACACTATCTCTCCGACATCTCCACACTTGAACGGATCATCTTGACTAAACACGTCAGACCTGACAAATTCTTTAGCTCTTAGAGTGAGTTTAACTCAGTTTTGAGCCCTCTGACATACCAGTCAAAACTCTGTTAATGTGATTTACAGTTAAACATAAAAACATCATTAAAATAACGATAAGAGGTTAAGGCCTCGAGCTACAAATGTGGAGAAGAGAAGGCCAGGCTGTGCTCCTGAGCTCAGTGAGCCTTGTTCAGCCAGCACTGCCTTGGCTGGGGCCTTCAGAGGGTCTTCTGTCAGGGGCACCTCAGCCAGAGCCAACAACACCCAAAGCATTTATAGTCTCTGCATAAAAGTATGCTAAAAATGTCTTGATTTAAAAAAAAAAAAAACAGCATTATTGTCTGATTCTTACTTTGCCTTTGCATAAAGATTTTACATCACCCTTTCTCTATACCCACTTTACAGGGGAGGAAATTGAGGCTAAGTTCAGGACAGTATCACAAGCTTATAGAACAAAGGTGTAACCCTTCCACCTCTACCACCATAATCTATCTCAAGCAGGCTTTTTCACTGTTTTCCTTCTCTTTCTTCCATGAAAATCCTTCCCAGGAAAATAAATCACACAAGTCTGAGCTCTTGCCCACCTTGATGGCTCCTGAGAACTTCTGGCTTGCCATCTCCCATACTGCTTTAGTCTGCAGATTTGATTTAACTTGTCTGTTTCTATTTGAAGATTTTTCTACATGTACTAGGCTAAATTCTCATCACTCAAAATCTTTCATCCCCATAGGATTGTCTGCTAGCCATAGTATTACCTCTGACCAGACTGTGAACTCTCACAGACAAAACATGTGTCGTATCCAGCCTTGTTTCCCTAGATCCTAACATAGGGCTTGGCTCATTATAATTTCTCAAAAATAAATATGTGAATGAATGACAGAAGTTACTTTATTTTTAAAGAGATATTAAATGAAATGAAATTCACAGTTTCTGAATGACTCATTGCAGTATGTACCAATGTTTCTAGTTCTGTTAGAATAGTCATTTCAATATCTTCCTACCTACCAAGAGTATCTTTCTAACCCTAGCTTTGCCTAGCCAGCAATTAAAGGCTTTTAATTGAAGCCCACAAGTATTGCAAATCTGGGACTCAAAACATTGCCCTTCATAAAATTATCTAAGTTGATTTTTCCTAATGGTAGGTTTACAAGTTACTAAAGACACTTTAGTCATTCATTCTTTCCAAAATTATTTACTGAACAGCCACTAAGTTCTGGAAACATGGAATTTAATGATGCATTCAATCCAGTTTCTGTAGTCAAACAAGTGAGAGACAGGTTAAGAAGAAAGACATAGAAAAATGCAATTACAGTGCAATGGAGAAATGCAGTAGGTATTAAGGGTGCGCACACATGTGCTGAGTGGAGGTGAGGACATCAAGGAAGGCCTTCCAGACGAGGCACCTCTTGATCTGAACCTCAATATAAGGCTTGCGTTAGATAGACGAAAAAGCAACTGGAGTTCTAAGTGCAGAAGAGATTATATGCAAAGCCACAGAGATGAGGGAAAAAACGGGTGTGTGTGGAGAATCATAGTACCATTCACTGCTAATGAAACATAAAAATGTGAGAGCAGGAAGATTTAAAGGAGGAGACTCGTAAGGGAAGAAAAGAAGCAGCAGGTAAGAGATCACTGTGTACCATGCTGGAATTTAGTCTTTGACTTCAAAGAATTATTTTGTACACAAAAATCTACTTTTGAGATAAATATTTATCATTAAAAATTTATATGCTGCCTAGTTTACCAGGGTTTGATTATTTTATATTAGTATTAAAATACTTTTCTTAAATAATCTTGAAAGAGACTATGAATCCCGTCATTTACATATTTTCTTAAGTTCTTGGTTTTCTTTCTAGGAAGGAATCAGGTACTTAGTCCTTTTGGAAGGTAACTACTGTATCTAAGGAATTGTTTCCTCAATGCTGTAGGTCCTGTTGGTATTCTCTCACTCGCTGGCTTGCTTTCTCTTTCACCCTCGCTATTGCTGTTTCTCTTTTTTTCTTTATCAACCATTTTACCTTTGATACCCTTTTCACAAAGGGGCTTAGTAACCATCTTTGTTTCTGCTGAAATGGTTTCCTAAGCCAACAATATGGAACGTTGCTCTCTGCTGACTATCTTTATGCATCGGGCCCGATCTTTTTCAGTTGTCATGTTGGCACTCATAAAACACATCTGGGACCTCAGGCTACGCTGAATCTTGCAAGAGGAGGGCATCAACGAAATTTTGGAATCCTCCGTTGATAATAATCCATTCAATATAGCACCTGGAGTGTTTTTTTTATTAGAGAGAGTAAGTGCTGTGCTAAGCCACAGTGATGCAGTTTGATGGAGCTGCCCCTGGAATGTAATAAAGAGCAGGGGACACGCTCCTCAGAGTGTGTTCCTGGATTAAAAGCCAATGGTTTAAGAGTTCACTGGAGAACCCAGACAGGGAGAGGTACTTACTCCATGGCTCTTGGCAACACTGAGCACATCACTTGTCTATTCTAGTTAGCTATTTACTTCCAGGTGCAACTCAAAGTGTAGTGCAAAAAAAAAGCAAAATTTTATCTTATGTTTGATCCTGGCTACCTTAAAAACACATTCAAGCCTATGTACTCATCCAACAGTGAAAATGCTTTTACTGCTACTGGGTTCAAAATATAATACCCATGCAACTGAAAGCTGTGTGCTCTCCTTAGTCTACACTTTGGAGATATAGTACAAAAGCTGGTATTTTCTATTTTAAAACATGTGATATGATTGCGGAGGGAGATCTGAAATTTTGCTCTTTGCTTTATGTGCAATTACTATTAAAAACAAGGATCTAAATAGAGATTCTTATCTTTTTCATATGAAATTAACAGCTCTACTACTTACTTTTACAAAGTGAAAAAAATCCAAGAGTTTTTTAATCTAAACAGTCTGGGGAAATTGATGATAATTCCAAATCCTAGGTTTAGATGATTGAATTCAATCATGCTTTTTTTGCAAACAAGAAGTATTTCAACAGTCATTTCTTCAATATTCCCATTAGTGACTTAAGGCTGAAACTTCAATTTGAAAAACAAAAAAAAAATTGATTTTGTTATTTCCTTCACCTTTGTGCAAGAGTATATTTTGCAAAAATGACTATAAATAACTTCGTTGTTCTAGGTATCTCTGAATAATTCAAATGACTTTTTTTCCGCAAAGAATAAGCATGTATATTAAATCACTCATCACATAAACGGAATTCTTTCACAAGCATATTGACTATTTCCTATCATAGTCAGGATCCTATTTTGAAAATATCTTGTTACATGTACTCCTGCTGACCTTTCTTCATTGAAGAGCGTCAAAATAACTGTGAAATAAGCTTTTAAATAATAGCAAAATCATCAACTATTGGTATAAACTATATTTATGATAAAAAGAAACCTAAAGAACATAAGTTTGCAAACATAAAAAATGAGCAGATGTTTTCTTAAGAACTTAAACCTCAATTCATAATTTTTTAAAGAATTAAATGCTTTAGATACCTCTGTATCACCTAGACAACATAGCTCAGTTTCTCCCGATGCAGTCTAACATGGCTCAACTCCTAAAACCAAATCCACACAAAACCCTATTTTAATTGATCAAAATAAATTGATTTTTTCTGAGAGGAAAAGGTACAAAATATCTTCATTATAGCTTCTATTCTTATTTCCACTTAAAGATGATAAATGATACAGCAAAATGATATATCTGTCTGCACTATTTGGGAACTTCCATGATTTGTAGAAAAGTTTTGTTTTTAATTAAAGTGTATTATACAACTTCAGAATTTTTCTTCTTTATTATGCCAAGGAAGCATATGGAAATTTGAACTCTGAAATATTACTGATTTGTTCTGATGCTAGAGCATTTTGCTCCTATGTAAACATTTCCTGTGACTTGAATATGATAACTTTGTACCCTAAAAAGTACATTATTATAAGTAGCATATGGTTTTGGCTCCTGAACCACGAGTAATATGCAAAAACTCAGTTTGCCAAACGAGTGATTGTAAACATTTGGTGCACCCTTAAGCTAAAGACAGAGATAATTACTGAATCCGGTTTTCCTTTTTTTTTTTTTTTTTTTTTTTAGCAGCCAGCTCAATTGTAGTCTCTTTCTGATTTTGCATTTATTTTTTCAGCAGCTGACTTGAAGTCTCCCTGCATGGTTCATAGATATAGACCAAATATTCGGGTCCTACAACCCCCTAAGTCTGAACACGCAGAGGTCAACATCAAGATAAATGACAAACAAGTTAATGATATACTTTACACCAATGATTGTGTTGAGTATATACTCTCTTAGTTCATTCTTTCATAATCATAAAAATATCCACTTTCACAAATGACATGGACTACCTCTTTTAATTTATATATTTTTTAAAACCTAAAAGTCAGTAAAAATGATTGAATTATTATGACTTTTCAAAGGGCTTTAGACCTTTATGAATTATAAAATACTAAATATGGAACTCAAAATACTAAATTTAGAGTTAACTCTAAATACATATTTAAAAATTTAAAAGAATGTATTAATTTTAATATTTTATGAACTATTTTTCTTCTAAAAGGAGAAAAATTTATACATACATTAACTCATTGATTTCAGTGTTTCCCAAACATCCTTGACCCGTAAGAATGACTAAGAAACCACAAGTTCACTCTTTTTTGATTAAAATTACATATATGTAGCTATAAACATAAACACTGGCATAGGCATGGATACTATAACATGGATACTATAAAATACTGGACACTTTTTTATGACAGATAGATAGATAAATAGATATAGATATCATAACACAGGACCTTTTATCACATTCCATAGTTATAAACTGAAATTCACTCTTTTTCAACAGACATGTATCTAAAACATTTAATCAACTCATGGAGAGAACAAATGCAAACCAGCCACTAAAGTTATTCTCTACACATACAGTCATCCTTTGATATCTGGTGGGGAAGGGGAGGGACTGGTTCCAGGAGCCCCCACCAATACCAAAATTCAAGGATGCTCAAGTCCCTTGTATAAAATGGTGTAGTACAATGAATACAGTTGGCCCTCCATATCCATGGGTTTCACATCCATGGATTTTGATCCATGGTTGGTTAAATACATAAATACAAAGCCAGCAGATACAGAGGGAAAACTGTATTACTTTAATCATGTACCTAGTCAACGGTCCTTTTGTCTACAGTCTTATAAGAAGACTGCATTTCTGAATTTATATAGGTTTTTAGCTGTTACATGTTTAAAGTTAATTACAAGGCCAGTTTGGATTTAACAAAATTAAACATTTTTGAAAGCACAATTTGAAAACTTTGACCTACTTCGTTCATAAAATTCTGGAAAAATATAATTAGAGAACCAATAAATCTAAAGGTTAAATTAGAGTCACTATTCCATATTTCTAAAATTATCTTACTCCTAAAGCCAGTCAGCATTTGCCTGCAGAATGGTCTGAATGAATGTGTCTCAAATTTTAATGTATACAAATCACCTGAAAATCTTGTTAAACTGAAAACTGATTTAGTAGTTGGATGGTAGGGTCAAAGAATATTCATTTCTAACCAGTTAGACTCCACCAAGAAACTGTTAGAACTAATAAATGAATACAGTAAAGTTTCAGGGTACAAAATCAGTATACAAAAATCAGTTGCTTTTCTATACACTAACAAGGAACTATTCAAAAGAGAAATTAAAAAAACAACCCCACTTACAATAGCATCAAAAGAATAAAACACGTAGGAATAAATTTAACCAAAAGGTAAAAGATCTATACACTGAAAACTATAAAACACTGCTGAAAGAAATTTAAGAAGACACAAATAAATGGAAAGTTATCCCATGTTCTTGGATTGGAAAATTAATATTGTGAAAATGTCCACTACTCAAGGCTATCTACAGATTCAAAGCAACCCCTATCAATATTCCAAAGGCATTTTTGCATTTTTTTACTGAAATAGAGACAATTCTAAAATTCATATGGAACAAGAAAAGACCCTGAATAGCCAAAGCAATTTTGAGAAAAAACAAAGCTAGAGACAGCACACTTCTTGATTGCAAACGATATTACAAAGCTATAGTAATCAAAACAATATGATCCTGGCATAAAAAACAAACATATAGACCAATGGAACAGAATAGAAAGTCCAGAAATAAACCCACACATACAGGGTCAACTAATCTATGACAAAAGTGTCAAGAATACACAATGAAGAAAGAATAGTCTCTTCAGGAAATGATGTCAGGAAAAGTGAACATCCGCATGCCAAAGAATGGAATTGAACTCTTACACCATATACAAAAATTGACTCAAAATGGATTAAAGACTTAAATGTAAGACCCCAAACTGTGAAACTCCCAGAAGAAAACATAGGGAAAAAGCTCCTTGACATTGATCTTGGCAATGATTTTTTTTTTTGATATGACATCAAAAGAAACAGGCAACAAAAGCAAAAATGAACAAGTGGGACTACATCAAACTAAAGTTTTTGCACAGCAAAGGAAACAGTCAACAAAATGAAATGGCAACTTACAGAATGGGAGAAAATATTTACAAACTTTATATTCTATAAGGGGTCAATATCCAGAATAAATAAGGACCTTATAAAACTCAATAGCAAAACAAAAACAACACAAACAGGGCTTCCCTGGTGGCGCAGTGGCTGAGAGTCCGCCTGCTGATGCAGGGGACACGGGTTCGTGCCCCGGTCCGGGAAGATCCCACATGCCGCGGAGCAGCTGGGCCCGTGAGCCATGGCCGCTGAGCCTGCGCGTCCGGAGCCTGTGCTCCGCAAAGGGAGAGGCCACAAGAGTGAGAGGCCTGCGTACCGCAAAAAAATAAAATAAAATGTTGAGATTCAGAGGTCGTCTGTTACTATAGCATAACCTACCCCAACTAATACAGTAGGTCCTTCTTGTATTGTATCATTATGGTAAAAGTTTCCCATAAGCCCATCCAAAATCATATACCTGTCTGTCTTAGTTCAATATGTATAATTAGAAAATGTTATATTTTGGTCTAAAATTGTATATTATTCTATAACTAAGAAATTTCAGAAATATAAGAATAACTAAGAAATTTCAGAAATATAAGAAACCCTGAGGAACACAAGAAGGTTAAAGGTCTTGTCAAACTCTCAGAGTAATACATTCAAGGATCACAATCCTGATTTCCTTACTATCAGTAAAAAGTGAAACAAGACCTGGAATCCAATGAATTGATTGTGTAGGCAATCAATGTGGCTAATTTAGACTAAAAGCTCACAAGTCCACAGATACTAGTAGATCCTTGTCTTCCATTTGCTACCAACACAGAGCTAGGCATTGAGTTGCCTAGCAATAAAAACAAGACACAAGGAATGGTTTAAAGGAATTAAAACAATTAAGTTTAGAGAAGCAAAGACTCCATAAGAGGGATAGCGATCAAGTATTTTTCAAGAATTTGAAACTGGAACAAAATGAAAACCTATTCATTTTGACCCTGTTTTGGTGTGGCATAGCAATTTTCTTTACACACTGTAGTCACAATTAGGTTGTAGTTTGTAAATAATTCATTTTTCATATAAATGAGAGCAGATTCAAATATCAAATATTTAATATCCTTAAAATAATATCACTCTCACTTGCATCCCCATCTGCTTTCTTGAATGGAAAAGGTTGGGCTGATAAGCCAAAAAAGATACGTAATCCACAGGCTACAATGTCCATGCAATTGCCTGTGCAGAGTGTATTGTTCATGGAACAACACTATGATGTATGTTGCAGTGGATAAAAAGCTCAGTATAAGAAACATTAGAACACAAGGTTAATCACGCATTAGAATATGTTGTTGAGATATTCTTGTTTAGTTTCAAGAATAGAAGTTTTAAGTTACTATCATGGCTGGTTTCAAGTTTTAAAATGTCACTATCATAATATATTCTAGAGATTTTTAATTTTCTCTAAGTCCTTTTAATTTTTTATAAAATTAAATATATACTGTGCCAATTATTTTGCATGCCAGTTTGTGAGCTGGAAAAGTCAAGGGATACGTTTTCATTTACATTAATGCTTATAGTATCCCACAATGCCTAACGCGTAGTCTGTACTCAAAAAGCAGTAGATAAGTTTAACTGGATTCTTTATCTTCAACATGGTCATTCTCCCTAGAATATTTACCTAGAATTCAGATCCTCTTCTATAAGAGGATACATTATACAGCATATAATGCCTCTTAAAGACAGCATAAGAAGGATAAAAGGTAGAAGGATTAAGTTCGAATAGAACTTAATATCTTTATAAAGATATTTACTCTTACTTGACATGAATTGAGATGGTTGAAGTGAATAACATGCAAAGTACACACTTAATAAGTTAGAAAAACAGAACCAAGAAGAAGAGAAAAACTAAGTATTTTAGCCAAAAACATTATTTAGTTCATATGAAAAAATATCCAATTTAACTCTGATCCTTGTAACAGTCAGTGTAAAAAAGAAACTTGTAAAGATGTGCAATTTTTATTAATCAAAAGTAGCAAACATGTTAATTCCTCACAGAAGAAAATTATAACACTTAGTTTCTAAAAGAAATTCTCCTGCTTTTTGTGATCTCTTTCAATAAAAGTTAGAGGCAGGGAGAGTAATTCTACCAGGTCTTATTTAATGTAGATGAATATTATTGCCATTCTGGCTTCAAATTGGATACAATGATGAAACATATGAGTATCCACAGAAATTGATGGAGGACAAGCCCTTGGACTAATATCTCTAAAAAATCACATCTTACAGTCAGACTTTGGATGAATGGTAGCGTATGGAAAGGATCACAGGCTTTGGAATCAAGGAAATCCAGATGTGACAGTCCTTTTCATCTTGGACACCTCATTTCACTTCCCTGAGCCTCAGTTTCTTAGTGGAAATATACAGTTGAGAAATAGAGGCAGGACATAAAAATCATCAGACACATGCCCTGGAGAAGACATTACCTGCTGCAGAAAAATTATAAGGGACATGGGATTCCAGATGAATGGGTAAAACTGTTACAATTTTTATGATGCTTGAAGAGCCTATCCAAATCAGCTCGGTGCTCTGTGACCACCTAGAAGGGTGGGATAGGGAGGGTGGGAGGGAGGGAGACGCAAGAGGGAAGAGATATGGGGATATATGTATATGTATAGCTGATTCACTTTGTTATACAGCAGAAACTAACACACCATTGTAAAGTAATTATACCCCAATAAAGATGTTTTTAAAAAAGCGCCTATCCAAGATTCTCATTCTACGGAAGAACCTCAAGGAGAGGAGGCAAAGCCAGAACCCCCCCCACCCCCCGGAACAACTGGGGTTCACCTTCAGTAATCAGACAAGGATTCAGATTTCCACACCATAGAATTAGTCTGATATCAACCTGAGAACTGTACAAAGCAGACTCTTCCAATTGCCCACACTGGCCACAGAAAAACCTCAGTAAAACTTCCAAGGCTTAGATGATTCTGAGCCACTTAGCTTTCCCATGAGCATGCCAGAGTTAGTTAGCTGCAAATATATGCCCAGATCATTGAACACACGGACCAGATATATACAGACATTTAGTGTTCACTGTTCTAATTTTAGGAGCATGTCTTTGTCAGATAATGAGTTTCACTTTCCCTAGTAAATGTTGAGTCAATCTTCCTGGCAGTAAATTCTACAGTCATTTGCATCATGGAGCCATCAAACCAGGTCATCAGACTATAAAAGTCTACCTTTTCCACTGTGGATTTAAAAAATGCCTAAATACCAACACGTACATGAAACAAAAGTAGAAAAAGGTGAACCCAGTTTTCCACCACTTAAGACTATTATCTGACCACTAAGTCATGAAATTTACATTCCTTCCAGACATGAGAAGTGTGAATCACAACAAATCAGGTAATAACACTGATTTCATATCAAACTATTTTCATAAAACAATGTTTCTTATAATCAAATCTAAATTTTATCACATCTCTATTGAATACAGAGAGGTCTCCCAGAAGACCTCACAATCTTTCTTCTTCTAAGTTCAACTGAACTCAGTGTGTTTGATAATACTTGTTTCAGAATAAACCCAGTATCACAGGAGATGCAAGCAAGGGACAAAGAAGTCCATATTTTTCACAGGTTAGTATTAATTTCCTATTTATATCTTTATATTAGTCTTCCTGTTTGTCACTCTGTGCTTGTTTTGATCTAAAATTAATTTCACTTCTAACTCTCTCCCTCTACCACCACCACTAACCACCTCACCGCTCCCCAAAAAATAAATTGAGTAAATGGCCCATATATCCTAAGAGAAATCTTTTCCACTTTAATCCATGTAGAGAAAATATATATATATATATATATATATATATATATATATATATATATATATATATATATATATATATATATATATCATCTGCTGATGGCTCAGCAGCCTGTGAACTATGTTTTGGTAAACTTAGTCTTGCTAGTGGCAGAAATAATCATGCTTTGTATTTATGTAATACCTTTCTTCTATGGAGCTTGCAAGATATTATGTGTCTTGCATCACTTATCTTCATAACATCCCCATATTTATGGGATCGTTTAAGAAGTAAGGATCACATTTAAACCTGAAAGCTCATGAAGTGGATAAAACTGATAAAGAAAGATGCTAAACACAGCTGATCTTGTTAAGGGTGTATGGAAATGTCATGGGGCCAGACTCTCATTCCCCGTCACACTATATGCACCATTTTCCATAAGCGAATCTTTCTTTCAATCTAGAGAGAGAGCCATGACTGAAAGCTGAAAAGAAGAAAGATTCAGTGACTAAGCAGCAGAGTGGAACCTCAGGGCCTCTGAGTTTTCTTTTTAATTCTGTTCCTAATTTGTGATGTGACCCCAAGAAACCTTTTGCCCCCTTTAAGCCTCAATTGTTTTACTTACAAAATAGTATTGTGAAAGCATGTTGCCCTGCATCCTGGGTCTGGCTTCCAACACTCTATCTTTTGTACTGTCCTTTAATTAATTTGTTCATCTATTCAACAAATATATATTGAGCATCTTCCATGTTTAAGGCACTGGGGCAGCTGCTTTGGGACTCTAAAGGAAATTAAGACATTATCTAGAGCTTAAAAAATAGAAGCGGGAGCTCTTACATGTATAAAAATAACTACACAATAAACCACTATAAGTTAAGTTATTGAATGATGCAAACGATATACTAAACAAATTCTGAGGATTTGCTTCTGGCAGTCTGGGTTAGCAGAAAGAGCACTGAACAAGGAGTAAAACCTCATCTATAAATCCATTTCTGCCACCTGTAAAATGGATGCAATAACAGCAGAACTCACAAGGTTGCTACGATCATAAAATAAAATACTGTAGGAGAAAGCAACTTATCAATGTAAAGGTTTTTTATCGCAACCGAAGACGTCAGAGAATGCTTCAGGCAAATGGCATTCAGAATGATCTTTGGGTGCTGAAGAGTATTTCAATAGGTGGATAGTATTCTGGACAGAAAGAATGGTATAAACTACTGCGTAGAGCAGGAAACATATCAAGACAACTAAGAAATCAAAGAATCAAAAATCATAAGGAGGGGATGAACTCTTTAAGAAGGTATAGGATGGTAGTAGAAGTGAAGGAGTGAAAGATATGAAATCAATGAAATTATGATGAGGGGATTTGTTACTCTAAGATATTCAGATATTCAAAATGCTGGCATGATCTAAGACAGGATGGTGGTTGATACCTGGCTGAAATGAACTGAGGATTTAATTCAGCAAAGTTGAAGTGATTCAGAAAATACGAATCCATAGTTTTATGAATCAAGCACAGAGATAGAGATGAGAATGCAGAATAGAGAAGAAAATGCGGAACTCTGTGCTGACATCATCAAAGTAGTGAGAGATGGCAGTGGAAGCCAATTAATGGTAGAAATAGGGTAGATGAAAGACTGAGAAAAGTCAGGTTACAAAAAATTGGAAGAAATAATAGAAAAGGTTGAAGATATACAAAATTCCATAGTTTGCTTATAGAGATGCTTTGTTTGAGGTTCTCCTAAAATAACATTCTTCAGCACCTAGCTCCAATCTACCCATTAATCTATAACCCTTAAGAGTTAACATCCAAGCCATGACGACACATCATTCTCCATAGCTCAGACTCAAGACAACGCAGCTGGCAGACATACCCTTCTCTGTGATCAATGATTTCCCTGTGAGGACACCTTCCCGATACTCCTTTCTCCTCTTCTCCTCCCACAACACACTTCTACGTATCCACTTTGAATAAGTCAGGAGTAGCTCAAACTCAGGAAAAACTTAGGATTTCTTGCCCTCAAAGTCAGAACTCTGTGCTACTTGCTTGAACCGTATTTACCATGGCATTAGATTTATGGACATAATTTTAAAGTTAGTGTTCAATTATTTCATCCATGTTGCAGGAACATATAGTAGCAATTGGAAAATACCCTAATTTATAAATTCTGGGTAGATTCAGGGTGGCAAAATTACCTCTTTTCCACTATTGCAAAGTATGCTTTCCATTTGTCACATTTAAAAATCATTGCCTGTTATACAAATCACCATAGATTCTGTTCATGTGTCTAAACTGGTGAAAACTAGTATAATCCATGGTATCTTACAATGACTAAAATGTTTAAATATGTTTTTTAAAAAAACTCATGATTAACTAGTGATCTAGGAATGAAAGATACTTTCTTTTAGTTTATTCCCCATTTGTTTTTCACCTTTTGACCTAGTTTTTCTTTCTTCTTTTGATAACTGGTTTGCCTTTGATCAACAAGAGTGAATGTTCATTGATCAGAATGCAAGTCTTACTTCAAAGACCAGAACAATTTCTTGATGACCAGTTTTATGAGTAATTCAGTATTAACTGGTACATTTAGCTAGAGTATGTGGCTATACATATTTCTTATATAAATTTTTCTGTATAAAAAAGGAAAACTACTTTAAAATTTGTCATCTAGCAATGAGTAGAACTCCTACAGACTACCAAAATATAACTGTAATGATGATTATTGTGTTCAAATTATGTCATTTAGAGTGACCATACTTCATATTGCAGGTTTTTCTATGATCTAATTTCTAAACCAAGACAATGTCTTATTCTCAAAAGCATCCCCACATATGATACCTTTATTAGTTTGGTTTGCTTTCTCTCAGATTTTTACCTTTTTGCTGAAACACCAAACTGTTATGATTTTCTCATTATTTATATTAATTTGTCATGCTGACTTTTCTTATAGTTGGCTCTGAACCAATCACTGAATAAAAAGAGAAGTTCTTAACAAGCTAATGACTATTTATAAAGTTACTTAAGGATAAAATAGCTCCCTTGAAACAACTCCAAAGAAACAGATGCAATAGCTCCTCCATAAAGGGCATATAATTTAATCTCTGCATGTCAGTTTACAGCTTAAAAATTGCTTTCACATATTTTATTTCATTTGTTCTTCATATCATCCCAGTAAATTGTTTGCAAATATTTTTATTAGCCCTATTCTCAGATGAGGGAACTGAGACTCAGTTAAACAAATTACTTGCTCGAGTTTACACAGATAATAAGTAGCACAGACTAGAATTCATGTCTTCAAAGGGCACCATACCATTTGCCTGTTTGGTCCAAAATGAACACTAGGAAGAGAACCTTAATAACCTGTCGGTTTGAAAAAGCATTTAATTTGAGTGCTATACAATATTAAAAGATAAATAAGAGGTATACAATTGGAAAAGATGAAAAAACGTCATTTCGAACAAAATGATTGCCTACATATAGAAAATATAAATGAATCTATAGATAAACCCACTGTTAAAAGTTTATCAAAGAGGTTGAATAAAACTAAGACATTGTTCCTATAAACAATCAATAATATTTTTAAAATATAGAAAATATATATAAAATATTATTTTTAAAATGATATTCACAGTAACAAAAAAATTTCAAAATAACTAAAACTAGAGTAACAAAAATATACATGACTTACCTATGAAAGTTATAAAACTTCAGGAAAGCCATAAAAAAAGACCCATAAATAACATTTTCTCTAACCTAGGACTTATTAAATGGAAAACCCTGAAATAAAAATGTTCATAACATCATCAAATATTTTAAAAATTGACAATGTTATATAATGTGATCAAGGAAGGCTTTATCCTTTTGACATTTTTAGCTTAATATTATCCTAGTTTGAATATTTACACCACCAAAAAAAGAATGATTGTTTAACTTGTTAATATCATTTTTAAATGGTAGATAGATCAGAATGGCTCAAATTAAAAGACTGACCTTTCCATGGGTAGAGGAGAATATAGGGAACTGGACCTCTCATGCACTACTGGTGGGAATGTAAAATGGTACAACTTTGTTAAACAGTTTGGTAATTTCTCAAATAGTTAAACGTACACTACAATATGATCCAGCCATTCCACTCCTAGGTATTTTACTGAGAGAAAAGAAAGCATATGTCCACAAAGCAAATTGTACATGAATGTTCATAGCAGCTTTATTTATAATAGCCAAACATTATAAGCTACCTAAATATCTATCAAAGGAGAATGAATAAACAAATTGTGGTAAATACATACCATGGAATACTACTCAACGATAAAAATAAATGGATTTTTGATACACACAACAAAGGATGAATTTTAAATAATTATGATAAAGAATCCAGACCAAAAAAATATACACTATATAATTCCATTTATATAAAACTCTGGAAACTACAAAATCATTTAATCTATAGTGACAGAAAATAGATCAGTGGTTGCCTAGTAGGCAGGGGGAAGAGGGGAAAGGATGAGAGGGGGCTTCACATAAAAACATGAAGGCAGTGGGGTGATGGACATGTGGTGATGGCTTCACATGCATATGCATATGTCAGACTTACCAAATTGTACACTTTTAAGATATACAGTTTATTGTATTTCAAGTATACCTCAAAACTGTTTTTTTAAAGTGACAGGTAGACCAGAATAGTTTAGCAGAGGGTAAATTTCCAACGTACAACATTCAGAACACTACACCTTTATTTTATTGATAATTTTAAAAGAAGAATTTTCCTTCCATAAAAGATATTTATGCCATATATTTATAGAGGAATAAATTTATATAATTTATTGTAATAGGTCACTGAGTTTGGCTAGTAGGAGACTAACCTCATTTATTAGTCTTTTAGTAGCATCTAATCTTTTGTGAAACTATAGATATTCAGAAACTGAAGTTTGTTATTACCCCCTTGCCCTGATTAAAAATGGAAGGACTTTGGAATTAAATATAAATTGGTTCAAATTCAGCAACTTACTAGCTGTGTGAACCTGTGCAAATAACTTCAATTCTCTAAGCTTCATCTGCAAAATTGAGATAATTGTGCACTTCTTTCTTGGTTGTTGTTGTAAAGAGAATTTACATATGTATGGCATTATGTACAACAGTAGGTACATAATAAATGGTCATTATTATTACATAGTATTATGAGATAAAGAAATCCCATTGAAGACTTTGGTATTTATTTCTGGTCTCTTCCTAGCCATTTGAGCCAATTATGGGTGTTCACACATATAAATATAAGTAATATAAATATAAATAATATAAAGCATTATCTACCTACATATATACATGTTCATTTATTCAACAAATATTTATTATATCTCTATAGAACTGCACGGCAAACCCTGAATTTCTGTCACATTTTGTATGTTCAGCCTCAGAGTAGTAGCCAGTCCTTTAGAATTCTAACCATTAAATTCCAATCTTCACAATAATTGTTATAATTACTTTTTAAAAATTTCAAACATAGTCTAAAGATTGATAAAATTAGAATATAATACATATAATAAAAATTGTATATGTGTGTTCAAAGAAAGAAATTCAGTAAAATGATTTTTTTTGGATAATTGGACAATTAATTTTTAATTGTTCTTTCTTGCTTTACTATAATGCCAATTTTTTTGAAAGTATGTATCCTCTTTAAAATGAAAGATACATCTGAAGTAATGAATAAAATATTTGCTGCCTAAATCTGCCCACGTCCACAATGGCTACATTTAGAAACGTCTCTTGGATTCTTGCTCCTGATCATTCCCCGTCACACTATATGCACCAACTTTCATAAGTAAATCTGTCTTTCAATCTAAAGGGAGAACCATGACTGAAGGCTGAATAGAGGAAAGATTCGGTGACTAAGCAACAGACTGGAACCACAGTGCTTGTGAATTTCATTCTTAGTCTGTCCCTAATTTGGGATGTACCCTAAGGAATTTCTCAGCTAGTTTCTGCCTCTCTTACTTCGTTTGTAAAATGGTGGCATTCACGGTTACTCTTGACCCTGACCCTGCCTGATTTCTGAGCAAGCATTGTGTATGCAATTCAGCCCCATATGGGTTGTTCACAATGATGCCTAGTAGAGATCATATTCTCCCATTCAGAGCTGGGCATGCAAACATGTAAATAACTATCAAATAGTCACCCTTTCAGACTAACCAACAACTTGATCAGTATCACACCATTATTTGGTTTTCACTGGGAAAGAGTTCAATATTAGTTGACTCATCTTCATATCCGTCTCTATATCCCACAGGGATCTGGTAGTGGTTATAAGCCCCAAGAGCATTTCCACCAACAGTTAGTACTAGCTGACCATATCTCCTTGTCCCCTAAACATGTTGAGTTGAGGAAAATGAAAAGTAGCTCTTCCTCCAAGAAAAAGAGATCCTATCTTGGAGGTGAGGAGCTTTTTATTTCACACGTTCAATCACGACTTACCGTAACACATTTTAACAAAATTCTACTTCAAGATTATACAAATTAATGTAGCCCAAACTAAGGGATCTTAAATTAAAATTTTAATATGATTCAACACGCTATATCATCTCTTCCATCCTCATGCCAAGTTGAAATTCATAAATGCATTTTATCATAGTAGTAAGAAATTTCTCCCAAACTTCAAACTCTGATACTGAGAAATAAACATTTAAAGTTCCAATAAAGTCACATAGAGCAACTATAGCTGCTTTCTGCCTCGAAATAAATAATGACAATGGTTAGAAATCAAGGGCCATCCTGTGGTATTAGGTATGTCATCCAGTGCTGGTTGGGGACAGGATAGATTGTGACCATGGCAGAGACCAGGAATGGCAGAACCCTGGCAGAGGAATAGTTCCTTAATGCCTTGACCAAATTTGATTTAAGGTAGGGAACCATATCTTGTGCTGTAGCCATAAAGCCACTGATGGAAAGATAATCAATTTCAAAGATATTTGTTCAGAAAACCTACCTTTAACTACAGATGTTACTGGCTATCCATTAGGAGGGTGAGATATACTGGTCCATAATTAGCAGAGACCCTTTAGGAACTTTTGGTAGAATGGTGTCTTGTTAACAGTTAACCAGACTCAGTATGAAGAATATTTACAATTTTTCACTTATATTCTGGCCCATGGTTTCACACTTTAATTCCTGAGAGCCTTCAGTTACCTCATTGATCATTATCTGGTGATATCACCACATTTTGTTTGAAAAAAAGATTTGGAAGACTCTGTGAATTTACTATTCTTTCAGGTAGTACCCAGCTATCAATTTGAAAACAGAATTCAGGAATCTTCAATTTAGAATGACATCTAGAAAGGAGTCACCTATACAAGTTTTCCTACTTCCTACTAAAATATACAGGAAAAAACACCAAATCCCACACCACAGCTGAAAATTGAGACTGAATAAAAAACACCTAATATCAAAATTCGGGTGAAAAACCCATGAACTATGAAAGGAATATAACTGTCCTGATTTTTTTAACAATCTAGATTTCATCTCAGTAAATACAGACTACTTTTTAAAAGGGGGGTAAAAAAAAATTAAAAAATTTTTAAAAAGGGGGGTATATTGATTATTCTCTAACTTAGACATTCACAATTTGTAGCAGCCTGGATACCACGTATTAATTTCTTTATTACACAAGTTTAAGATGCTTCATTTTTAGTTAGCTAGAAAAATATTTTATACATGCATACACACAGAAACTCATCCCCATCACTACTCCCCAGATTTGCACACCACATCCACTTACAGACCATCTAAAATGATGGGTAGTGGCAATTAGCATCTTGGGATGTGTGCAAGCTAAAGCCAGGTAGCAGTGCATGTTGGAATTTGTAGTTTTTAAATACATTCCATTAGTACAGGTTGTTAAGATCACATGGAAGAGGGATAAGAAGGCACCCTAATGAGGGCAGAATTGTATAGGGAAATTTTCTGCTAGAAATTGGAATAGAATGCCAACTTACCTTCTGACTTCAGATCTGAAAAAAACATTCAACTACTATTCACATAGACAAGAGTAGGTCCAGGCCTATCCATGTTTAAAATCTTAAATGTAGCTAGATCTTGTCATACTGATAAACAAATACATGTACAAGTTCAACCTGACGTCTCTGAGAAACATAATGATAGGGGAAAGATAGAGATAATTCTAAAACTATTTATTTACTCATTTGTTCAACAAATATTTTTTGAACCTGTTCTACATAATAAGTACTGTGTGAGGCACTGGACATAGAATGGAAAATAAATTAGACGTGGGCCTTCTGCATTAAGTTTAAAGTTAAATAGGAAAGACCAGTATTAGTAAAAAATTATACACATATATTTAAAAACAGCTGTAAATATAAAAAGAGATACAGAGGGAAATAGAAAGCTGTATTTTAGTACTCAAGACAAAATTTTATAAAATTGCTTGACATTCTCATGTATGTCAACATATGTAAATACAGGTTGGTTTTTTGTACTTGTAGTGTAAATGTAAAATGAAATGTGAAAAGATGTGGCCTTTGTGGAAAAGAGACAGAAGATCATAATAAGAGAACAAGCCAAGAAAAAAGACAATATGGACAATACGGACTGAATACAAGGAAATTAAAGTGCAATGACAAAATAAAAATTCATACTGGGGAAAGAACAGAACTGAACCAATAATAAAAAAAATGGGATCAGTAATGTGTAGAACAAAATTAAGAACGCTCCCCTAGCATAAAGAGGATATGGATACACAGATGAAAATGATAAAAATAAATATGATAGTTTTGGAAAGGACAGAACAGAGAACTAGCATGTGACTAGCTTGAGTTTTTAAAAAGCAATAATAGAAAATTTTAAAAAATAAAAAAAATACTCAAGAAGTGGCAGCAGGGGTAAAAGTGGATGGAATATTCTAAACTGCAAAAAATCTGTGTAGCTAACATCACACTCAATGGTGAAAGATGGAAAGTGTTTCCTTGAGATCAAGAACAGGACGAGGATGGCTGCTTTCATCATTTCTATTCAACATAGTCCTGGAAATTCTAGCAGAGCAATTAGGCAAGAAAAAGAAATAAAAGACATTCAAACTGGAAAGGAAGAAATAAAAGTATCTATATTCTCAGATAGCACACACTTGGTTAGCAGACATTTGGTCCTATCCAAAACATCCGTTAAGACATTTGGTCCATGCCAAAAGGTCCTTGATATTTGGTCCTGCCCAAAATTTCCAAAGGTCCTTGATATTTGCAGGCCATTTTGGTCCTGTCCAAAACATCCATGGAGACATTTGGTTCACGGCAAATGTCCTTGATATTTGGTCCTGTTCAAAACCATCTGGCATGAACCAAATATGCTCATAAATGAGATTGGACATAGAAGTAGACATTCAGCAATCTTGGGTTTACTGCCCCATTCACCCATTTATTTATATTTTTATTTATACCAAATGAACTAGTGAGTATTAGTTGAACATAACCTGTGAGAAATGTAAGAGTAATATCTTGCTATTTAAATTAATTTTAAAAATGTATATAGACAACTGCAATATATTTAGAAATTTTCCGATTATAGGAAAATGAGAGATACACAAGGCAAGGCCTTATAATCACATTAGAGAGTTGGAAGATGCATGAACAGTTGATAAAACCCCCATCTGGGGAATCCCCTATTGCGTGTAGTCTTTAAGGTAGGGACCCCTCCCACCATGGAAGCCCATGGAAGCAGAACAGCCCCCCTCCCTGCCCCTGTCCTGCCAGCGATTGTATGTTTGACTTGGGTTCTCCAATCAGAAACACAGCCTCACACATGGGACTTCAAATCCTGAACATGTGACTTAACAATATAGAGATTACTGGAGTTCAAATTTCCCTGAAGCATAGGGAGAACATGGGAAGGACTGTCCCTCCACTTTAATATTTGCTGTGGTGTAAGTTGCCTAACCCTTGTTTTTCATTCACTTTCTAGCCTAGTCTTCAGCCTTTCTGTGATTCTATGAACCCCTGATTTTTATCCAGACAACCTGAGTCAAATGACCAAGAAGTCTATCGTGCCAATACAGAAAGCAGGATAACTTGTGGCATATAGAGAGCTAGTGCCATTACAAGGACAGTTAAGAAAGTATCGTTGTTATACAACAATATGAATGTACATAATAAGACTGAATTGTACACATAAAAGGGTTATGACAGTAAGTCTTATGTGTATTTTACCACAGTAAAAAAAAATGGAAAAAAGAGCAGGAGGAAATTTTGATTTCAATGGTGTAACCATATATCAAAACATCAAAATGTACATTTAAAATATGTGCAGTTCATTTTAAGTCAATTATGCTTCGATTAATCATTTACAAAATAAATATTAAAAATATCACTTCCTAATCATTTTATGCTTTAAAAAAAACACAAAGACTATTTTGTGAAATGGATGCTGACAAGGTCTGCACTGAGAAAATAAAATTTGTGTTGACCTTTGAGAGCTGGATAAGAATTAAATAAGTCCAGAAAAAGAAAGGAAGAGAAAATTCCAAAGTAGACATTACTGGGTGAGTATGGAAGTATGGCTGTACATTGTAGGTGTAGGGGAGTGAAAAAAAGGATTGGTGTTAATGAGTCGTGCGGGTAAATATGTTGAAAGGTTATGGAAAAGTCAGCTTTGGGAAATTTCAAATATCAAATAAAGGATTGGGGGCTTCCCTGGTGGCGCAGTGGTTGAGAGTCCGCCTACCGACGCAGGGGACACGGGTTCGTGCCCCGGTCCGGGAAGATCCCACATGCCGCGGAGTGGCTGGGCCCGTAAGCCATGGCCGCTGAGCCTGCGCGTCCGGAGCCTGTGCTCCGCAACGGGAGAGGCCACAACAGTGAGAGGCCCGCGTACCGGAAAAAAAAAAAAAAAAAGGATTGGGGACTTGAACTTCTATGCAAGAACAAAGAGAATTGTGAATAGGAATCAATATCCTGAATATGAAATTATAAAACTAAAGAACTACATCTGCCATGATTTAAGCTTTTAATAGTTATTTAACTTATGCATTCCTTTGTGCTACTGTTCTCTATATGTTACTGTTCTTTTCTATGGCATATTATGTAAATTGCTTTGCTGAATATCTTTTCCAGTCTCCTCCTAACGTGTCTTTGTGTGCTACAAAGGCTAGAAAGTTAAAAGCTGAACTTCTCAGACTCCCTGGCAGTTAGCTTTCTAGATGTTACGTTCTGCCATCAGATGTATTCATGCAGGACTAGAATTTGGATCTGAAGTAAATGGGGCATAAGTGACATGAGGCATCCATTTTGCCAGTGGAAACTGGATCAGAGGCAGCATGGAGCTGGGTGGTTCCATTGCAGCGTCCCAGTTAAACATGGTCAGGGCAACATCGGCAACTCCCTTGGCAGCCCAGTTCAGTAGTATGGCTCTTATAGGTGTTCTTGGAAGCTCAATCTAAAGTCTGTTCACTGGATTCTGCTCTCAGTAATTAACCCTGACAAATAGTTATTCTCACTGCACCAGTTTGGAAAAAAATTTATCATGTTATAAATAGTCTGTTAATGAATAGTATGTTTAGGTACAAAACACAGTAACTTACCTCTTTCTTTCAAAATTGTGTAATATTAAAATTCAACACATTATCATCACACTCAGTGTCTCTCTGCACCCTTAATGAAAGAGATGTCCTCTTTGTCTAAATCTTACTCGGTAGAGAGTATCAGTGTTAAAAGAATAAGTGTGATGTATGTATCTTGTTTGGTGTTTCTAAAATATTTTTCTTGATTAATTAGAAAAGTATAAAGCAATTAATTCTGATCAGGAAATATTTGTTTGGCAGGAGCAAGGCTCAATTTTATTCAAGATGTTCTTTAACATATTATACTAAAATTCACTGTTGTAATGACAATAAAATTCACCAAGAAAATTATATGATACTATTAATGTGATGAGGGTTTTTTGTTGTTGTTGTTTAGCCTATTTGCAGAGTTGACTCAGGAATTTAAATAAAGTTTTTTTTTCCCTATAAGAAAAGTAAAGCAGACCCCTAGATTACTCACAGTAACAAAAATACATCACTTGTTTTATGAACAAGTGATTTGTTTTTAATAAACAAAGTATTCCAGTGGTTGACAAGTTGAAATATCAATAATAATGCTACTTGGTTTTTGTCATTGTTTTTAAAAGGAAAAAGATTCTGTGTGTGTGTGTGTGTGTGTGTGTGTGTGCGTGTGCGTGTGTGTGTGTGTTTTATCTAGTATCTGAAAGCTATGGGCTTGTTCTCTAATACGGTAACTATTGGGTATGTGGGCATGCTGGTTTGCATCCCATAACTAGGAAAGCATAGAAAACTGATTTTAGTATCTTTCTGCCCTTAGCAGTAGGGTATAATTATTTTTAAAAGAAATTATAAAATTGAGCATTAGCATAGTGTATACTTTTCAGATTTACAAGACTACATCATATATTACGTGTACGTATATTGCGTGTGGATGCAGTAGAAAATCTTTCCCACCACATGTCTCTGTTTTTCACTTGTTTAAATCAGCAGCTAAACAAATTCTAGTAAGCTCATACTAATATTTCTCTATGCACTGTCATGTCAATCATGAAGTATTTATCATATTTTTATTGATTTAAATATGAAGCATCTTATTTGTCTTGAAATAGTATGCTTTTTTATAATGTTTTCAGCAAATATACCAACAGATGTTGAGTAGATAAAACCTTAAGAACAGAAACTTGCAAGCAGAAGCCAGTCAAACAAAAAGTCAATTTGATAAAGTATTTACGAGGTCCCTGCTACACACATGGCTTGACTTAGATTCTGTGGCTATACAAAGGTTCATCTAACCAGCACAACAAAGAATAATGGAAAAAGACAAAAACATATTGCTTCTAAATCTGAGCACACTCCAAGCCCACAGTTGAATTTTTCACAAATTCAACTATGAGTTATGCATCTGGGCCTCGGAGTCACTTCCAAATACTCTCAGGAAAGAGGGACAAAACGCAGTCATTCTGACCCTAGATACCTAACTGCAGGACCCTCTTCTTATAAATTCCTTTTTTGTTCTGAAGGTGAGTCAGCTTCCTGGAATTTATGCTCAAATGCAATTTGGAGTTCTTAAAAACATAATCTCCTTAACTTAAACATTTTGCATTTGCATGAGACACCAGGGAATATGAAATGATGCACTAATTGAAACATGACTTAATAAGCAGTCCATGAAACCAGGAGAGCCCCTGAACTGTAATCCCAGCTTGGATACCACTTGCTGTGTTTCTTTGGTTTAATTGAATAATACACCAGAATTTTAGTTTCCCCATTTGTGGAAAGAAATAAACAGCGAAGGTGCCAGTCACTGAAAAATTGAATAAATTAGATAGTTATTTTTTGCCATTTTGTGAGGATGAACTATATATGTGAAGTCATGTTTGCTAAAAATAGGGCTTGCAGCCTAAAAAACCTCTTCTACAGTGGAAAAGTCTACCAAAATTTATAGTTTATGTCTTGGTTGTTGATTACTGATTTATCAGCCTTTGTTGTTGCATAATTATTTAATGGAGTAATATGCTAATTGGTAATTCAACTAATTAAAATGGCATGAGCCATTAAAAAGAACAGGCAGATCTCTATGTACTGTTAGGAAAAAAATCTTCAAATGTATTGCTAAGCAAAAAATATCAAGGTACAATGCAAAGTGTAAAGTATTCTATGAGTTGTGCTTAAAAAGAGATGAGAGAGGGCTTCCCTGGTGGTGCAGTGGTTGAGAGTCTGCCTGCTGATGCAGGGGACACGGGTTCAAACCCCCGTCCGGGAAGACCCCACGTGCCTCGGAGCGGCTGGGCCCGTGAGCCATGGCCGCTGAGCCTGCGCGTCCGAAGCCTGTGCTCCGCAACGCGAAAAAAAAAAAAAAGATGAGAGAGAAAGGGTGGTAAGTTTTTGAGTGTTTGCAATCACCAAAAACTATTTATTAATTCTGCTACTGATTGACAAGAAAATGTCCTTCGGCACTATCACATTTTTTTTTTTTTTTTTTGGGTGGTGTTGGGTCTTCATTGTTGAGCACGGGCTTTCTCTAGTTGCAGCAAGCAGGGGCTACTCTTTGTTGCAGTGTGCAGGCTTCTCATTGCAGTGGCTTCTCTTGTAGCGGAGCACGGGCTCTAGGCACGTGAGCTTCAGTAGTTGTGGTGCGCGGGCTCAGTAGCTGTGGTTCACGGGCTCTAGAGCGCAGGCTCAGTAGTTGTGGTGCACGGGCTTAGTTGCTCTGGGGCATGTGGGATCTTCCCTGGGCCAGGGATCGAATCCGTGTCGCCTGCATTGGCAGGCAGATTCTTAACCACTGCACCACCAGGGAAGCCCCACATTTATTTCCTTATTGTAATGATTTTCATAAGAAATATTCTATCGCCAACCTTTGAAGCACAAAATAAGAAACTAGAAATCATTTCAATTGGGACTTACATAGAATAATAGGTAGCAGTTTTAAAAAGTCTTAAAAGTATCTTGATGCTTAAAAGATTGCCCTACAGCTGGACACCGCAGTTCATTGAGTGCCCATCTGACCAGCTGTAATGGGCTTCACCTCTCTTGTCTGCAAGTGGCAACAGGAGCAGAAGGCAGGTGCTTCTTTTCACAGTAGTCCGTGCACAGCTCTCTGCTACACTCTGGGAAACGACACTTCAATGAGAGAGCAGCCTTTAGCTTCAGACATTAGCTGAGCCACCAGGAGCCAGGAGCCATCAGCAATAGCAGGGAAAAGTGAGGTGGAAAACCCTGGCTAGAGACGATGCTGGCAGGAGAGGGCGAAAAATGACTGCAGGAACAGCAGGAGCCAGAGATGGCAGTAGGAGCCATAGGAAGAGATGCTGTGAGCTGTTCACTTGGTATGATGACTGCCCCAAGGTGAATGCATAAAAGTACCAAATCATGACATCTCATTATATGCTGGCTTTAGTGTCAGCCCTCAGTCAGCATGACTGACTGACACCAGCTAAAAATAAAACCAATAATAAAAATCTCAATTCCCCTGGTCTCTGACACCTCAGAGTGGTAACTGCTTATGGTCGGGACAGCTGCAGCCTTTGACAGCCTCAATTACTTCAAATAATAGTGTCACTTAACAACTAGTTTAAATAGTTTGAAGATTCCGGCAGTAACTACTTCAAAATAAAAATCCAGCCTCGGGTTTTTTATTTTATCTCAATAATGCCAACTAGTAGAGAGTAGACTAGCTAAAAGGCTAACCCTGCAAAGACCATCAGAGAACATTTGGAAGCTCCCAAATGTTCAGGCAGATCCCCGAGCAGTTTGTCTCTCCCATCAGAAGGCACGAGCTTCTTTCTGGCTTCTCCCTGGAAGACATTTTGTGGAAAGCAACTAATAATGTCTGTTGTTCACAAAACATCATCTGTTCTTCCTATATGAATGTCATAAATCCTCAATTGTTTCACACAAAGCTCTCATGACCCCTCCCTACACAACCAATAAAGCCCAGCTCAGGAATCTGGATCACTCCTAGGATAGAGGTTGCCCTACTTTGTACGCAGAGAGTGAAATAAGAAGAAATCGCACATTTAAATTCAAGTGATGTTAAAAGGATTTGCTTGTCCAAGCATTAAACATATTTTGAGCTTTAAATCACCATTACCCATAAAATAATCTCTTTGGAAAATTAACCCAAGTCTGAAAATTTAGGTTGGAAATCATTTAACAAGAGAGGATTCTATAAGGTACTATATTCCTTCAAGGACAGGTTTTTAGAATTATACACTAATAACCTGAAACTTAAGTGTATTTTTCAGTGTCTTTTTGTTCTTCTGTTTACCAAATACAGCTCAGGACCTACTATTTACAAGAAAATGTGCTAGTACTAAAGTGGATAGAAAGATAAATTGGAAGCAATCAAAGACTCCAGGAGTCTATAATCTAATAAGGAAATTGACATCCATAATAATGACAATTCCAAGGAATATGTGATTTTTATGAATGACTTCTATGGGCCTGGCAGTGTAGCAGGTGCCAAGTATATACACCAATATTCTGGATTTGGGGAGCTCACAGTATAATGAAAAGGGCAGATATAAAAGCAAACAAGTTACACAACAACATGATAAGGGCTAAAGCAGGGGTACATAAAATCTGCTATAAAAGCATAGGGGAGGAAATGGTTAATCGAGCCAGCCAGGGAAATCAGAGGGAATTGATTACCTCTGGCACTTGGAAGTTGATTTGGGTTTTGAAGGATGGGTAAAATTTCACCAGGGAGAGAATGGGATTAATGACAGAGGGGGTATTCCAAGCAAAATGAGCAGTAGACACAAATAAGACACAAATGTGGAAAATCAGGGAGATGATAGACACTGTGATCCAGTTTTTGCCTGTTGTCCGGACATAATTGTTTAGTAGCATCCTCTTTTATTCTCAAAAGTGTTCTCTTTTGGACAATACAGTATATGATCAGCCTAATGAAAGAGACATATCATAGTTCAGAATTACGGCAATCTTAGGCACATTAGAGAAGTGGGTAAGAATAAAGAAACATACTAAGGAATCAAGATCTTCCTAAAGGCAATGGGGAGACGGGAAAGGTTTAACTAAGGATGTATCAGAATATGTGCATTTTAAGATAAGACTAATTGGCAATTTAGAGACTGGACTGGCATGTAGGGCATGACTAGAGAGTCTGATATTATAGGAATGAACTAAGGTATTAAGTGATGAAGAAGCAAATCTAGGTTCTGGTAAAATCAGTAGGACCTTAGGGACTAATCAACAAAAAACACCCTTACCCCTGCAACCAGGACAGCCTCTTTTCTCATTTCCCACTGAAGCTGTTTCTGAACCTCCAAGTCCTCAACCATGAATGCTAGAGCCCAGGTGAGAATTTAGGAACATGTCCGCTAAGCTGCCTGACCCAAGCTCCAAGATTTTTTTCCATCTCTCTTTGGTGTCTTTAATATCTCTCCTCATCTACATAAACTTATAAATATATCATTTTCTCCATCTCTGAAAAAAAAAAAAAGCTTCCCTCCTTATGGATTTTCCCATTTCTCTCATGCCTATCGTCTCTACATGTCTTGTAGGAGTGCATTACACTCACCATGCCCAGCCCTCTACTGCCTCTGCTATTAAGCAAATAAAACTAACAACAACTACAATAATCACTAACATGGATTGAGCACTTACTAGGTTTCAGTCACAATGCTTTATATTCTCTGCCTTATCCATTTTCTCATCAAAAATTCATAGTGTAGGTGCTGTTACTATTCCTTTTTTACTGATGAGAACATATTTACTGAGCATGAGGAACAGAGCCTGAGAAAATGAAGCTTAGAGAAGGAATCAAAAAGAGCCACTTTCTCAGGAACACCAGCCAAAAAGGTGTCAGCCATCACCTGTATACTGATGAGTCCTAATATAAACGATTCCAGAACTGGCCCTTCCCTCCTGAGCTCCACACCCATCTGCAGAACCTCCTGCATGACATTTCCATTTGAATAATCTGCTGAAAATCCAAATTCTACGTGCACAAAACTGAACCTATAATCTCTCCCTTCAATAGCTCCTCTCCCCTTCTGGTAATCTATACCAGGTTCTTTTTTTTTTTTTACATCTTTATTGGAGTATAATTGCTTTACAATGGTGTGTTAGTTTCTGCTTTATAACAAAGTGAATCAGTTATACGTATACGTATGTTCCCATATCTCTTCCCTCTTGCGTCTCCCTCCCTCCCACCCTCCCTACCCCACCCCTCTAGGTGGTCACAAAGCGCCGAGCTGATCTCCCTGTGCTATGCGGCTGCTTCCCACTAGCTATCCACCTTACGTTTGGTAGTGTATATATGTCCATGCCACTCTCTCGCTTTGTCACAACTTACCCTTCCCCCTCCCCATATACTAGGTTCTTGAGACTAAATCTCAGTTCTCCCTTCTCCACCTTCCCTCCTTCTTCAACCACCACCATCAACTCTTCACCATGTCCCATGAGATGTACCTCCAAAATCTCCTATTCATGCCTCCCTCCCTCTACACTGCCCCAATCCAGCCCTACGTTGTCTCTTAACTAGAACATTACAGTAGCCACACGCTTCAATCTCTCAACCACTTCATTCCTCCTCAACACACCGGTCACAGCCATCTTTCCTACACAGATGGCTACATCTGTAGCATTCATACACAGCTCTGATCATCCCCATGCTTCAAACCTCTATGGGCTCAAAGCTTAGCTCAAATGTCAGCTTCTTTTTTGAAACCTTCCAACTGTGCTCCCCACCCAAAGGAGAATTAGTCATCACTACCTTTAGAGATTTTCTTTCTTAGTTCATATGCTAGGATAGTATTTATCACATTTTAATATGTGGCCATATATGTTGTGTTTCTCCCCTCTCAGCCCAGATTGCCTTGATGGTAGGATCTGGACTTATTCACCTTTGCATACCCAGCATCAAGCCTAGCACTTAGCATTCACATTAAATAAGTGCTCACCTAATTAATCAATTTAGAAATGAGAGATGGTAACCATACTGTATCATGTCCATGTGCTAAAACAAGCTCTAACCGTCTTCTTTGCCAAATGTAAGGACATTCATGAGGCATTTTACTACAAAAAAAATCTCACTGGATGGAAAATGGTAGTGAGAAACAGCGCCTAGTAGTTCTAGCCTGAAGCAGAGATGCCAGATTTCATAGAAACTTTGCTACAAAGCGATTTTTCATTCTACAAAGGTGTAGAGGTCAGATAACTAGCAGATTAACTGCTCGATGTATTCCCATTTTGAAGACCTATCTGAACGTTTCTAAGGTTTCTTCTTCCCGTCTCCCTCTGCTTTATCCTTTACACCCCCACCCCTGAGCATGTTAATAGCCTTTAAAGAAATCAATATCCTGCCATGGGGCTTTCACAAGGAGCACAGCACAGGTCTGGCAGGTGAGTCATTATAGCACTGGCTATGGAAACAGCTGCAAACCTTTTTCCAGAAACATCAGCTGGTATGCAAAAGGGCAGAACGTGGCCTTAAGATGAAACCAAATGCAAAGTCAAAATTAATTTAACTTATATTTTATTTATGATTCAATGAATTAATAATCAAGGATATTTGCATGGGCAAGTTTTTGAAGCAGTAGAGTATACTTTGATTGAATTAGTATTTCCCTTCACAAGATACTTAAAATACTAGCATAATAGAGCATATTGGAGGAAAATCCAAAACTCAGTTTGTGAAAATTCTTTATACCTTAGGCAGGTATTATGAATCCAAATTTGTGAGTGGGCGATAAGTGATACCACAATACTTTATATAGGCTAAAGCCCAACCATGACAAATTTTGTTTCAATGAAATTTTCTTCCACTAAAATTGCATTAAAAGTGTGGGATAGGGCTTCCCTGGTGGCGCAGTGGTTGAGAGTCCGCCTGCCGATGCAGGGGACGCGGGTTCGTGTCCCGGTCCGGGAAGATCCCACATGCCGCGGAGCGGCTAGGCCCATGGGCCATGGCCACTGGGCCTGCGCGTCTGGAGCCTGGGCTCCGCAACGGGAGAGGCCACAACGGTGAGAGGCCGCGTACCGCAAAAAAAAAAGTGTGGGATATATTGGTTTCATAGTGTCTGATCTAAATTAGTATCCTTAAGTATTATTTTTCTAACTTATGTCGAAGAAGGCTTTTCAAGTAAGAATTTACGTAGGTTCAAGAGTGATAAAGAAGGTAGGAATAAACACTATTTTGGTACCAAGAAACTGAAGCATATACCCAAGTAGTTCTGCATTCCCGAAAGACGTTAACTATTACTACTAATGAATTTAAAGTCTCCTTGAGCTACCCCGAACCTTTAATTCCTATTTGACAAACCGATTTTCCTGCTTCCACCTTTGTCCTTTCAGTCTCTTTTCCACACAGCAGCAGCAAGATTCTATTAAAACATAGAGCAGGGGCTTCCCTGGTGGCGCAGTGGTTGGGAGTCCGCCTGCCGATGCAGGGGACGCGGGTTCGTGCCCCGGTCCAGGAGGATCCCACATGCCGCGGAGCGGCTGGGCCCGTGAGCCATGGCCACTGAGCCTGTGCGTCCGGATCCTGTGCTCCGCAACGGGAGAGGCCACAACAGTGAGAGGCCCACGTACCGCAAAAAAAAAAAAAAAAAAAACACGAAAAAAACAAAACATAGAGCAGACCATGTCACTCTTCTACTTGAAACCCTGCAGTGGCTCCGCCTCATTCAGAGGCAAAACCAAAGTTCTCACGACAGCTACAAGCCCTGCCTACAAAATCACCCCACTTCTGAACTCATCTCCTACTAGTCTTTCCTGGCTCACTCTCCTCCAGTTACCTGACCTCCTTGCTATTCCAGGAACCATCAGGTATGCTCTTACTCTTGCATTTTTGCATTTATTAGAACCCTAACTACATGCTCTTCCCCCAACAGGGTGTGTGTGCTCCATTTGGATGCCTGTAAGAACCTAGAAGTTTGACTTAAGTTTTCAGTTTGTGTTTATTCAGTGTTGCATAAAAATATTTAAATAAAATTCTCTGGGAACTAGTAACTCTGCATTTTGTGTGATAATACAGATCTATATTGAGCAACAGTGTATGTAATATTCTATTTATCTGTCTAACAAGATTACTTATTTAGGGCTTCCCTGGTAGTGCAATGGTTGAGAATCTGCCTGCCAATGCAGGGGACATGGGTTCGAGCCCTGGTCTGGGAAGATCCCACATGCCGCAGAGCAACTGGGCCCGTGAGCCACAGCTACCGAACCTGCGCATCTGGAGCCTGTGCTCCGCAACAAGAGAGGCCATGATAGTGAGAGGCCCGTGCACCGTGATGAAGAGTGGTACCCGCTTGCCGCAACTAGAGAAAGCCCGCACACAGAAACGAAGACCCAACACAGCCAAAAATAAATATAAAAATAAATAAATTAATTTAAAAAAATGATCCACATCAAAAAAAAAATCTTAAAAAAAAAAAATTACTGGGGCTTCCCTGGTGGCGCAGTGGTTGAGAGTCCGCCTGCCGATGCAGGGGACATGGGTTCATGCCCTGGTCTGGGAGGATCCCACATGCCACAGAGCGGCTGGGCCCGTGGGCCAAAATCATGATTCCAAAGAAACAAACCCACTATTTCCCTCATTTAAAAAAAAAAAAAAATTACTTATTTAATGATAATTACTCTCAACTTTTTATTCTCGTGTGATAATACCTACAAGAGTATTTTTTTACATTGCATTAAGATATTGAAAGAAATCATGATTTATAATAAATTGGTATTTGTTTTCATATGAAAAGGTTTTATGAAATATTCATGGTAGAACCAAAGCTTATGCTATTTAAGGAAACACAAAGATATGTGTATAAATTGCTGTATTTTTAATAAAGATAATACAAGAAAAATTATAGTGCCATATTTTAAATGTCTAAACAACTTGATAATATGCGATATTATATTCTACATATTGCATAGGAATGTCCACATTATATACTATGTTTGTAAAGTATGTGTTTAATCTGCATACAAAACTAAAGTTTAGTTTATATTTTAAAATCAAACTCAATTATGTAAAAATTTTCTCTGTGGTAAAATCTATTATTTACCAGAAAATATGACTATGTAATTGAATTAAAACATTGCTTATCTAATAAATTTTAATGTACACATGCTGCATATACATTACTTTGTGGCATAAAGAAAATTATTATTTAACCAAGGTTTGAGAAAGCATGTAAATATATTCATTTCCACACAAAATGTTTGAAAGAAGACACATTATATGTACACTTCATTAAGAAGTAATGACTATGGTATCTGTGACTTTTTGGAAAGCTGAAGTATTTTGAGATCCATTTTTCTGAAAGATAATAAACAATTTTGAATTAAGTCAAGAAAATAATATTCAATGGTATAAAGTTACCAACCTTCTTGGGATCCAAAAATGTGAATCAATTGTCTGAAACCTATAAACCATAGAAGGCCCGAGAAGTGTCTTAGCAACAATTTCAGAAGCAAGCTTGTTTAGTACAAAGCACATGTAAGAGTGATCAAATAATTCATCTTTAGAGTTTCCAGTTATTTTAATTTCTAAACTCCCTTATAAAATATTTTAAAAGGAGTAAACTTTTCATATGATTAGCTACTATTAATTACAGATTATTTTTATCCACCATCTAAAGTATTTTAGAAAATGGATGAAAGCTATTCAGGACCTGGTTCATCTATTTTATCTAACTTTATTTTTCATGTGATCAATGTTCTTCCACTTAACTTTCTACTTATAAAATATTATAATAAAGTAAGTTCATTTTAGAACATTAAGGGGCTTTGTAAATAGCCAGTTTCTCAGTTGTCACTTTAGAGGACAAGTAGGGTATCAAGTTATATTTTTTATTACGTTTATTTTCTTATAAGACCCAAACTTACATTTCAGTGACTTTTATTCAAACTCACTACTGCTGAATTGCAAAATGTTGTCTTTGTCCTTAAGACCATGACAGAGAACTTTATCTGCATTCAGATTGCCTACTGGTTTGTGGTATTTCAACAATAAAACAGCAGGATTGAAGGCTCATGATGAGAAATCTGACTAATTACCTGTTAGATGATAGATGGTTGTAGCTCGGCAGTGCCAGTCACTGAAAACAAAACACTTCGAGATATCAATCAGCTTCCTGACAAATCCAATTTCCCTCACATTCAGTGGACGATAAATGGGAATTTTACTCTACATTTACATAGCACAGAGTTTTAACTTTAAAATATGCATAATGATATTTTAATAAAAAGTACAGATTTTTTTAAGTAAAATTAGTATTTAAATACCTGACATATTCATATTGCAATCTCACAGCTTTTAAACAGATAGATGGTGGAAATAATTAACATTGTAAATCTGTACTGTATTCCACTGAGAAGGGCAAGGTGCACTTAATGGTAGTTTTCCTATTTTCTTTCTGCATTTACATTTAACTCAAATGATTCACAACAACTCTAATGGCTGTGTTCATTCTCTTCATTTTTGTTTTAAATTTTGTGGTAAACTAGTTGGATGTGCACTCTACGTGAGATTCAAAAAGCCGAATGCCCAATTAACACTGCCACCTAACCAGCATGTGGGCAGAGTTAAAGCAAAGAGGGACTGAAGCATGGAAATTGAATGTAGGCCCAGAGAAACACCTCTTTCTTCCTTATAAGGAATGACTGCATAGTCAACATTTGGAATTTATGCTTAACTCTAAAAAGTTATAACCTTCAATATCTTATTCTGTGATTAAAAATAAGACAATTAAAGGTGGCAGGAGAATGGAGAAAGGAAGAGAAAGTGCTTCTTATTTATTGAAGAAAAATGAATTTGTAGGCAAAGTTGGAAAAGTTTGATACTAATAGTCTGAAACCAAGCATTTTCAAATGTTGTTACTGGGAGGATAAGTTGATGAAACTTCACTGAAGGACAATTTGGCAATAACTATTAAAAGTTTAATGTTAGACATAGCAACCTACTTCAGGAATGTCTCCAATAATTATCCTCATGTATCTCTATGAATACTCACTGTGGTATCATCCTTAATAACCAAAAAGAATTTTTTGACTAGAAATAACTTAAGTTCCCTCCACAGGAGACTGGTTCAACAAAGTATGTACAATACAATAGAACACTATGTAGCCAAACATGGTCTTTAGAAAGAATGCGGTAGATCTGTAAGTGCTGTTTTGAAACAATATTCTGGACACGTTTCAAGTGAAAATAAGCCAGGTACATCTGAGCTTTTTAACAGGATATAAATTAAAGGGTATAAATACAAATATGTGTTTGATTATGAACTGAAATTTTATGGAGGGACGCATAAGAAAATGCCAAGTGTGGCTGCCTTTAGGAAAGGAGTTTAGAGACTTGAGATAGAGGGACTGCTTACTTTCCATCACATACTCTTAAATTTGTTTGAAATTGTACCATGCTCTTTTATCTCTTTTGAATAATAAACAAATGAAACAGTAAATAAGAAAGGGAAAAAAGGAAGGAAAGAAGGAAGGAAGGGAAGAAGGGAGGGAGGAAATATATACACACACAGATGGGTCTGTTTTATTCCGAAGTCCATCCCTCTCTAGCTGTTCCACAGTCAAAAACTTGGGAAGGGGGGATTAAATTTTTCAAAGTAGCCTAAATCCTGCACTTTCCTAACAGAACTATGAGTACAGAAACAAAAGACTAGCCTGGGCTGGTACTAATGAGCTGAACTTGAACATGACCATACCCTGAGGCTGACTGCTTGCCTGTGACCTAGTCTGTGACTAAGAATTGTGATTGAGTGTTTGAGGAAAGCAGTATCTGATTCAATCCACCTGGGAGAATGAAAGGTCATTCTGCCAGCGTAGCCCTTCAAGCTTACACTTTGTCTACCCAGTCAGGCAAAGAACAGGATATGTCAGGACTAGAGCATTTACAAAAGTTTGAAAACTAGAAAACTCTCCAACTCATCCTACACAAGATATTGGAGAAGGATACCACTTCTTTCCAAGGCAATAAAACACATGTTGGTACATACACACACACACACACACACACACACACACACACACACACTCATGATGCTTTGTCCTTTCATGCACTCCTTGCAGGATAGGAATTAGATACCTGAAAAAGAGAATCTAGAAATGACCAAATGTACTGTCAGAGGTAACTTTATAGAAGGAATAAGTCTTCAAACAACACATGATTAAGGGACATTTATATATTTGACTGAAAATCTCTACCACTAAAGGCATTAGCACATTAAATACAAAATCAGGAGTCTAAAGTGTAAAATACTTTTGTCCCAAAGTGATAAACAACTGAGGTAGAGGTGCGGCTTGTAATGACAGGGCTCCTTGGAATGAGGAGGAAGCAGAAATGGACTCCAAGAGGAAATTTAAAGCAAAATCTTTGCTTGTTTCCAAATTTTACCCAGGGCCAGTCTTAGCCAGAAAAATTGTACATAGAGTAAGACTGGAAACTTGTATCAATAGCTAGAAAAAGAGTAGTATTTTTTACCTTTTAACAGCTTTTTTCAATTAAATATATGTATATATAATCAAACTGTAAAGATTATTAAGACCAAAAAACATTGCAAAATTATATTGAGAATTTTCTTTTGAAAAAGAAAACTTTTTGAAACTTTTCCAAAATGTACACTAAAAATGGGTACATTTTATTGTATGTGAATTATACCTTAATAAAGTTGACCTTTAAAACAAAGTATCTATGGTACTAATTATAGCAGTGTAGAAATTATTTGCCCTTACATATATCTGGAGAAAACTTGAATTCAAAAAGATACATGCACCCCAATGTTCACAGCAGCACTATTTATAATAGCCAAGACGTGGAAGCAACCTAAGTGCCCGTATATAGATGAATGAATAAACAAGTTGTGGCATATATATACAATGGAATAGTACTCAGCCATAAAAAAAAGAATGAAATGATGCCATTTGCAGCAACATGGATGGAGTTAGAGATTATCATACTAAGTGAAATAAGTCAGACAGAGAAAGATAAATATCATATGATATCACTTATATGTGGAATCCAAAAAAGTGTTACAAATGAACTTCTTTCCAAAACAGAAACAGACTCGCTTACGTATAAAATAAACTTACCAAAAGGGAAAGGAGGAGTAGGGATAAGTTAGGAGTTTGGGTATAGCAGATACAAACTACTATGAATAAAATAGATAAACAACAAGGTCCTACTATATAGCACAGGGAACTATATTCAATATAGTAATAAACTATAATGGAAAAGAATCTGAAAAAGAATATATATATATAACTGAATCACTTTGCTGTACACCAGAAACTAACACAACATTGTAAATCAATTATCTTCAATTTATTTTTTAAATTTTTAAATTTTAAAAATTTAAAAATTGGAATTGAATAGTGGAATTGTGGCTAAACTTTTCTATGCTTTATTTAGAACTCCATTAATGTTGCTGATGTCTTAAATATTTATAATGCATAAGATCATAACACGGATGAATTTATTTATATTATAGTCAGCAAGTACATGAAACATGTAGCAAAACATGATTTTTCCTAACTAGATTTTAAGTCAACAAATATTTGGAGAGTCTACCATATTTAATTTTAAGTTGATACATTGATATAGACACAAAAGGTTGATACATTGATACTGATATAAAAGGTTGAGATTCTGGTCTCCAGGAACTTTCAACCTAGTATGAAAAGTATATGCTCCTTAAAAATACATTTAATCATTTGGTTGAGTATGAAATGGGTAAAGAGTAGTCCTCATTATTAATCCACGCATAGTATATGAATTTAGAAAATATTGAAGTTGGATCTATGTGAAGATTGAATAATGGGAAAGAATGCAGATGGGGATTACCAACATATGAAGAAAAGAAAAAACAATGTAATACTCAAAAAGAAAATCTTAATATAAGTTATGGAAAAAAAATCGTAGAGAAGAAAAATACAGGGCTTCCCTGGTGGCACAGTGGTTAAGAATCCGCCCACCTGTGCAGGGGACGTGGGTTCGATCCCTGGTCCGGGAAGATCCCACATGCCGTGGAGCAACTAAGCCCGTGCACCACAACTACTGAGCCTGTGGTCTAGAGCCCGGGAGCCACAACTACTGAATCCCGCACACCTAGAGCCTGTGCTCTGCAACAAGAGAAGCCACCTCGACGAGAAGCCCACACACCACAAGGAAGAGTAGCCCCGCTCGCCGCAACTAGAGAAAGCCCACGCGCAGCAATAAAGGCCCAACACAGCCAAAAAAAAAATAAATAAACTAAGAAAAATATAAATACAATGCAGAGAAACTCAAAAGGGAGTAAAAGTGTAATACTTTTTATGCAAGTTTCCCAAATAGATAAAATACAAACTAACAAAACTAGCTTATTTGAGGAATCAATTATTTGTATTATCAAATTATATATATGTATTATATAATGTGCATTCATAGGCATTAATCTAAATATTTTAAACTATGAAGAAAATTCTAACATAAAAAGTATCTTGAGTCCTTAATAAATTTATCAAAGTTTAACAGTCATGTCTTCTGTCACTCTCTCTCTCTCTCTCTCTGATCATTTGTAACTCACAAAGTTTTTCAAAGGACATAGTTACCAGAATACACATTTTCCACCAAAATGTCAAATGAACCTTGAAATTAGACCCCAGGATTAGTCCACAATAGACAACAGAAGTCTTCAGAGAACTGGAATCTGCCAACACTCTTCCAATTGTGTAACAAAGCAATGAGATAAATTCACCAAAAATAATTCAAAGGGCAAACCAATGGACAAATCAATATCTGAAAAGACAGATGCAGTTGACACACTAGAAAAACAAAGTTCAAAATATTATCTTTTATTTTTAATAATAAATATAATAATTTGTTTTTAGACAGAAATATTGGCTATCTCCCTCAGCAGCAACAAATATTCAATGACTCCTGAAAAGTTCTTGAGAAATACTGATGAAGTCCCTCAATACAAGGACTCAGGAACAGAATGACAGACTAATGGCAGACAGTGAGAAAGGAAAGGCTACAAAGAAGTCAAGGTATTGGGGGAGATAAGAAATTTGAAACATAATGAGTTAAAATGCAAATGTTTAGTGGGAGGTTGGTACTTAAATAATATTGATTCAAAGGGTATAAAAATTATGGATAAAATAATATGGAATCTGGGATTTCTTTCAAAATAATACAGGAGTTGAGGAGTGGCTGAGGGTATAGAAGAAACATTATTGGTGGTTAGTTGATAGTTGCTGAAACTGGATGATGGCTACATAGATGTTTATGGCATTTATCAGTTTTTTAAATATTTTAAATGTTCCATGAGAGCTTTTTTTAAAAGAAACAAATTTAAAAATAAGTGACCGGAGGAGCTTCAAGATGGCGGAAGAGTAAGACGTGGAGATCACCTTCCTCCCCACAGATACATCAGAAATACATCTACGTGTGGAACAACTCCTACAGAACACCTACTGAACGCTGGCAGAAGACCTCAGACCTCCCCAAAGGCAAGAAACTCCCCACGTTCCTGGGTAGGGCAAAAGAAAAAAGAAAAAACAGAGACAAAAGAATAGGGACGGTACCTGCACCAGTGGGAGGGAGCTGTGAAAGAGGAAAGGTTGCCACACACTGGGAAGGCCCTTCGCCGGCGGTGACTGCGGGTGGCGGAGGGGGGAAGCTTCGGAGACACGGAGGAGAGCGCAGCAACAGGGGTGCGGAGGGCAAAGCGGAGAGATTCCCGCACAGAGGATCCGTGCGGACCAGCACTCACCAGCCCGAGAGGCTTGTCTGCTCACCCGCCGGGGTGGGCGGGGCTGGGAGCTGAGGCTCGGGCTTCGCGGGTCAGATCCCAGGGAGAGGACTGGGGTTGGCTGCGTAAACACAGCCTGAAGGGGGCTAGTGCGCCACAGCTAGCCGGGAGGGAGTCCGGGGAAAGTCTGGAGCTGCCTAAGAGGCAAGAGACTTATTCTTGCCTCTTTGTTTCCTGGTGCGCAAGGAGAGGAAAGTAAGAGTGCCGCATAAAGGAGCTCCAGAGATGGGCGCGAGCCGCGGCTAGCAGCGAGGACCCCAGACACGGGCATGAGACGCTAAGGCTGCTGCTGCCGCCACCAAGAAGCCTGTGTGCGAGCACAGGTCACTATTCACACCTCCCCTCCTGGGAGCCTGTTAAGACCCCCACTGCCAGGGTCCTGTGATCCAGGGACAACTTCCCCAGGAGAACACACAGTGAGCCTCAGGCTAGAGCAACGTTAGGGTGTCCTCTGCTGCCGCAGGCTCGCCCTGGACTCCATACCCCTCCCTCCCCCCGGCCTGAGTGAGTCAGAGCCCCCAAATCAGCTGCTCCTTTAACCCTGTCCAGTCTGAGCTAAGAACAGACGCCCTCAGGTGACCTACACGCAGAGGCGGGTCCAAATCCAAAGCTGAACCCCAGGAGCTGTGCAAACAGAGAAAGGGAAATTTCTCCCAGCAGCCTCAGGAGCAGCGGATTAAAGCTCCACAATCAACTTGATGTACCCTGCATCTGTGGAATATATGAATAGACAACCAGTCATCCCCAATAGAGGAGGTGGACTTCAAGAACAATGATATATATATTTTTTCCCTTTCTCTCTTGTTGTGAGTGTGTATGTGTATGCTTCTGTATGTGATTTTGTCTGTATAGCTATGCTTTTACCATTTGTCCTAGGGTTCTGTCTGTCCGTTTTTTGTTTTTGTTTTGTTTTTTAGTATAGTTCTTAGCACTTGTAATTGATGGATTTGTTTTTTGGTTTGGTTGCTCTCTCTTTCTTTTTTTATTACTTTTCAAAAAATTTTTAATAATCATTTTTTATTTTAATTATTTTATTTTATTTTATTTTATTTTATTTTATTTTCTTCTTTCTTTCTTTCATTTTTTTCTCCCTTTTATTCTGAGCCATATGGATGACAGGCTCTTGGTGCTCCAGCCAGGTGTCAGGGCTGTGCCTCTGAAGTGGGAGAGCCAAGTTCATGACACTGGTCCACAAGAGACCTCCCACCTCCACATAATATCAAGTGGAGAAAATCTCTCAGAGATCTCCATCTCAACACTAAGACTCAGTTCCACTCAACAACCAGGAAGCTACAGTGCTGGACACCCTATGCCAAACAACTAGCAAGACAGGAACACAAATCCATCTATTAGCAGAGAGGCTACATAAAATTATAATAAGGCCACAGACACCCCAAAACACACCACCAGACGTGGACCTGCCCACCAGAAAGACAAGATCCAGCCTCATCCACCAGAACACAGGCACTAGGCCCCTCCACCAGGAAGCCTACACAACCCACTGAACAAACCTTAGCCACTGGGGACAGACACCAAAAACAACTGGAACTACGAAACTGCAAGCTGCGAAAAGGAGACCCCAAACGCAGTAAGTTAAGCAAAATGAGAAGACAGAGAAACACACAGCAGATGAAGGAGCAAGGTAAAAAGCCACCAGACCTAACAAATGAGGAGGAAATAGGCAGTCCACCTGAAAAAGAATTCAGAATAATGATAGTAAAGATGATCCAAAATCTTGGAAATAGAATGGAGAAAATATAAGAAATGTTTAATAAGGACCTAGAAGAACTAAAGAGCAAACAAACAGTGATGAACAACACAATAAATGAAATTAAAAATTCTCTAGAGGGATCAATAGCAGAATACCTGAGGCAGAAGAACAGATAACTGATCTGGATGATAAAATAATGGAAATAACTACTGCAGAGCAGAATAAAGAAAAAAGAATTGAGGGTGGTCTGAGAGACCTCTGGGACAACAATACATGCACCAACATTCGAATTGTAGGGGTCCCAGAAGAAGAAGAGAAAAAGAAAGGGACTGAGAAAATATTTTAAGAGATTATAGTTGAAAACTTTCCTAATATGGGAAAGGAAATAGTCAATCAATCCAGGAAGGGCAGAGAGTCCCATACAGGATAAATCCAAGGTGAAACACGCCAAGACACATATTAATCAAACTATCAAAAATTAAATAAAAAGAAAAAATATTAAAAGCAGCAAGGGAAAAAAAACAAATAACACACAAGGGAATCCCCATAAGGTTAACAGCTGATCTTTCAGCAGAAAATCTGCAAGCCAGAAGGGAGTGGCAGGACATATTTAAAGTGATGAAGGAGAAAAACCTACAACCAAGATTACTCTAACCAGCAAGGACCTCATTCAGATTTGATGGAGAAATTAAAACCTTTACAGACAAGCAAAAGTTAAGAGAATTCAGAACCACCAAACCAGCGTTACAACAAATGCTAAAGGAACTTCTCTAGGCAGGAAACAAAAGAGAAGGAAAAGACCTACAAAAACAAACCCGAAACAGTTAAGAAAATGGTAATAGGAACATACATATAGATAATTACCTTAAATGTAAATAGATTAAATGCTCCAACCAAAAGACATAGACTGGCTGAATGGATACAAAAACAAGACCCATATATATGCTGTCTACAAGAGACCCACTTCAGACCTAGGGACACATACAGATTGAAAGTGAGGGGATAGAAAAAGATATTCCATGTAAATGGAAATCAAAAGAAAGCTGGAGTAGCAATTCTCATATCAGACAAAATAGACTTTAAAATAAAGACTATTACAAGAGACAAAGAAGGACATTACATAATGATCAAGGGATCAATCCAAGAAGAAGATATAACAATTGAAATATTTATGCACCCAACATAGGAGCACCTCACTACATAAGGCAAATACTAACAGCCATAAAAGGGGAAATCGACAGTAATACAATCATAGTAGGGGACTTTAACACCCCACTTTCACCAATGGACAGATCATCCAAAATGAAAATAAATAAGGAAACACAAGCTTTAAGTGATACATTAAACAAAATGGACTTAATTGATATTTATATGACATTCCATCCAAAAACAACAGAATACACATTCTTCTCAAGTGCTCATGGAACATTCTCCAGGATAGATCATATCTTGGGTCAAATCAAGCCTTGGTAAATTTAAGAAAATTGAAATCATATCAAGTATCTTTTCCGACAACAACACTATGAGACTAGATATCAATTACAGGAAAAAAATGTGTAAAAAGTACAAACACATGGAGGCTAAACAATACACTACTTAATAACCAAGAGATAACTGAAGATACCACAGAGGAAATCAAAAAATACCTAGAAACAAATGACAATGCAAACACGACGACCTAAAACCTATGGGATGCAGCGAAAGCAGTTCTAGGAGGGAATTTTATAGCAATACAGTCCTACCTTAAGAAACAAGAAACATCTCAAATAAACAACCAAATCCTACAACTAAAGCAATTACAGAGAAAGAAGAACAAAAAAACCCTAAACTTAGCAGAAGGAAAGAAATCATAAAAATCAGATCAGAAATAAATGAAAAACAAATGAAGGAGACAATAGCAAGGATCAATAAAACTAAAAGCTGGTTCTTTGAGAAGATAAAAAAAATTGATAAACCATTAGCCAGACTCATCAAGAAAAAAAGGGAGAAAATTCAAATCTATAGAATTAGAAGTGAAAAAGGAGAAGTAACAACTGACACTGCAGAAATACAAAGGATGATTAGAGATTACTACAAGCAACTATATGCCAATAAAATGGACAACCTAGAAGAAATGGACAAATTCTTAGAAATGCACAACCTTCCGAGACTGAACCAGGAAGAAATAGAAAATATGAACAGACAGATCACAAGCACTGAAATTGAAACTGTGATTAAAAATATTCCAACAAACAAAAACCCAGGACCAGATGGCTTAACAGGAAAATCCTATCAAACATTTAGAGAAGAGCTAATACCTATCCTTCTCAAACTCTTCCAAAATATGGCAGAGGGAGGAACACTCCCAAACTCATTCTATGAGGCCACCATCACCCGGATACCAAAACCAGACAAAGATGACACAAAGAAAGAAAACTACAGGCCAATATCACAGATGAACAAAGATGCAAAAATCTTCAACAAAATACTAGCAAAGAGAATCCAAAACAGCACATTAAAAGGATCATACACCATGATCAAGTGGGATTTATCCCAGGAATGCAAGGATTCTTCAATATACGCAAATCAATGTTATACACCATATTAACAAATTAACGGAGAAAAATCATATGATCATCTCAATAGATGCAAAGAAAGCTTGCAACAAAATTCAACATCCATTTTTGGTAAAAACCCTGCAGAAAGTAGGCATAGAGGGAACTTTCCTCAACATAATAAAGGCCATATATGACAAACCCACAGCCAACATCGTCCTCAATGGTGAAAAACTGAAACCATTTCCACTAAGATCAGGAACAAGACAAGGTTGCCCACTCTCACCACTATTATTCAACATAGTTTTGGAAGTTTTAGCCACAGCAATCACAGAAGAAAAAGAAATAAAAGGAATCCAAATTGGAAAAGAAAAAGTAAAGCTGTCACTGTTTGACATGACCTGATACTATACACAGAGAAGCCTAAAGATGCTACCAGAAAACTACTAGAGCTAATCAACGAATTTGGTAAAGTAGCAAGATTCAAATTTAATGCACAGAAATCTTTTGCATTCCTATACACTAATGATGAAAAATATGAAAGAGAAATTATGGAAACTCTCCCATTTACCACTGCAACAAAAAGAATAAAATATCTAGGAATAAACCTACCTAAGGAGACAAAAGATCTGTATGCAGAAAATTATAAGACACTGATGAAAGAAACTAAAGATGATACAAACAGATGGAGAGATATACCATGTTCTTGGATTGGAAGAATCAACATTGTGAAAATGACTGTACTACCCAAAGCAATCTACAGATTCAATGCAATCCCTATCAAACTACCACTGGCATTTTTCATAGAACTAGAACAAAAAATCTCACAATTTGTATGGAAACACAAAAGGCCCTGAACAGCTAAAGCAATCTTGAGGAAGAAAATTGGAGCTGGAGGAATCAGGCTCCCTGACTTCAGACTATACTACAAAGCTACAGTAATCAAGAGAGTATGGTACTGGTGCAAAAACAGAAATATAGATCAATGGAACAGGTTAGAAAGCCCAAAGATAAACCCACGCACATATGGTCACCTAATCTTTGATAAACAAGGCAAGAATATACAGTGGAGAAAAGACTGCCTCTTCAATAAGTGGTGCTGGGAAAACTGGACAGCTACATGTAAAAGAATGAAATTAGAACACTCCCTAACACCATACACAAAAATAAGCTCAAAATGGATTAAAGACCTAAATGTTAGGCCAGACAGTATAAAACTCTTAGAGGAAAACATAGGCAGAACATTCTTGGACAGCAAGATCCTTTTTGACCCACCTCCTAGAGAAATGGAAATAAAAACAAAAATAAACAAATGGGACCTAATGAAACTTAAAAGCTTTTACACAGCAAAGGAAACCATAAATAAGACAAAAAGACAACCCTCAGAATGGGAGAAAGTATTTACAAATGAAGCAACTGACAAAGGATTAATCTCCAAAATTTACAAGCAGCTCATGCAGCTCAACATCAGTTAAACAAACAACCCAATCCAAAAATGGGCAGAAGACCTAAATCGACATTTCTCCAAAGAAGATATACAGATTGCCAACAAACACATGAAAGAATGCTCAACATCATTAATCATTAGAGAAATGCAAACCAAAACTACAATGAGATATCATCTCACACTGGTCAGAATGGCCATCATCAAAAAATCTAGAAACAATAAATACTGGAGAGGGTGTGGAGAAAAGGGAACCCTCTTGCTCTGTTGGTGGTAATGTAAATTGGTACAGCCACTATGGAGAACAGTATGGAGGTTCCTTAAAAACCTAAAAATAGAACTACCATACGACCCAGCAATCCCACTACTGGGCATATACCCTGAGAAAACCATAATTCAAAAAGAGTCATGTACCAAAATATTCATTGCAGCTCTATTTACAATAGCCAGGACATGGAAGCAACCTAAGTGTCCATCAACAGATGAATGGATAAAGAAGATGTGGCACATATATCCAATGGAATATTACTCAGCCATAAGAAGAAACGAAATTGAGTTATTTGTAGTGAGGTGGATGGACCTAGAGTCTGTCATACAGAGTGAAGTAAGTCAGAAAGAGAAAAACAAATACTGTATGCTAACACATATATAATGGAATCTAAAATAAAAAGGAATAAAAGGTTCTGAAGAACCTAGAGGCAGGACAGGAATAAAGATGCAGATGTAGAGAATGGACTTGAGGACACAGGGAGGGGAAGGGTAAGCTGGGACGAAGTGAGAGAGTGGCATGGACAGATATACACTACCAAACATAAAATAGATAGCTAGTGGGAAGCAGCCACATAGCACGGGGAGATCAGCTCAGTGCTTTGTGACCACCTAGAGGGGTGGGATAGGGAAGGTGGCAGGGAGGGAGACACAAAAGAGAAGAGATATGGGGACATATGTATATGTATAACTGATTCACTTTGTTATAAAGCAGAAACTAACACACCATTGTAAAGCAATTATACTCCAACAAAGCTGTTAAAATATATATATATATATATAATATATACACACAGAATGCATATGTATGTACACATACTACTATATATAAAGTAGGTAAACAGCAAGGACCCACTGTATACCACAGAGAACTATACTCAGTATCTTGTAATAACCTATAATGGAAAAGAATCTGACCGAATCACTTTGCTGTATACTTGAAACTAACACAACATTGTAAATTAACTGTACTTCAATAACAATTAAATAAATAAATAATAAGTGACCCCTTTTCACAAAGATGCGCCGAAGGCGAAGAAGGAAGCCCCTGCTCCTCTGAAAGCCCAAGCCAAAACAAAGGCTTTGAAGGCCAAGAAAGCAGTGTTGAAAGGCAGCGTCCACGGCCACGAAAAAAAAGGAGATCCAGACGTCACACATCTTCGGACGGCACAAAGCACTGCAGCTCAGGAGGCAGCCCAAATATCCTCGGAAGAGCGCCCCTAGGAGAAACAAGCTTGACCACTATGCCATCACCAAGTTCCCCCTCACCACCGAGTAAGCCATGAAGAAAATAGAAGACAACAACACACCGGTGTTCATTGTGGATGTCAAGGCCAACAAACACCAAACTGAATAGGCTGTGAAGAAGCTCTATGACATTGACATGGCCAGAGTCAACACTCTGATCAGGCCTGATGGAGAGAAGAAGGCATATGTTCCACTGGCTCCTGAGTATGATGCTTAGGATGTTGCCAGCAAAATTGGGGTCATCTAAACTGAGTCCAGCTGGCTAATTCTACACATAAAAGTTTTTGCTATAAAATAATAAATAAAAAATAAAAGTAAGTGAAAAATGGGGGAGTGGGGATAAAAGAGACTCTTAATTAAAGCATCCGTATAATTTATTGTCCTAACTGGAACATGTCAGGAATGAAAAGGAACAGTATTAATAATTTTAACGGCTACAGGCCTAAGCCAGTGCTGTGCTGGGCAGTCCTGGATGTATGGTCCCTCTACTTTTAACCAGCAGGTTTCAAATATCAGACTAATGTGATTTAAGATTTGTTACAAAAACAGGAAACGAAGAGAACAACTTGTAAGTGAGAACGTTTAGATCACTAGCAACCAGTTGTTTTTAAGTCTGAAAAGAACCAGTCCCAAATCATCGCCATAGCCACTGATCCATCTGGATCAGAAGTCACAAACTGATGGCCTGGGGTTGGATCCAGCCTGCAGATGTGTTTGCTTTGGCCCGCAACGTATTGGGTTACAGAGCGCTTTTCTTAAAACTTTGAGTTTGTTGCCAACATTTCCAAGATGAAAGATGTCATGTTAAAATCCAGATTCCTAGCTTCTCTTGAAACACTTGAGGAGTATTAAGAGCAGGCACACATTCTCACATGGCAACTGACTAGAGCAGAGCATTCTCTCACTAATCCACCCCAGTCCTCATCTCCCTCCAGTGATTTCTTTTCTTTTTTTTTTTTTTTTTTCTATCCAGTGACTTCTAATGCTGGGCTGCTGTGCTTGGTTCCTTCTTTGACTCCTACAGATACTTGACTTTTCAACCTTCATACTAGATCAAGCTCTCATCATCAGAACAAAGAAAGTGAGGTTGGCTGCAGAAGCTATCGTTTTATAAACAATTGAAAATAGAAATCAGTCAACCCAGATAATAAATGGGGAAATTGTGAAGAATTGTTAGGGGATATAGTATTACTACTCTTTAAATAGGCCTAACAACAACAACAGCAACAAAACCTAATTCTGTTCAGAAAATTCCCCTTTAATTTTTCTACATTTCAGATCATTCCATATTTCCCAAGTAATATAGCCTGAACTACACCAGTAGAGCTTCCAGAAATTCTCTTACTAAAAAATATAATAGCTAATCTACATCCCATTGGCAAAATGCACAGTTGAAGGCCCAGCCCAATGACTGCTGCCCACCCTTGCTTCTCTCAACAAGCCCGGAACATCACTGGGTGTGTGATTGTTAGCAAATCTTCATTAATTACAAGCCTCATAAACAGCTGTGCAATGTGGGATGTTGGGGAGAGACAGCTCCTGTCTTCATAAGAGAGAGTTTGGAACTAAAAGAGGTTCTTAGCTAGAAAGCATTCCAAAATAGGATGAGTTGTTTTGAGAGTATAGAGAATAGCATCAGAGAGCACAGATGTTCATCCCAGAGATTGGTACCCAAACAACAACTGAAAAAACTTTCACTCTTTAGCACAAAGGAAATGGAGAGCTATAATTGGTTTCACAGCCAAATTATGGAAGCTTACATGTTTTGGAAAAAATATATTACTGACAGAAGTATCTATGGCCTGAAAGGGTGTCTCTTGTGAGGCATAGGACTATGTTTGCCTGTGTACTGTTGGTCCTAATCCAAGCAGCAGAGCTCTCAGAGACCAGTTTAGGAACCTTTATTTTCTACTGGTTTCCTTATGAAATCCCCACTGCAGCCAGGCTGCTGTCTACTCTTGTCCCCATATAGACTATTGAAAATGCCTTGGCCTCTCCCACTGTCTCTGGATTTCCACTTAACATTTCATCTGTATTAGTGTGTTAGGGTAGGGATGAATGACATTCTTGCTACTAAAACAGAGAGTTAGGGCCTGTTTAGAGAACCATCTTAAACACTTCGTGGTCATTCATAGAATTGAAAGCTATGGAATGATTAAGAGAAGTGAGATAGAGCTGTAAAGAATAGTATGAATCCCTAGCCCAAATTGCTCTGTGAAAAATTTGCAGAATACATATTACCATTTTATTCACCCTATATAGTCATTGTCTCCAATTCCTTTCTTCCTACTGTCTCCTTCAAACCCACTCCAAAGAGATCTTTATCTCCACCATCACAACCCCAACTGCTTACGTCAAATAGCCTCTGTGTTACTGAATCAAATGATCACTTATCTGACTTGGCCTATAATCAATATTTGACACATCTGATCATCCCTTCCTTCTTGAAACACCTCCCTCACTTGGCTTCCTGGACACCACCCTCTCCTGTATTTCCTCGTTTCTCACTGTTTCTCAGTCTCCTTTGCTAATTCTTGCAAATCTCTAAGACTTCTAAATATTGGGGTGCCAGGACTTCCTTAGTGGTGCAGTGGTTAAGAATCCACCCGCCAATGCAGGGGACACGGGTTCAAGTCCTGGTCTGGGAAGATCCCATATGGCGTGAAGCAACTAAGCCCGTGCACCACAACTACTGAGCCTACGCTCTAGAGGCCGCGAGCCACAACTACTGAGCCCACGTGCCACAACTACTGAGCCCACATGCCACAACTACTGAGCCCACGCGCCTAGAGCCTGAGCACTGCAACGAAGAGTAGCCCCCGCTTGCCACAACTAAAGAAAGCCCACACACTGCAATGAAGACCGAACGCACCCAAAAAATTTTTTTAGTTAAAAAATAAATAAATATTGGGGTGCCAAAGATGGGCTTTAAACCTCTTCTTTTCTACCGTTAAATTCATTTCTTGGTGATCTCATCCAGTCTCAAGGCTTTAAATACTGTCACTATGCTGAGGACTCAAATCCGACTGCCTGCTCAACCACTCCACCCAAATGTCTAAAGGCATCTTTAATTTAACATTCCCAAAATCGAGTTCCTTATTTTCCCATAGACACACACACATACTAAAAACCTTCCCTTTCCACAGTCTTCTGTATCTCAGTTCATGAAAACTGCATTGCAGTTATTCCAGTTCAGAAACTTGTCAACCCTGACCTCTTGCTTTCTCTCATCTGGACATCTAATCCAGAAGAAACCTCTGTTGGCTCTACCTTCAGAATCAATCCACAATCTTGACTACTCACCGCCTTTTCTGCTACGTACTTCTTTGTCAAAGTCACTATGAGCTCTTGCCTGCCTCACAGCAACAGCCTCCTAACATCCGGCCGCTGCCAGCCTCCTTCAGTCTGGTCTCAACACAGAAACCATAATGATCCACTTAAAATATGTCAGATCAACTTACTCTGCTCAAAACCTAACAGGGCCTTCCACTTCACAGAGAATAAAAGCCAAAGGCCTTAAACTTGTTAGCAAGAACCTGAAGGCTCAGTCACCCAACTCCTTCCCCAGCTCCCAGCATTTCTCAATCACTCTGACCGCTCCTACTCTCCCCTCATTCATTCTGCTTCAGACTCACAGAAATTTGTGCTCTTTGAACATGCAGGTCACTTGCTGTTCCCTCTGTTTAGAATGTCCTTTCTCTAGATGACCTCTTACAAGTCTTGGCTCAAATGTCACCTTCAATTAGAACTGTTCTCTGACCACTCTGTTTGTTTCCTATTTATCCTCAGGATTTATTTTTTTTGCACAGCACTTACGATCTTTTCAAATACCATATAAGACATTTATTTATTTAGTTTTATCTCTGTCTGCATCCCCTAGAAGGTAAGCTCCATGAGGGCAAGGATCTTTGTTCACTTCTTTCAATGCCTAATCCCCAGTGTATTCAATTAATATCTGTTAAACAGAGAAATTAATTTATATAATATGATGTATTTTCTATGGAATGTGCATATATGTGTATCTCTCCAAATCTAGTTTAGCTCTAGGGAGAGTAGTGAGTGGGGAAAGGGTGAATGGGCTCATGATTGGTGTGGGTGGAAAGTCTATCAATAAAGTATTGATACTTTACCCTTGTAAGGATTGTTTCAAGTTTTTAAACATGATATAGTCATTAATTACTTTTTATGTAAGGGGATATTATTTGTTAGTAATTACCTAATATATCACAGGTACATACTATGTAGCCCCTATCTGCTGCTCCCCTACTCCAGCTACAGCTGATTGGACCAGAGTCTAATTAGATTGGACCAATCTAATTCAAGGTGGAAAAAAATCAGATCAACTCTTCCAAAAATTTGGAATAGGGTCGTGGAGAGATTAAGTCAGTCAGACTACTGTGAAGACTGGAACTACAGGCCATGTAGAATTTGAGACCATTATAAACCAACACCATATGTAAAGTGAATTTTTGGAGAGACGGAAAAAAAGATAAGTAAGGAAAGAAAGCTTATGAGAGGAGAGGAACAGGAGAATAGATAGAGCAGATGTGTAGAGACAGAGATGCATGTGGCCTCCTACTTTTCAGTGCCATCCACATGCAGAACGTAAGCTCTGTTTCCTTACGCTCTTTCCTATCAATAAACACCCTTTAACATGAACTACTTTAAATAGAATTGGATTCCTTGCAATGTTAGACTCTTAACTTAAATATCCAATACATTTTCCATGGTATAAAATAAGGCAATATCCCAACATTTGAAAAAAATTATAAAATACAAAAAACAATATTCTCAATGCTGAATCCACTGCTTTTAATAAAAAAAGTATAAGAAGAGTAAAACCAAGGCTGATTCTTGCCTTTGCAGGATTGCTCATATCCACATTAATTTGCATACCCTCATTATTTAATTTTAAGTTTCATCACTATTAAAGCTCTTCTTTAATATTTATTTAGCAAAAGCTCCTTAATTCTGCCATACATTCCCATCAATTAAGACAGATATTTTGACCCTAAATATCCCAAACCCTTGGTGAGGAGAGCTGTATGTAATTTACTATTAATAATAAAGTACATAAATTTACAAATTATTTCTCTTTTTTGTAAACTCAAACAGTTGTAGTTCCTTGCATTCCCACATGCATTCATCAGCAGAAGAGAAAGTGCTGGGGTTACAGGTAAATCTACAGGTGTCACACATTATCCTCAGCCTGTATTACTATGTACCAACCCATCACCTGAAATATCCAAAGGGAGGATGTGACACAAGTGTGAATTTCATATTGCCACCTTCCTAATATACAGGTCAGTTACTCAGAAACGCATTCTCTGGCCCCACCAAAAAGTTCCTATCACGTTATTCCTTCTCACTTAGTATTCATTTATTATCATCTGATACTTTTCTTGTTTGTTTTGTCTTTCTTTCCCACTGGAACATAGATCTATGAGAGCTGGAACCCAAAATGCCTGTTTTATTCATCAACATTTCCCTAGTACTTTAGAGTATGTTGTACCTGGCACAAAATGGGCACTGAGAAAATACTTGAACACATCAAGCTAGTTCCTGACCAGGACCTTTATATGTTCTTTCCTCAGCCGGAATCCCCTACCCCTTATTCTTCTCATAGCTAATTCCTGCACATCGTTTGGGTCTCAGCTCAAACGCTGACACTTCAGAAAGGCCACTGATTACGCAAGCCTCTCCACCCCTCAAGGCTTCCTCTAACACATTATCTTATTTTGGTTTAACAGAGCACTTAAGACTATCTGAAGTTCCATTTTATATGTGTTCTTTCCGTGTTTATTATCTTTGCCTGTCTTCCCACTAGAATGTAATTTCCACAAGGAACTTTGACTTGTTTATCACCTTGTCTCCAGAACCTAGAAGAGGGCCTGGCACTTAGGAGGCAGGCAATAAATATTTGTTGAGTGAATGAAAGGTTGAAAACTGCAGTTTTAAAATATATGTCCACACATGGTATCACTGTTCTTCAGTACTGGGATACAAACAACAAACTGCTATATGTGCAAGTAATTTTTTTAACAATTAAAATTTCACATATAATATAGATCAAAAGATTGCCAAATTATATTGCAGATGGATTTAGAATCCTGGTTGGGTACAAGTGGTATATGATCAGTAGCTGGTTCAACTTTGACTAACCTCACTAATAGTTTCCAAGAGAAAATCTTCCTCTCTTTCCTTGTATGGATTGGAAGCTGAAATTGCAAAGGAGACGATGCTACAAATGAAACCACAACCAGTCAAACTTGGCAAATGTGTGCCACTGTCCAAAGTATTTGTGTGGGCAAACAGACAAAATTCCTAAAGGAAAAAAAATTCCAATTCTAAAAAGCACATCCCCATGCCTACATCCCCAAACAGAATTAAGTTCCACTACTCAACAGTGTCAGATCTAAAGGCGAGGGGTTTCCTCCTCAGAGCCAGAAAATCACAATTACAACCACCTCAAGTTGTCGGTAACTGACTTGGCCCATAGGAGGCAGACCAAAACTGTCAAATGTGGAGACATTCACCCCGCTCCCCCCCAAGACAGTTCTATTTTACAGTCCCACAGTCCTCCCCCTACAACCATTTCCTATGTACCTATGGACACCTGTGAGATCTCCCTTACACTCATCACCTCTTGAAACTATTTTCTGATTACCTTCATTTAGTCAACCGTTAGGACAGTCAGACAACAGATACTTACTGAACATACATTATGTAGCTGACACAGTTTGTGTAGTAAAAACACATCAGTAAAGAAAACAGAGAAAAACGCTCGCCCGCATGGAGCTTACATTCTAAGCACCTCACATTCACTTAAAAACAGAAAAATATAGATATAATGAAAAGTAGGCATTTGATAGAGATGACTACATAAATTCATAGATAACATAAACAGAACAACAGTTGGTACATAAACACGTGGTTATCCAGTATCTTCCAGAGAACTCAGATTTGCATCACTAAAGAGAATATTTGGGATATAAATCAGGTATGTTGCTTTCTGATTGTTTTCCTGTAACATTATGTGTGCCTGTTATCTTCACTATAGGTTTTCCTTGGGCAGAAAATATATCCTTCATTTCCTTTGTACTGTGTTCAGGGGGCAAGTTGTACAGTGCCCCCAAATAAACTATGAGTTCATTAACTGTTTGTTAAATAATACATTGCACTTATATAGTGATTTTAAACGTTCTGAAAGGCACTTTCATGTGAGTTATTATTACTAACATCATGCACTTACTCATACTCTAATGCTAGATCAAGAAGAAGACAGTGAATTTCAGTAAGGGAACTGGTGGTAACACAAGTAGTATGTTTGAGACAACTAGCCTTGCTTGCTAAGAACCAGTCCAGTCTTCTTCTTCTTATTGTTGCTGTTGTTTTTCTGAATCTCTACTAAAGTCCAGACACTAGAAAGCACAGGAATCAGGCAATTTAAAATCATAGCAATGGAAACCAGAGAAAGAAAAGAAAACTTGGGTTCAGAGAAAAGCCCAAATCCAAAGGCAAAGTCTAGGGCTTTAGTTAGTGATTTTTAAACTGCATTTAATTAAAATACACATTCCTGGGAATTCCTTGGCAGTCCAGTGGTTAAGACTCCGTGCTTTCACTGCAGAGGGCATGGTTTCAATCCCTGGTCGGGGAACTAAGATCCCACAAGCAATGCAGCGCAGCCGAAAAGATAAAAAATAAAATAAAATGCACATTCCTGATGAACACCCTGACCCAGCCATTCTGATTCATTAGATCTGGAGTAAAGTCCAGGACTATGAATTTTTACAAACATCCCCCAGATGATTCTGATGCAAACCCTCTGGGAAACACTTACTTGATGGCAAAGGTTGGACCAAGGAAGGTCAGTCAGTTCACTGCATGGCTTCCAAAGCTTGGCATGTTCAGCTATGGTTTGGTCCCAGAAGTCTGTTGCAGCAGGCATAGCACAGTGATAAGAAAAGCCACCATTTCTGAGTGCTATCAAGAGAACCACAGATACTGGAGATGTATGGACCAGGATCTAGCCCCGGGAAGGAAAGGACTAGAATAGTTCTAACATTCTAGTCTCAGCGTAAGGTCTAGCGCTGTTTTGTACCCTAGGGGAGATCTGAGTCCCAGGCAGGAAAATCTGGCGTAGCCAGCTCATGTAGTCCCAACCTATGGGAAGATCAGGTTAGGAGGAAGGTAAGTTTGCCATTTTGAAGGGTTTACTGGTTCTCATCCCTAATATTGCAGACCTGGCTAGACAATGAGGAAGGGCAACATAATCTAAAAACAGAGACCTACTCTGAAAACCCAAGACTGAAAATCATTATTCAACTCCAAGTTCCACAATGAATTGAAGCTGAGGAGGCTGATACGTTTTCTACATCCAGCAGGAATGGCCCAGAAATGAAGTTTGAAGAGCAGATATGCTATAAAGGAAGAAACAATGAGGTAGGGGTTAACCCTGAACTTCAAGAGTCCACATCTCCCACCAGGAAAGTGGATGGCCCAGCATTATGCTCTAGCAATAATCTCATTTTAAAATCTATAGCAATCATCATTTTCCCCACATACTGAGAAAGGTTCTATCATAATCAGTGCACAAAACAACTACAAGCAGAAAGTAACAACTAGATCTTTCCATAGATCTCAAAACAATTAGATGGCAAACATTCAAGTAACTGCAAGTTTAAATTATTAAGCAATATTTTTGCTTGCAAGGTGTTAGGAATTGATATCTAACATATAGGGGTATCTGGAAAAATACTGGCATTTATTTAATCCAGGTGGAGTATTTTTATACATGTGAAAACCCAAATTAAAAGAGGTTCATTGGCTTTTCCAAGTATACACATAGGTAGTCCAAGATGAAGGAAATAAACCTCCACCTTTTACATTTTAAATTCCAAACATTTTCATTCTAACTTTTGACTTCTCTGCTGATAGATGAATGGATAGATAGACACTTTAGTGGGATTTTCCTGGCTTTTTTTTACTATTTTATTAAAAAATTTAATTATTTACAGAAGTAGAGAGAATATTATCATGAACCCCCAAGTACCCATCACCCAGCAATAAAAATCTTGATTCTTCCTACACTCACTCACCATCCCCCACCCAAGATTATTTGAAGCGAATTCTAGACATCATACTATTTCATCCATAAAGAGTTTGGCATAGATTTCTAAGGGATCAGTACTCTCTTTTAAAAAATTAACCACAGCATACGGCTTCATACAATTTAAGGAGATAAGAAAACATTACACTTAAGTCACAGTGCACGAATTCATATTTATTATTGTATCGATAATTGGGGGGTTGCCTTGGGTAGTTTGAAGCTGAAATCCAATGCACATCGGTGATAGTTTTTCAAGTACAATGGTTTTTCCGTACCAGCACAAGTTCATATTATTGTTTTATAAAAGAAATTTATAGTCATCACATTTTCCCAAACTCAGAAACTTTTGAGTAAATTATTCTGATTCCACTCTGACTACTAGACTCTGGGAATTGTGAGATTTCCCACTTGAAGCTTCCATCTTCATTGATTATGATGATAATCAACTGAATTATTCTTTTCCTCTTGAGAACTACAGAGCTCCTTGATTCCAGTGGCTAATAAAGGCTCTGGTATTGGAAGCAAAACTGTTAAAAGGATCAAGAATAGCAACCTAAAAGCTCAAACCAGGCAGTGTTTCAGAAAAACACACTAGTTGCTTTGAAAAAACCACTCGGCTTTGTAGCAAACATTAACTATATATTAGTTAAATAATAAATATTTACATATTAAATAATATGTCTAGAATGTGCTTTAAAATAATCCTGGGGGAGAATAGTGGATGGAAATATAGACAAAATTAAATTGGCTATGAGATGATAAATATTGATGTTGGGTGAGGAAGATTTATTACATTATTCTCTCTACTTTTGTATATGCTAGAAATTGTTCAGAATGAAGACTTTATTTTACAGACAGGATAGGAATCACATGAAAATGATGAAACCAAGTCCTCAAACACATTTTGCAACCCCTCCTGCCTGAATCTACTCATCCAAACAGCCAGCAAGTACTAATGAGACTGGTCTGGGTTGTGCCACTTTCCAAGTGACCCAAGGAACGGCAACAAAGGAGAAAAAAGAGGAATCTGAAATAACATATAAAATGACCAGTTATTTCTACATCTTTGATTAGCTACAGGTTAGTCCTACTTAGAGCTTCTAAAACACTTGAATGCAACCCGTTTTGGAGAAAATTAATTATTCCTTGGTTTCATGGGGTGACTATGAAATAGTATAAGGAGGACATAAAATTTCCTTAGAAAATAACTGCCAGAGAATAAAGTCAGCCTCAGGGAAAGGAAAAACATGGCTCAATCGCTTAACATTTCAGAACAGATAGAAAATTTATGAAAAAAAAAGTAGTCGGTATGCTGAAATTTTTATAGTAAATAATTTTAAAACAATAAAAATGAACAAATGAACCGTCATAAAAAGGCGAAAAAGGCTTTTTTGTTAGTGACAAGGGAATCTGTATTAGATCAAACAAATAATGGAAGAGAGAGAAATCCTGCACAATTCTGCAAAGTGTGAATGTCCTGGCGACGAGTGTCCTCTTTTCAAATATTTGTCTGGAGTTGTCAGAACTTGGTCTCTGCTTGGTCTGACCCACTTCAACCATAAAAATGGACACCCTCGTAGCTGAAAAGCTCTGACCAGCCCTAAGACCCAGCATTCACAGAGCTTAAGCTCATCTATGGGAGCCCAGGTTAGCTGGCTATAGATGGGCACTCGGACAAAACTGCCCCCAAAAGACAAAAGCCTGGAGAGGATTCAGGAAGCAATCTCTCAAACCCACTGCACCACTCCAAGAAAGGTCTTTTGAAAATGTCATATTGCCTTAGGTTTCAGAGCCAGGGAGAGGGGAAGAGAAAAGGCAGGAGGTAAGGGGAGGGAATGGAGGAAAGGAGAGTATGAAGGAGAGAGAAGGAAAAGTTTTTGATGTGAAATTTTGCTCTGATTTTGTAAATCAGCAAGTGATCAAAACGTCAAACATTGCCCAATCAAATTTTGTTTATGCCTCTCTTATGACAAATACCATATCTTACCTTACATTTTGTTTAATTCTATGTGTCTCTCCTATTATATTCCTGGAGGGAAGAAAGCATTTGGATTTTTTTTTTTTTGAAATGCCATAGTCTCAATAACAACGACCATACTTTAAAGTTTGTTGCTTTAATTAATTAATCAATTAATTGGTCCAGTCAAATGCAGTCAGCTGATAGGTAAGTAACAAGCTACAGCTGCAAAACCTGTAGCTTGAATAATATACTCAATATATTTAGCTCTTCACACTGATCCAGCCATAAGAGTGTGCAGGAGAATTGTGTTTTCCTCTTATTTTTGTTATTTTACATAGTGGGATTTGTAAATTCAGTGAATTAATACATGTAGCAAACATATATTTGCATATGACCAGAACTTAAAGTTCACAATTCCCAAATGCATGCCCTTAAACAATTGAATTTAATAATGTTTCCATCTCCTAAGTACCCTCTGCCCCAGGTTTATGAAAATATTCTTTGTTATTCACATAAACAAAACATTAGGAATGTATGTTATTTCCTTTTCAAGATAAGAGAGAAAGATAGGTTTCCTGTATCCCCCCCCACAGCCCTGCCCCGTTTAATAGAATGCATATTTCTAAAACAAGACTCACAAAAAAAACCTTAACGATGAGGTTTTACAATAGGAATTGCTAGTCGATTGCATTTATATCCAAATCAGTTAAGTAAATTTCCCTGATTTAGTTTTTTCACAAATAAAATTCTACCTTTAAAAGTTTTTAAAATGTTAATCCATAAGTAAGAGTAAGTAAGACCACTGCTTTAAGAACTATATAAAAATTTAGTGAGCATCTTATCTAGGGCACTGATTTCACAAGTGAAAAAGCTAAGAGCCAAGGATATCAACTGACTTTATCAGGTCAGCAAGTGAAATCATGACTGAGGCAGCACCAAAAATCACATAAACCCCATAGGATACCGTCCAACTTGTACAAATTACTATGTGAAGATACACATACACACATAATGACCTTGAAATTTGGCACTTCAATTCAATTATTGCCTTAAATCTGTAAATATTTATTGATTCAGGAACTATAACAATATTAGCTGACTTTTTTAATCTAATGAATATTTTAAGGTTTTTCTCAGCCAGAGTTTAATATACATAGTCCAGAAAACATCTTAGACCCATAAATTTCATCCTACTGTACCAAAAAAGAGCAGAGCTCTCTGGAAATATTTATAGTATATAAAAGTAGTAGCAAGTAAAATAGAAACTGAAGTTGTTGAATACTGATTAACTGTTGTCCTTAACTTCAAATATTTTTTATTACAGTTAACACACACTTTTAGAATTTTAAACAAAAGTCTAGGTATTACAAGCCATAAAAACGGGTAATAATAATTAAGGAGAAAAAAGGTTGGACCCTGGACCTTTGTTTTTATTTACCCTAAGGTTCCTTTTTATTTTTCTTTTTGTGTGCGGGTATCTCTTTTCAAATACTTTTAACACACAATTCCTGGAAATCTTTATTGGTGCGTGTTTGTGGAATTTTGTACATTTATTAATGTGACCTTTTAATCTTTTTTAAAATTCTCTATAAAGATTTCAATACTACAAATATATTTACACTTTGTTTAAGAATGAGCTCCATTTTTCCTCATATTTTACAAAATAGTTGCTGTCCACTTCTGAGAAATCAGTATATACTTTGTTAAACGTTTATCATATAATTACTGGTTAAAAATAAATTACTGATTTCAGAATAAAATGGTCACCATCACACTTCTGAATCAAAAGCTGGCTACAGGGCTCTAAAAGTTTCAAAAGAAAAATTAAAGTTCAGTCCATTCTTTTTCTGTCTGTGAAACTCTAAACAAATTACCTGCCATTTAAGTACTTTTCAGGATATTTCTAACCTCCTATAGATATAACTAGAGAGGCTTTGTGTTCTGACTATCAAATACATTCTGTATTCATATGTATGAAGGTAATTTTATATTTGTGAGAGCCTCTATTTACTGACTATATGCAGTGATATATATGAGTTTTATTTTTATATTCAGGATCTTCCAAATGGCTAATTCAACTAGCCAATTTCAAGGAAATTATTTATGACAAATAAGATAATATTTAAGACGTTTGAATTTGTGGATTATTATTTCCACTTACATAAAAATTGTCTTAATATGGCTGGGTTTTTGTTTAATTCTAATTTCACTTTCTTCTTTTTTTCAGAAAATCACTTCACCATCACCTGTGGAATTTATCATACTGCATGATTTTTTTTTTTCCCTTTGCAGGGAAGAGCCCAAGAGAGAATTCGCCTCACAATGACCCCGCTGTGCCCTCTGTTTACTCGGCAGTGATCCTCAGAGAAAGGGTTTTTGAAAATGTATTAGAGCTAGAACCAAGACCTGGTGTGATTTTGAAGAAGTTTTTGCCGCTTAAAATTCTATTTTGAGCTAGATACTATATGTCTAATTCCTTTTAAAACAAAAGAAAAAAGGAGAGCTGCTTTCGATGCTACAAATGAAAGGTTTCGTTGCTGATACCGAATTGCACTGCTCATTTATCTTGGCCCTATCGGTGTACGTGGGGTTTTCCCCCCTCTTTTTACTCAACAACAACAATAATAATATCAGATCTCTGGCTAAGGATCTAACCCAATGTAATGGGTGCTATGAACATCCTATATCCAGGTTTAGGACGCAATGCCCATCCCCATCTCATCCCCTTGGGTGCTGGAGATGATTGAACTCCTCAAGCTTGAATCTACAGATGCGAGTCTCGCAGGAACAAATATTGGCGCGTCCACCAAGAACCTCCCAAACCAGGTACAAAATGAGGAGCCCACACCTACGGAAGGGTACACCCAGGGGGCGGACCTGGACGCTGGAGGGTGCGAAGTTACTAACTATGCTTTGAGAAACCAAATCATTGTTTCCCACTCCACTTTTTTTTTCTCTTCTTTTCCCGCTCCCCACACCTATATATATATATATATATATATATATATACACATATAAATCTCAAAATCAGTTCCCGCCTGAAAAGCTTGAGCTTTCTTCGCAATATTTGGCGCCTGATAATTAATGACGCTCGCGCCGGGTGCCTCGTGGCCGGGGCTCGGGCCACCAGGAGCCCCTGACGTCAGCGACCGCGCTGCCTGCGTCAGGTCCAGAGCAGCCCCCGGGTGGCCGGGCCCCGGGCAGCTGGGGCTGCAGGGAGGGAGCCCGGGGCAGGGCCGGAGGAAACCCCAGAAGGGGCGAAAGGGGCTGCCCCTGCGCCCACCAAAAAGTCCTGCCGCAGGCGGAACCGCAGTGCCCGCTGCTTCCGGACACACGCGGGCACCGAGACTCGAGACCGCGTGTGGAGGCCCCAAGCCAGGGGGAGACTCGCGGGGCTGGACGTGGGTGGGCGGTCTAGACAGAGGGCCAAAGAAACTCGGACAAGTCCTCAAGCGGCGGGCGCTTCCTCCCTTCCACTCTTTATAAAAGTCAACGGTAGATTGTTTCCACTGACTCCAAAAGCGGAACTTAAAATGAAATAGACCCGCCTTTTCTACCTCAAACTTGACACAACTTGGACGTCGGTGATCCGGGGAGTTTCTCCCCCAAACACCGCTCGCTGGTGCTCCAAACCTGGGGAAGAAGGATGCTGGGACCCGCCACTGGGGGGAAATGAACTCGATCTCGCAGTCGACCAGCCACAACTTTTCCTCTCTCTTTCCTCTCCCAACATTTCCCTCTTCCCCCAACTCTCCTCTTCACCCTAAGACCAGCTTTTGCAACCCTCCCAAGCCAGGGCCATTCTCAAGATTCTGGAGAGGTGTGGTTTCTCCAAAGGGGGTCAGGACCTCTGTCCCGAAAAGTGTTCCACCCGCTCAGTTGCCCTTGTCCTAAAGATGGGGACCCGAGTTTGGCGAGCCGTCAGTCTGTGAGTGGGGCTAGGTCTATAGAACTCGGTCTGGAATGAATCCTGTAGCTCTCGTGGGCCCTGTCTGGATTTCTTCATCGCAGGTCTGGGAGAATCACTTCTCTCCCCTAGAATCCTTGCTTTTAAACTCTTTTTTTTTTTTTTTTTCATGATAGATAGTGTCTTTCTCGCTTAATTTTCCATCCTTGTATCCACATCCAGAGGACAGAGGGGAGTGGAGGCAGAGACTCCCCGAGCAAAGATTTGAGGCCGAAAACTGCTTCGCGTACGTTTTCGCCTGGAATAAATTCTGGTCCCAGCAACGGCCTCTGGGCAGCGCCAGCAAAACCCAGCAGCGGAAGCCAACACTCAGGTGCAGAAAACTGCCTCTGTCACTGCGATCCTCCCCCAGGACGGTAGCTGAAGGAAATAGCCGTTGCAGGACTGCGGGACACAGCAAGAACACGATTTCCCTTCGTCTCCCCTCTTCCCCCCAAGAGTGGCTGGGAACTCCGGCAGGAGCGATTCTCCCCCTCTACAATTCAGAGCACTTCGCGGGCTCTGTTATTAGGAGAAAGAGAAGAAAAACATTTTCTGGGAGGGGGATTTTTTTAAATTTTAAGTTGGAGCTCTATTGCCAACTTAAATAAAATACCTTTCCCAAATCAGTAAATACCGCTGGAGCCGCCGCATCCTCCAACTGGCCTCCCATTCCACTGCCACTGCGCAGCCGAGTCCCCAACTCCAGCCCGCTGGGGAGCTGCAGGTTCCGCCGCCGCGCGCCAGGCCGGGGTCCCTGCGGCCAGCCTGCCTTCCCTTTCTGGGCTCTGAAGTCTGGACACGAGTCGAACCAAATTAAATCGAGACGCGTCAACTTGTAAACGGCTTTAAAATCTGTGACTCTCCCCTCCGTATGTGCCCCACTGCCTGGCGGATATAAATTGTCACATTCTAGCATCTCCAGAGAGTAAAAGAGAAAAAAATTATACACATGTGTATATTATGTATATATGTATAATATATTGTGTATGTGTGTGTGTGTATATATATATATATATATATACATTAACTGTGACACTGTCTTCACAACTTTGCCTCGCGTTAGGATTTAATACAACAGAATTCACTAGAACGAGATGATTAGCCTTATTTATAAGCATTACTTAAAAGTGGCAACTTGGAGGATTTCAGGAATTATTCAAAGAAGATTTAGGGGTTTTATTTTGTTTGTTTGTTAAGGAGCTAGGAATGTGCCTTTTACCCAGTGTTCTTCGCTGCCCTTTTCAGGCAGCAATCGGCTCTCCTGACACTTGGTTAAGCCTCAGGACTTAAAAAGATCATTTCCTCGTACACTAATTTGAGCGAAATCTGGATTCAGAGTGTGGGTTTACACGCCCAGCTCGAATGTCTAATGTATCAAATCCTCGTTAACGAACGGCCCGCTCCGTGGCCGTGTCAGCCAAAGGTCAGCCCCGTGCAACAGGGCAGCGCGGTTCAAAAGCACTCTTCCAGCGCCCTGCCTCCCCCTCCCCCCCAAAAAAATTCCATCTTGCACATTTCAGTAATAGAGCGCGCGGAGTCCCAATGAGAAATGCCAAGCTTGTTTTTCTTTCTTCCTTTCTTCCCTCACACTAGTGACTTGTAAACGACCTGTCCTAAGGCAACTACTGAAAAATTAAGTTTATTTTTTTCCAGTAGGAAGGGAGGGGAGTTAGTGGACAAGGTAATTGTCGAAATGCCCTCAAGAGGCACGTATATTTGAGAAGTTGTGACTCTTAGAAATCTTCACTTAAAATAGTAATAATAATACTAACTTCACAGAATTCAAATGGAAGCCATAAGTAAACTTTGTTGGGGACCTTAGGGATTAGAAACTGCTTAGGGGAAGGGGCACTTCTCCTCCCCCGCTCCCCTCCCCCAACACACACACACACACACACACACACACACACACACACACACACACTGTAGAGACCAGCAGAAAGCTTATTCTTAAAAGATAGCTTTAGTGGCTGTCCACAGGGACAAAGAGGATCCAGGAGAGCGAGGCTGGACCCTCTTCGGTCCCTCCTCACTGGGGAGCCCCGCGACATCTCTGACTACCTTGGGGTGCTCGGCGTTCCTACACACCAGCAGCAGAGGCCAGGCTGGCGCGGCTGCTCCACGTCAGCCCAACTTCTCGGCGCGCGCCTCGGGCCCCTCGCGCACACGCAGCCGCGGGCCGACTCCGCCGGGAAGGTGGCGGGACGGGGTGGGGGAAAGAACGCGACTTACCGGGTCTGGGGTCTAGATTTCGGGCAAGGTTGGCAGCAGAGTGAGGCCGGGCAGACAGTCAGTCCTACCGGAGACGGGCAGTTTGGGCAGGGACTGAGGCGCGGCTGGGGCGGGGGAAAGGGGGAGGGAAGGAAAACGCCTGTCCGGTTTGGGGTCCCTCGTTCCTTGGCCCCGGCCCGCGCCCCCCGCCCCCGCTATCGCCTCCGCAGACCAAACTCGGCCTGGCCCGGGGAGGCCCCAGAGCCCGCCTCGCCGCCTGAAGTCAGAGCCTCCGGGCCTCAGGGACTCTGGCGCCGACCCCGGGGGTGCTGGGGGTGTCAGGGGCGGGGAAGGGGCGTCCCCGCTCTCTGGCCCGGAGAGGGCAACCGCGTCGCCGGCAGCGGCGGCCAAGCGCGGGAGCCCCAAGTTCGCCGCGCCGGGCTGCCGGCTTGCAGACCCCGGCCTGCTCCCGCCCCCGCCCCTCCTTTCCCTCTAGCCCCCCGCCAAATGCAAAGGGTTCTTTGGGCCTTGGCCTTTTGGGCAAGAACGCAGGAACCCACGCTGGGTTAGAGCTGCCCTGAGCGAGCCCAACCCAGGTCTTCATAATTAGCGTGGAGTTCGTAGAGTCTAGATCGCCCCCCTCTCCCAACATATTAAAACATAAAAGGACCCAACTCGGGAATGGGTTTCCTGTGGGGTGGCCCTTGTGGCGGGGATTCGGTGGATGGAAGGTCTCTTCGCCCCTAACTAGACGCCCGGTGCTCTGTCCTCCGGGGACCTCGGACAAGAGAACTCTGGTGAGCCAGCCCCTTTCCACCGAGTCCCTGGGACCAGTCCCAGGCGGATTGGCTTCTGCCAGGCCTCCCTGGGCCAGGTCCCCGGCAGCTCTTCTCGGGCCACCCCTAGGTTATTGAGCTCCCAGACTCGGATGCTGGGTGGGAGGACAGGACTTTTCCTAACAGGAACGTTTTCAAAACCCCTCTGCCACACCTCCAGGTTCAAAGCTGAAGACGTGGCGAGTGGTGGCTGTCAGGTGAAATGATGCTATGGCCCCCGGATCTCAGAACTGGCAGGAATGAAGCTGGCCCTGGATTAGCTGCAGTGCGAACCAAGCAGTGACAAAAGGCCGCTCCTGTTAGCAGTGAGGGAAGTGAGAGGCGTGGGCCCCATGGAATGGGTCTGTCCCTCCAGCTGAAAGTAAAATCCAGAGGAGGATTGGAACCTGTCTGGCAGCCATTTTCTGATGTCATGGGACCTAGGATTTTTGACCAAGACACCCAAAAGCATAACTCTATAGACAGTGGTGTGAGGATAGAGTGCCCCAGGGACTCTCCACTACCCCTCCCTTTGTTTACAGGTGTTGGTCACTCTACCAGACATATTAGGCACTTGCTCTGGAAATGTCAGTACATTGACCACAAAATATTATGCAATGTGCAGACCCCCAGGAATGTCACCAGGAGGGGAAAGCAATAGCTCAGCGCCTGAACTCTGTGTTTCCCTCACCACACCCTACACTTCCCAGGTCTCGTGGCCAGGGCAGTTCCTCTACCAGTTGTCACGTTTGCACCATGTAAGCACGTTTGAACTCAACAGGACTATACCAGCTCTTAAACATGTGCGAGCTAATGAGTCTTATTTGGGAAGGGTCGAGAGAAAACCCTAGAGCAAGCGTTCAAGCAAGCGGTTGATAGCCCCCCGCATGAGTGGGTAGGGGCTGGGGGACAGCCAGAGACAGGAATAGGAACCCGGAGAGAGAAAGGAAAAGGGGGAGAAAGAGAGAGACAGACAAAGACAGGGGACACTCAAGCCTGGATCAGAGCAAAGAAAGAGGGTGGGCGATAGGAAAACCCTTAGTGCCCTGCCCTCCCACCTCAGGCGTGGGGTCTGTGACTGGAGGGGGGCCAGGTGACTGGAGGGGACGTCTTCTCCAAAGAGCTAGAAGAACTGCCAGGGTGCCAGCTCCCTGGAAGGGGACAGGAGGAGGACAGCTCCTAAGTGGGCAGGGCTCGTAGTGCACTGGGGCGGCCCTTAAAGAACAGGAGATTGCCGGCCCACTCGATGGCTGGAGCCTACACTGTCTGCCTGGCTTTGTGAACTCACTTAAACCAGTGCGGTTTCAAAACAAACACGTGCAGCTTCCTCGCCGCACTATTTTGGCAGCCGGGCCAGCAGCTTTCGCAGGCCAGAGCCTCAGAGCTGTTCCCCGCGGCCCGTGTGGGCGGGGGGGGGGGGGGGGCGCCTCATGCATATTCATTAGCACGTGGAACCGCGGGCCCAGGGCCGCGCTTGCGCACTGCTCTCCCAGCCACAGTCCCAGCCCGCGGCAGCGACTTCGAAAGCGCCCCGCAGGGCTGCAGGGTGGCGCAAGGGGCCCCTCAAACCCTGGCCGCCAGGCCTTCAGTGGAGGGGCTGTGGGGAAGTCTTGCTGTTCCACCCCACCGCCACAAACTCACCTCCAAAGCCAGTGTTTATATATTTTCAAGAAATTCTCCAGAACAAGAATCTCCCTTGACGCACAGACTCACCCACCCCTATCCTTTTTCGTGGTTTTACCTTCCTCCACAGTTTTCAGCTTTCTGTGCCAGAGGCTAGGATTTTCCCGGATAGACAGAAAAAAAATTTAAAAGGAGTTAGGATGTAAGCTTCTCTCACCTTCCTTATGTCCTTATGTTTTCTGTAGCTTAACGGGGATTATTACACAAAAGACAGAAGCAAAATAATCGTAATTTTTTTTTGAGTTTGCTAAAGTCGCTGGCCTTCAAACGTCTGTTGTTTTATTTTTTTAGAGAGATATAATTCCCATCTGTTTATATCCATGCTTAATAGTTGATTCTTGTGTATGCTGTAGGTGAAAATATCACTGTGTAAGTTTCACAACCCGTGAATTCTTCTGCATAAACTTACAAAGATGACCCGCAATATCAGAGGCAGTCAAAATTTTGTGGACAAGAGACAGACAATGGAAGTCTCTAGTATCATTGACAAGCAATGTCATTTCCATACTAGATAGCTAAATTCAGTTTCTTATTCTTGAAAAACCCACCTCCAGTATAGCATCAACTGGAAACTTCATACTGTTTTAGCTCCTTGCTCTAAAGTGGAAATAAACGTTAGGAACTAATGCCAGAATTCAGCTTGCATGGTAAAAATAGCCCCTGTTTTGGGCTGATCGTGTTTCCTCTTACTTGGTGAGACACTCTGGAATGAACCTGACTTGCATAGATTAATGGAGAACACTGCTCATTTTTTGTGTATATTATGCCATTATACTTGCAATAAACTTTGAGGAAAAGGCTCAAATGTGGCATGCTATAGAAAGTTATTACCATTTTTTTCTTATTTCTTGCCCCAAACTAGTGATTATCATTTGAAAAAAAAAGAGATTGCTGTATAGTTACTCTTATAAAATCTTACATTCTACATCTAACCAGTTTAAATGGGTACATATTACTGATAGTGAATAGGGTGGTAAAAAGCTGGGAAAAAAAAAAAACCTCAGCACCCTGAGTAATATGAACCTATAGCAACATGAACCAGGTTTGCCTGGCATAGATGAGATAAATCTTTCCACTGCCACTCTGTTTTCAAGAATTCTAAAACCAGAGAGTAATATGAACTGTGGCAAATTTTATAAAAACAACACTTTGTTTTCCTAATATGAACACATAGTTCTAAGAACTACACTTGATGCTAGGAGCAAGCGAGAACTCTGTACCTAGAGAGGACAAGATAAATTTGTAATTAGTATTTTGAGTTGGAAAAAAAAAAAAGAAAGAAATGTGAGCTGGGAATCTGCTGACTTCATATCTAGTTCACAAATAATCAAAGACACAAGCTCAGTGCCTTCATTTTGAGTTTGCCAGACCACATATAGTTACTCCCGGCCCATCATAAATTGGTGCTTCTCTTTAAGGACCAGAGCCTTCCCCAAGCTGCTTCCTGGAAAGCAGTATGCTCAGGTACCAACTCCACCAATACTGATTCACAAGGGGACCAGGACACTGATGACAGCTTGACCTCTAAAAGGGAACATCAGGAAGGTTTCAGGGCTGGGCAAGGTATTTGGGGAATGTAGTTCTGTTGCCAGCCCTTTAAAAGTTCTGAGAAAACTTCACCATCAACAAATAAAAACATCTAAATGCCAGGCCCATGAGCAAAGAAGGTTAGTGCTATTTACACTGTCAGCTAAAGAAAAAAAAAAGAAAGAAAAAGAAAAAAAATGATAAGCATATGGAGCAATTGAAAGGTTACATCTTTCTTTTGGAGGTGGTTTGCTTCTTAAAGGTTAACTTGAATGCTTGACTTTAAAAAATCAAAATCATCAGCTGCAAACGCTTAAAGCAGTTGGGGGTAGCTTTTGAAGAAGAAAACAAAGGATCTGAAATGTTTGAAAATTACTTAGCCCCCATATAAATGGAGCTTGTATATTTACATGCTTACTCTATAAATGTACACACACACACATACCACAACTCATTTCTCTTCATTTCTCAAATACAGTTGCTTGTAGTCAGGCATCTTTTGTTGACGCAATATAACTTTTTAATAACTTGTTAGCTGTTCTAATCATTTGATAGTGATAGAAAACAATGCAGTCAAAATATGAACCAGGACGGCTTTCTGCCTAAATCAAAATCCACAGCTACACACACAAGCCAGCCATTTGCAGCATCTTCAGCTCCTGCTAAATAGGGTCTAACAATATATTTCGCTGTTCACATTCATGTATTTCAAAACCTAATAGCCCATGAAGAAAAGTAGAAAGAATACATCCCAAGAAGCAAACATTAAAGGTACCAGCAAAATAATAGACTACATTTAAGTTTGAAGCATTATTTTAGGCAACCTACATCATTAATGACTTTTTCTTTGGGATAAGTGTTGGAGAAGAGAATGCATAAGGGGGACTGGCATAAATATTGGCTTCTACTATAAAAGTTCCTTTCTGGTGAGTGAGGTTATTCACAAACACACACACACAGTACTCCTCAAATGGTTTTCTAAAAAAAAATTATTTGGCATTCAATGTCTAAAAAATTTTTTAATATGAAGTAGTTTTGAAGTAAACATTTATCCCTAAAATTTATCTTTAAAATATCCTACTTAAATCATATATCATAGTATGATATTGTATTATTATACTATGTTATTAAAGTTTAAAAAGGCATCAGGTACATAACAAATAATGAGGCATTTATATTTCCAAATTTGAAGTAAACTGCTTTCAGGAATGGTCAAAGGAAAAATATACTCATTGACTATCTTCCTAAATATACTAACAAAGTTATAAAAGTACTGTTGTTATTATTATTATACTTATATCAGACTCCCAGACATTCTAATCTCTAAAGGAAAGGGAAGGATTATTAATTGAGGTGTTTACCTTTCTTTCCTAGAGAGATGAGCTATTTTCTATGTTTATTAATTATTGGCCCTAATGTCTGGAATCACTTCAACTACTATGCTGTTAGTTAATTTTAAACCTCCAGAGCCAACTGGGGCCAGCTTATAGTCTCACAGATTTTCGGAACCAGCAACAATTTCTGCTTAGGTGTTCAACTTCCTTAAATCTCACCAAACCTTGCAAGGTGGCGCTCTTTTCATGAAAGGTTAATCTTTACTCTTATAGATCACAAAAACAATTTTTTAAAAGTTAAACACCACTGTCTCTAGCTTTTGATGTGCTACAGAAAGTGTAGCAAATCCCCTCCTTACCTAGAAAAACTTTGCTGCCTAAAAGTGACAAATACAAATAGCAAGCAACGAAAGGACGAGTCAAAAAAATTTTAAGTGAATTTAACATTTTGATTTTGTAATTGGTCAATGGTACACTTCGAAACAGATATGAGTATCTTAAGCGGTTCTCATACTCTTGAGGGTTTTTCCGTCTTGCTTTCCTTCTCAGAGTCACACATAACATTGTATATTAAAGATGCAAGTCTCGGTTCCTACTTGCCTACAGTGGGTTCAGTTTCCGTCTTGTGCTCTGACACATCAGCACCCTTGCAACTACAGCCAAGGCCCTGATTTGTGATCTCCAGCTACGCTGTCTGCTTAATGGGGCGATCATGCAAGCTACAACCAGAGACAAAGAAGCTCACGTTCCTACCAGCGCAGCTAACTTCGAGGGAGCAGCATAGCTTGCAAATCTATCAAACTAAACTGCAAGAAAGACAATCTGATTTAGAGAAAAGGCGTTCTGCTACAGTCATTAAGCACAAGTAATTTAGATTTTTTATATTGTCTTCTCATTTACAAATTTACTGTATCAACGCCAGCCAATGGAACGAATTTCTTAAGTAAATGAGAAATAAATAAAAGAGATAGATAATCAAATTACATAAAATAATTCTCTTCTCTATATGTATTTTTGAGAGAACTAATAACTGGCAAAATTATAGGAATAATAACGTATCACAGGAAGTAATTAATTTAAATTAGCATCACGTTTGAAGAAATATAAGTAAAATGCTTTATGGAGGTTTACTTTCGTACAAAGAAGGAAGGCCTGGAAAAGCATGCATCGACATCCAGAAAATTAATTATGGCCATAAATGGTTTAATTGAAGACAGCAATTTAAAATATGATATTGTAAATCTGCAACTTGGTTTCAACTCGGGGAATTTAATTTGGGGGACAGCAGAACCCTTGGCTGCAAGTTCATTTGCAAAGCTGCAGAGCGAGTCCTTGAGCTTCTGACAATTCGCCTACATTAATATTGATGTCGCCTGCGCAATCTATTTCTGTTATTTTTATGGTTGTTATTCTATGTCTGCAAAGGTCATTTAAATTATACTGCGGCCGAAAATTTGTTTCATAAATTTTGATATAAATACTAATTACACCCTCTCAGAGAGCCAGCAGGGTAGCGTTCATTTATCACGTTTATATGACCTGCGATGACAGAAAGGGAAGACTGGTGAGCTTTTCCCAAGACCCACTAAGGCTGGCAGAAGAGGCAGCAGGTTGCTGGGGATGAAGAAGAAATTCCTACCACAATCACTGAGATTTAAGAATCTTTAATAACGTACGAAAGGTTACCAAACAGTTCTGGAAACTAAAGTGTACATACGAGTTCTTCTAGCCATAAATATTGAATAGCTGTAACATGAATAAACCAGCCCTTTACATGCGGATAAATATGGAAACTAGGAATTATATACATTATGTGGTTGTATCTTTTGCCAAAAGCAACGGACAGTTATAGTTTATATCTTCTTTTAATATCACTTTACATAAACAAATGGAACAGTTTGACACGCAGATCCAGGCTCGTACTATACGAATTCTTGACAGGACGTGAAAACAACATTTTACTGCACTAAAGTACTTAGACTTTGGGACGAAATGTTTGCACTTTATACAAAAAAAGCACATTAATACCAATAATATTCTGTTAGATCGACGTGGAGACTGTAATCGTACAAAGTAATTCACATTTTGGTACACATTTACTAGAACATTCTTGCCATTCAGTACAAACAGTTGGCTTTCGGCCGCCCACCCCTCCCCCCTCCGCCCTCCCCCCAGCCCCTCCCCCTCCCCAATGCAAAGACCACAACGCCACGATCCCACCCCACCCCCCCGTTCCAACCAAGATATAACTATATACAGAATCCAACAGTACAGTTTTAAGCTAATAATTCTGTATTTACAAGAATGCAAAGAAGAAAGAAAAAAAAAAAAGCCGACTCCCAGAGAGCCTTTTCAGATTCCCAGGAGAAACTGGCCCTCGGGGTTGGCGGCATTTGGTCAGGCGACCGCCTTCTTCTCCACCCCCCTCCCACCCCTTGGCTACCAAGCCTTTGCCAAACTAAGAAAAAAAAAAATGTAAAGGTTTGGTGCTTCTCTCTTACTCGGTCCTGGGTCTATCGGCAGGTTTAGAAAAAATAGGATTAGGGGGTGGGGAGGGGACTCTTTTGATGCTCAGGGTTCTTTCAGTAATATTTTGTATGTGTGTGTGCTCAGTCTCTTAAATAGGGTTTTGTTCGGTGTTTTGTTTCTGATTTTACACGTACCATTCGTTAAAATTGGAAGAGAGCGCGCTGTGGCCGGCTGTGTGGTGGACCGCGGAGGAGGAGGGCGACAGGGAGCTGGTGGTCGGGTTGTCTGTGGAGGGAGACACGATGGTGGGCGGCGTGGAGGACTCATAGCCCGAACTGGCGGCCGGCGAAGGTTGAGAGCCCTGCGAGGAGGATTCGTGGACCTGCGGGAATAAAGTCGCGTTTTTACGGAGATAAAGACTCGCCGCGGCGGCCGCCTGGGGGGATGAAGGCCGCGCGCTGCCTCCCCCAGGAGCCCTGGATCCCCTTGAACTCCAGGGAGGCCGGACCCGCGGGACTTGGGCTTGGTTGCCCCGCCTCGGCCCTGCAGAGGCTGGGCTCTGCGGAGGGACAGTGCCCTGGGGACTCAACAAAAGAAAATATCTAGGGAGGGGGAGGCTGGATGTGAGGCCAGAGCCTGAGATGGACCTCACGGCAGCCGCTGAACGTTGCTTGCTCAGGGTTAGGGGAGCCAGCGCTCAGGACCGCGTGCAAGACCCCAACTCTCTGCCCAACGCTGTCAGCCAAGCCGCCATGGCCGCAGCTTCGTCAGCATCATCCCGCTTGGGCTGTCCTGGCTCCCCATCAGTCGCGGCCTCTGCTAGAGTGCTCACTTCTTTTGATTTTTATTATTAAACAGTAAATTTAGAACGGTCTTGGGTGGCCCCATCTCCTCTCCCAGCCCCCGCCCTCTCTGCCCAGCCCCAGTCAGCAGAGAGGAATCGTTGCCTTTCCGCCTCTGCCGGCTCCTGCCACCGCCCGGCTGCCACTCGCCGCCCGACCCCGGCCGAAGAGCTGAGCGGGCTCTTGGCTCCAAGGCGGGCGGCGAGAGCGCGGCGATTACCTTCATGTGTTTGCGCAACGAGCTGGGGTGCGTGTAGGATTTGTCGCACATCTTGCAAAGATAGGGCTTGTCACTCGTGTGCACGTGCATGTGCTTCTTGCGATCGCTGCTATTGGCGAAGCGTCGGTCGCAGCCCTCGAACTCGCACTTGAAGGGCTTCTCCCCTGGTGCGAAAGGCAAGAAAGAGACAGGTCTGGTTAGAACAAACCCCGCGGCTCTTTTCTAAAAATTAAACAAAAGGAAAAAATAAAAACAAAAATTAAAAAGGCAGCGGCCCAGGGTTAACACTTTGCAAGCTCAAAACCGGGATCTTTAACAAAGTCATATATCTGCATTGGAATTTTAAACATCTGAACTATTTTAACTCTTAATCCAATTAGATCCAGATTTTATTATTTTATTATTATTATTATTAGTGGTCGTGGTAGTTTTTTAGATCCCAGAGTAGCAGCAGGTCTGGCTGCTGGTTTTTAGGCCCGGGGCTATACAGACGACTTCAGGCAGCTTCTACCTAGCTCTAGGTTTCTAATTTTCACATTCCGGGCCGATTCTCCTGCTGTTTTGCTCTTCTCTCCTCCCCTTACCCCCTCCCCGACGCTCCGCACCCCGCTCGTCGCCGCCCCCACCCCACCCCACCCCTATACACACTCACATTTTATAGGATAATCCGGGCCGAGAGCTCGGCGCCGCAAATTCTTCCCTGGCTCCGGCGTAAAACGCCAAGTTCCAAACGCAGTACTCAGAAATCACCCGGGCAAACCAGGACAGAGAAGCAGACCGGATTCCCGGCCTTGTTGGCCCAAGAGGCCCAGAATGGCCTGCCCAACCCACACTAGAGCCCTGAGCTCGCCGCGAACTTTTCTTTTAACTGCGCCCGACCGGTCTATTTATTTTTAAAGGCCAACTCAGGGCATTCGGTGTTTCGAAAAGTCCTCACAGAATCTAATTGACAAAGCGGACTTCTCCGCCTTCTGCTGACTTCCCCGACTCCTCAAGCCTGCTCACAAACAAGTCACTACTAAAATCGGGGCTCTTTAAATATGCATAAGCCCCCTCAGGCCCGATTGACTTCCTTTCACCATCGCCACCCCCTCTTTTCTGTCTCTATTTTTGTTTCTTTCTGGGCCCCTTCATCCGATCTCCTCCAATTTCCTCAGCTCCTTCCTTTGGCAAAGTCCTCACTAAGGTGCGTGGAGAGGGGATGTTGGCCGAAAGCAAACGTTTAGATTCGCCTGCAGCTGGAGCGGCTGGCGCCTCCGCTGCCGCCGCCGCCGGGAGCCGGCCACCTCTCCCGGCTTCGCGCGCACCAAGGGCTCCGCAAAACAGGGTTTGTCTCTCAGCTCTCCCCGCCTTTTTTTAGTTCTCATTTAAAAATCTATAACCCTAGATCCCTCTAATCCGATCCTCTCTGTACTTTACCAGAATTTCAAGCTTCAAACTAAAAACCAGCACACATTTTCGCTGTCTGCCTGCTGGAATCTGACTTCCAGACCCAACCGAGGCCGGGTTTGTGCGCCCCCGCCGCTGACTTTTGGATTTCGGGTCCCAGGCCTGGGATAGGGAACGAGGGGTGTCAAGGACAGCCGTTTCCGTACCTGTGTGCGTCCTTTTGTGGATCTTTAAGTTCTCAGAACGGGCGAAGACCTTGCCGCAGCCAGGGAAGGGGCAGGGGAAGGGCTTCTCGCCCGTGTGCACGCGGATGTGGTTGACCAGTTTGTATTTGGCTTTGAAGGGCTTGCCCTCGCGCGGACACTCCTCCCAGAAGCAGATGTGGTTACTCTGCTCGGGTCCGCCGACGTGCTCCACTGTGACGTGCGTGACCAGCTCGTGCATGGTGCTGAAAGTTTTGTTGCACGACTTTTTGGGGTTGGCCAGCTGCTCGGGCTCGATCCACTTGCAGATGAGCTCCTGTTTGATGGGCTGGCGCATATAGCGGAAGAAGGCGCCGGCGCCGTGATGCGCGGCCATGTTCACGTTCATGGGCCCGTAGCCGTGCAGCTGCGGCGCGGCATAGTGCTCTGAACGCGGACTGGTCACCTGGCCATACTGCTCGGGCCGCGGGTACATGTCCCCCGAGAAGCCAAGCCTCATCTGCCCGTTGACCACGTTGGGCGATGCATGGCCCGCCGCCTGCTCGTGAAGGCCGGGGAAGAGGAGGTGGCCCGCGGCGTCCGTGTGGCCGTGTGGGCCCCCGAAGCCCCCGGCTGAAGCAGCGAACAGACTGTGCTGCGCGCTGGCTGCAGCCGCCGCGTCGCCAAAGCCCCGGTTGCGGAACAGAAAGTCCCGCGTGGAGTTGAAGGCTGCGCTCGAATAGGAGCCGACGTGGCCCGGATGGTGGTGATGTCCCAGGGCCGCCGCAGCCGCGTAGCCGGGAGCCTGAGACGTGAAGGCCGTCTGGCCCGCGGAGGCCAGCTCGTGCGAGCTGGGGTTGAGCTTGAAGGCACCCATGCCGTCGGCGAACGGGTTGATGCCCAGGCCCACGTCGCGCTCGGCCACGTCGCCCGCCGAGTGGTGGCGGGACGCGCCAAAGGTGGTCACGCCGATCGCGGGGTACTGGGGGCCGGCGTCCAGGAGCATCGTGGCTGCTCGGGGCGAGCCCCGGCCTCCCCCGCCCCCCCCACCCTCGCCCGCCGAGGAGGGAAAATTAGGAGGAGGAGGAGGAGGAGGTAGTGGAGGAGGAGGAACGGGAGGCGGAGGAAGAGGAGGAAGAAGAAGAGGAGGGAGGAGGAGTCGACCCACCTCGCGAAGTCCTAGCCTGCAGGCAGTGGCGCGGAGCGCCGGGGCGCCCGCCCGGCCAAGCGCGGGGAAGCCTGACTGCTGCGGGCCGCGAGCAAGGCGGGCTCCGGCGCCTGCCGAGCAGACCCTGCCGGCCCGGCTAGCACTTTCTCGCCGCTCAGTCTCTGCCGAGAGGACCCCGCGTCAAGGCTGCCCAGGGAAAGGCATGGAGCATCTCAGCTCCCCAAAAAAACTTCCTCCCGGATTTGTAGCATAGAGGAATGTGAGCGCCGGAGCAGCGACTGCTAGCCCTCTCTCCGCCTCGCGCCGTACGCCCCTCCTCACTTCTCTACTAGCCCCTCGCCCTTTCTTTTCTCTCTCTCTCTCTCTCTCTCCTTTCTCTCAGGCTCGCCTCCTCGCTCCTTCACTCTCCTTTTTCCCCCTCTGCTTTTTGCAAAAAAAAAAAAAAAAAAAAGGGGGCGGTGGAGGGGGAGAAAAAAAAGAAAGAAAGCAAAAGCCAAAGAAAAGGCGCAAATCATGCACAATATTGTCTTTTGCGGTTTATCTTCCTGGGGAGAAACTTTCACCTCCTCAGCCGGGCGGTGAGCGCGAGACTGATAGCAGCAATCATTCCTGCAGATAAATGAATTGAAAGGACGACACCGTCCCCCCCTTGATGAATGGGAGCAGGGGGAGGCGTCACGTGCTGCCGACGCGGGCGCCCATTGGTGTGCCCGCGCTCCCCCCGCCCGCAGCCGCCGCGCCAACGGAGGGCGCGCCGAGGCGCCGCGCGCCTTTCATTGGCCCGCCCGCCTCATCAATCCCAGGTATTGTAAAGCGCTTGACATCCCCTTTTGACAAACAGGGCTGCCAGGAGTAGCAACTTTTTTTTTAGCCAAATTTTTCCCCTCTTCTCATGGAAAAAAATTTTTGCCACGATTTCTTTTCCTTTTCGCAGTCATATACATTCTCTCTCCTCTTTATCCGTATCCCTCTCCCTTTCCCTCTCCATCTCTCTTTCTCTATCTTGTCCTTCTTCAGACCTGCTCTTAGCTGAGCGATTAGCGACTTCGGGCGTCTCCGAGAACAGGAGGCGGGGATGGGGCTGGTAAACACAGCTAAGGCACTTCCAGAATGTCCCGATTCAGCAACTTTCTTTTCTTTCTTTCCCCCTGTCCCCGCCTTGAAGGGCAGCAAAGGAGGCTTTTGTTATTTGCTCCGTTTGAAGTTCGCTTCCCTCTTGCTTCGTCCCCCTCCTGTTTATAATTTAAGATCTCGGGAGCACACAGGCACACACCACTTTCTCTTTACCAGAAATGTGATTTCTGAGGATAACCGGTTGCCTTGATTTTCTCACTGTTATCAAATCAATCAGACTTCCTGCTCCCTCCTCCCCCCAAAAAATAAGCACAGGTGGATGAGAGCTCCAACTTTCCAGGTTCAGGGTTTTTTGTTTTTGTGTGGGGATTTTTTTTTTTAGCAAATTGAAAACAGTGTTGCTGATTTTTATTTTTTTTCCTTTCCTGTGTTATTCTTTTCTTTTCTCCCTTTTCCCTAGTATCCCGTGTCTGCCCCCACTAACCCCTCTCTCTGCACTCCTGTTCCCAACCCTGGCCCCTTTCATTCAGGTAAAACTGTAAATTTCCCAACACGCCATTGTTCTTCAGGACTGCCCAAAGCTCCCTAGAAATCCCCGAATACTTTTTTTGGTATTTAAATCTGCGATAGATAGGACCAATGTAAATTTTGTGACATTCAAACCTTTTCTAGTTCACAAATCAGTCACCCTTGTCACAGTTATTGAAATTCCGTAACTCACCACACCAGGACGGTGGAAAAAGCGGGCGCGGTCTTTGTTGCCGACCAGGCTTTTGATCGCCAGAGAAAATTTACTTACCTTCAGATGAGTGAGCAGAAAAAGAAATAACACTCCCTTTGATTTAGTTAGGAAAATGCAGACATTTGGATTCAGTGCAAACATACAACACTCGCTTGTTTTCGCGATGCGGCCCTCGATTAACCTGTCTTTGCCCAGCGCAAAGTCTATTCAACAACTGCGCGTAGTTGCTTTTTGTCCCGTCCACAAAGAGCCATTGACTATATATTAAAATGATTGTTGAAAGGTAGAGGAGTATGGCACTTAAAAGCAGGGAAAAAAATCCCTGTGACTCAATCAATTAAGGCGAGCAACATTTATGCATTTCAAAAAATGCATGAGGATGCGGGGGGTTGGGGGATGAAGGTTGCATTTCTCCGCAGCTCTGTTTAAAACCCAGCAGCCCAGGCCGAGGGTTTAGCTGAAGCGTCTGCATATTCATTAGGTCTAATTATTTTCTAGTAAGGAAAACACAAAAAGCCAAGAGTCGGAATCCTTCAATTTGCCCTTTGTTTCTAACTTCATTTGGCTTCTTTGCAGCTGAATCACAGCCCTAAACTCTTTTCTCAGACAAAGAGAACTCAACTCATCCTTTCACAGGCGGCCCCGTTAGGAAACTCACCAGTGCCTGGGCGAGAGGAAAATGAAAATGAACATTTTTTGCCCAGTCGCCTGTTCGGGCTGCACAGGCTGGAAGAAGGCAGGGTCAGCGTCGGCCTGTCCTCCTTTCTGGTTTTCTGGTCTTTTCATCGACTAGATTCTCGCTTGGGGCTGACGAGCTGAGCTGCCCTTTCCCTGGGCTCTCCCTGCTCAAAACTGGACTTCTGTTAGCTGGGATGGTTTCCTGGTGTCTGAAGGAAACTGGCTGAGCATTTGCGCTTGTTGTGCTGGGAAATAGAAATTTGAGAATGAAAAAAAATATCAAATGTTCGGTCCCCAGCAACAAGTCTGAGTGCAGCAGCCCCCGAATTCCCTGCCAGCTTTGAGTGGAACAAGGATGGGGGAACGAAGGCAAAGGGATGGGGCTTGAGGGGTGGTTTAAAAAAAAAACTGTTATATACTTTGTTTTTTAAAAAGATATATCGGAGCCACTCAGAGTCTTTCCTGCTGCCTACAAGGGAAATTTGGATCCTGCCTCCACTGCAGTTGTAAAAATCTTATCTGCAAGGAGAAGCTTTCTCTAGAGGCTGTACTGCTTTCACCAGGGAGAACAAATCTTGAACCCACCTCTCCTGCCTTTCAAAAAAAAAAAAAACAAGGGAGGGGACCTGAGGGGAGAAGGGTAGACGCCGTTGGGAGGGGGAGAGGGAAAATAATTCTTCAAAAAAGAAAAGTCAGTCCTCTCCTCTCCTGTTCGTGGAATATCCAAGGGGAACGTTGACAAGAGGGTATTTTTAGGAAACGCGTCCAAATATACAGAGTAAGAGTGAATGTGAGAAAAAAAAGTTGTGGGTTGTAGAAGTTATCAAGTGGGATTTGCGGCGCTCTCTGCAGGAAACGCAAGCGGCTCCAGTTCAAAGCCACATGCACCAACGTGACATATAAGCCATTAAAATATCATCCTGACGGCTCATTTCTGCTTCATCATACATTCCCTAACTGCTTCCCGAAAGCTGGAAAAGGAGAAATGAAAGATGCCCACCTCGCTGGAACCACAAAAGAGAGGCTTGGAGGGTTTTGTGGTCCCCCTCAGGCACCTCAAAGTGATGTGCAGAAATGAGGCGATCCCGGCAACAGGTGGAGTGGGGTAAGTGCGTGAGTCCGGGGGGCAGACAGACCGGACCTGTACCCCCAGCAGCGGGGTAGGAGGTACCCAAACCCCACTGGGATAAGAGGCCCAGCTAGATTTTTCCCCCATCCCCCTCCCTCCGTAGCCCCCCAACCGTGGGTACAGGCCCCACCCCGCTGACACTGAGGGGAGGAGGGGGCCCTTCCGCCGAGAGGCTACGCTGGAGATGAGTCCATCCCTTCTTCTGGGGGGCGGTGCAAGGGGGACGAATGGGGCTCCCACTGGCACGCGGACCAAGGGCAGCTTGTTGCCTGCCCGCCTTCCCTCCCCTCTTTGTAAATCGCCTGGGTGCCCCACCGTTGGCCCAAGAAGGGGAGTCGTGGCCCAGAGCTTCCCTCGCCCCGAGTGCTGGGCCCGCGCAGGAGGGGGCCCCTGCAGACTGCTTCTCCGTCCTGCCCCCGCAAGGATGGCAGGGGAAGACTCGGCTTCCCCTCTCCAGGGTCAAAGGAGCCAAGTTACCCCGGCTGGCAGCAAGATGATGGAGCTTCTCCACCGCTACCTGACTGGGGATGCCGGCTGGGTCAGCTGCGGGGCCCGCATCCTCGCCTTCTTGCAGTCTGGTCCTGCCTCAGGACGCTGACCGCTGGGACCCGCTCTCTGCGCGCGGCGGGCTGTGGGTTTGGGATTTGACTTTCTTTCTCCCGGATGCGAACGAGGGCTACGACTAGCTCTCAAAGGAGAAGGCCGCAGCTACCTGGGATTCTGGCCACTACCCTAGACACATGGAGGCCCTGGAAATTAGGGACAAGTGGGGCGGGAACAGAGTCAGGCTGTGAAACAAAGCTAGAACTGCCCCAAAGGGAAAGTTTGGGGTTGATGAATGGTCCATGGGGACATCTGGGAGCCAGCAAGGTCTTTGGAATGGGGAAGGGGCGTTGGAGGGGCTGGAACTTGGCCTGCACCGTCTGCAGGAAACTCCCTTTGGATCGCAAGGTCATATTTCTACCCCTTTTCCGACAGCATTGGCCTCAGAGCGACCTGCGAAGAGGCACCATGTTCCCTTCCTCTGTCTGGCCGCCGGCGGTTTGTAGGGGGGTGTTCAAAGGGATGGTTAAATGTCCAGGCTGGTCTTTCAAGCAACCCACTAACGCAGATTCTATTCTGGGCACACGGAGGTCGCCCAGTCTTCAGGCCCCAGCTGGAGGAACCTCAGCTTTTCCCTCTAGGGAACAGAAGAATGAGAAAAGGCCGTCGCACAACCCAGCCTCACAGCCCAAATTCCTGGTATTTGAGGGCCTGATGAAGGGGAGCCAGGGAGGTTCCGGGTGCAGCTGGCGACAGCAGGCCACGGGAAGAGGCCGGAGCCGTTTTGCCTTTAGCCAGGGAGCTCCCAGACAGCCTGCAGGGCCCCTGCTCCGCACCCGCCCCGCCGGCCGAGCTGTGGCCGAGAGGCGGACATGCCTTTGCCGGCGCTCCTGCGGCTTAATCTGTGTGGAGCAGTGGGGAAGTCTCGGGGACTGAAGTCGCTGGCTTGCGAAGCAGGCTGAAGATGACCTCTGACCTTGGGCAGGCCTGCGCCTGTTAGGGCGACCCCACAATGTGCAGGCTTGGTGTTCCCCCAAAAGAAAAATGATGTCTTTTGCCTGTACCCACTGGCCCACTTTCATAGCTCTCCCCCAGCACGATCAATTACTGAAGCTCATTGGCACCCTTTTCTTGTCTCAAGGGAAAGAAGGCAGATTCCAATAAGTCCCCAGGTTGTGCTCCTGACCGGTGATTCAGTGCCCAGGGCTGGTGTGAGGAGACAAGTCAGGAACAATCTTTCGGGGAAAACCAAGCTGAACATTTTCAGGGCTTTTATATCCCTGGGTTGGCAAGGATCTCAGGTCCAGGGGCCCAGGGGCTGCTCCTAGATTCTCTCACCCCTCCTTCAGCGAGATGACTGGCTTGCTAAGTGGGGTCAGAGTTTGAACCAAAGGAGAAGATATTTACCCAGGTTCCATGCACAGGCCGGTGATGGAGCTGCTACAGGAGCAGCTTAAGGTTGGTCCCAGTTGCCTGAAGTCCAGCCTCTGAGACATTCGTTTGCATGCCTGTGGGTTTATAATACACAAAAGACTGTCAGGACCTGGGGATAGAAGGGACCCAGGCCTCTTAAAGGGAGGGCTCGAGCAGCATTGTAGGTGTGGACAGAGTTCTTTAGGGAAACTCACACCCATTTCCCTCTGAAGCAAAAAAGTAAATTCTATTAGTTCCAACCAACCAGGACTTTTCCTGTGCCAGACATCCTGCCATGAGTAAATTTTAGAGCAAGGACACCCAGCACGCTGCCCTTCTGTAGGAATGCAAACTTGGGCTTTCTTTCTTTCCTGATTTGTGTGGGAAGGAGCTTCTTACCTTTGGGGACAGATGCCTTTTGGTTAGAAAGAATCGAAAATAAATAAAACCCTCTGAGAAAAGGTGAGTCTAAACCCCTACTCCCACCCCTCAGGCTTGGACCCAGAAAAGAAGGGGGAGTGAAAGGTGAAAATACCTAAGCTAGTTCAAGCCCGGGTTGGCGGTTGAGGGAGAGAGAAAGAGATCTTTGAGCATAGAGAACTGGAAAGTCTTTGAGATAGCAGAGGCCCACTTGGATTTGGCCTGTGGTTCAACAAGTTAAACAACCGCTTGTTCTGTGGGCTGGAGTGTCAAGACAGGCAGACGTCCTCATTGACAGAGAGCTTGCTGTGTTTGTCCAGCCTGAGACCTTTTCAATGACTGTTTGTCTTTCTAGGCCAGATTGAGGTTTGGGGCTGGGTGAATCGCCTCTGTTTGGCTGTTCCACTGCCTTCAGCCTTGCCTGGCAGATGCAGAAGTCCCCAAGATGAGTTTAAGGTTTTAAGGTGACCAAAGGCTGGATAGCTCTATCCAAAAAGTGAATTTGATAAGGAATGCAAATATTTTGGGGGTGGGGGTGGGTTATTTCTAAGCTGCTTAACTAAAAAATGTGGACAGCCAGGACCAATTGATAGAAATAATCTCCCCCCACCCCAAACCGGTGAATTTTATATTCACTTTCAAAAACCAACGGCGATGGCTTCCAGATGGGTGAGGGGGTGGAAGCCACGCGAGGGTTAGGGATTCCACACCACCTTGGGCACAACAGAAGCTACACGCCTGCAAAGAAATTCCTCTCCTATCAGTTCCAACACTTACAACTCAATTTTTAACCTGCTAACCTCCCAGAGGACACCCAGCCCCCCTTCTCACTAAACTCAATTAATTAATGAACTTAAAGAAAATGATGGGGGCTTCTCAGATAAAAAAAGTTTAAATTCTGGAGTGAGAGACGTTTGAACACTGACTGACTGAAAGTGTGCTTAACTCTACCTGTAAGGGAGATCCACAAATAAGTTACGGATAAAAATCTAGTTGGGAAATGATGATTTTTAATATTTTTTTTATCAACCAGGATATATTATTTTGCAGTAAATATGGGTAGTTCCCAGCAGAAGTCTCTTCTTTCACTTCCAAATTTGAAAATAGTCAAAGAAAACACTGAAAAGATCTTCAGACCAACACTTTCTTTCACTCTTACATTCAGGCCACACAGTCTTGCCATACGAGCATGTAGGAAATCGTTTAACTAGTGACTGTCTCTCTTTTCTTCCCAAACAGGCTCAAAGTCAGAAAATGAGATACAAGACTTCTCTGGTGATGAGGAAACGAATGCGGCTTTACCGAAACGCCCTGAAAGAGTCAAGTAAGTTAATATCCTCTTTTGAATATTGGTTTGCTGAAGTTATTTTTTAAGTAGGAAGTTATTTTTGTATGTTTTTTTTTTTTTTTTTGGTCTTTTGGTTATGTTGGTTGTGAGTTTGGGGGTGTTTCTTGAATTCCAATGAAACTTAGAACAACACCTTGGTGTTTGATACATTTGCACACAAATCAGTGACACAACGTCCCACCAGCAGCCAGCTAATCCCCCTCAATGTCTACTCATCTGGACATTCTAGAATTAATATTTGACGACTCTCTCATTGAAACAACCACCCCTGACCTTCTGCAGTTCCACTGTCACATTATTCTATGACATATTCATCTTGAATTCATTTCCGGACGATTTGATTGGAATGAGGTTTGACATGTATTGGCTTACATGAAAGGAGCAGACTTTGATCTTGGTGATGGGGTTTACATGATATGCATCATCTTTACCAGGGACACCAGCCTTCCGCAATGTGGCAGCCACGATGTTCCCACAATGTGGTGTCTGAACAGGGAGTGACTGACAGCCGCTCTGTCAGGAATACCTTCATTGTGAAGAATTTAATTTAATATTCCATTTAGAATAAGCATATGATTTAGGGTTGGGTGTTTCCCCTTTCAGGCATCTAGTTTCCCTCATTTCAACTACACCACCAGCTGATGGTTGCCTCCAAGGTATTCCCTTGTTGGTAGGAAATGCAACCTTCTTAATAAAAGTTAAATGGACAACTTAGGAAATGACTCTCTTCTATTATTTTGGGATGATTTGATGGCAAATTCTCTAGAGAGATGTGGTTATTATGTAAATTCCGTTGTTTTAATTCCTCAGTGCTGGTCTGGAAGATTCTCTAACAATGTTTCCTAATCAGTTGTCAAATGATGGTTTGCTGGGAAATTAAATTTTATCCGAGCATTTTATCCGAGCATATTTTCTTTCATACGTACTTCCATTAATGATGATTAAAGCCCAAACTTCCATAGACGAGGGGAGGAATATCTTCCTTTATCTTCAAAATCCTGACAGACCCCTTCTCCTCTGTACGATGTGGGCATGGACCTACGGAAGGCTCCTGGGGCTTAAGTTGTTATTTTTCTCTCCCGCAAGACTAGAGACAACCTCTCACTGTAGGAATCTTGAATTCTGTCTGTGAATAGCCTACGAAGGGATTTGCCCCCTTGTTTTGGATGGTACCCTGGCCAGAAACAGGGAAGAAAGGATTGAACAAGTGACTGCAGACCTAGATGCACAATATTCAGGCAACAAGATTTGCGCTTGGTCAGGCTTTGTGCAGTGGCCCTCAGCTTCTGGGATCCTGGCTTGGGCATAAGCTGCAACAAGATAATCATCATTTAGCATTGTTGAAAAGATCAAAATGCAAAAAATATCCCAGCTATTGATCTGAAATCTCCCGCATTGTTTCCTTTCCGAGGAAGGGAAGTCAGACATTCCCCCACTTAAGCCAGTGATATGAGGAGCTATAACAGATGGTAGGGCCACCAAATATATTTCTATACAGCAGGACTAGGAAATCACTTTAGTTTATGATATTGTAAACAAAGGTGCTTAGGGCATGATTTCGAGGTCTGGAGGGATGTTTGGAGTCTGGTGGTGGAACTTGCTCCAAATAGGCCCCCATGAAAACCCCCAGTGGTTCTTGAAACTCTGCTGAAGATCTCTGAGCTGCAAATGTATCTTTTTTTTTTCTTCTGCAAATCAAGCAGAAATGTGGACTCAACAATGCTATAACCCCCAGCATGGTTAGGAATAGAATGCTTCAGCCAAACATTTGGTATTAGGGGTAAGTGTGGTGAGATAACTTTTGAAAGAAAAATTCTGAGCACCATTGAGGGACACCACTACTTAGCCTACCCAATGAATAGTCAATGAAACCTGGAATCCTTGCTACCTGGGCACTGGAAGACTCAAAGGAACGGCCCTGAAAGCTAAAATATGCCTCACTGACATCGGTGCCCCATCTGTCATCTGTGATTAGCTGGGTACTGCTTTGGGGCTTATTTCAGAGATACGCCTTGAAGACCCTTATGTAATCACCCAGAGTTCCCTGTTTATAAATATTAGTGAGTAAAATGGTATCTCTGTCCCTGAGGACATGTCCCTCTGGGAGAACGCTTGGTCCCGTTGCTGTGTTCAGCCGACCAAGGTGTGAACCACATGGCTCCAAGGCACTTGCAAAGATTAGGTAACCTTAGTGACCTTAGGTCAACTGACCCCTGACTATTCAAGAAGCATCTACCCGGGATGGGTCCAGATGTTTTCAGTGCTTCAAAAGAAGTCTGCATCTGGGAAGGAGCTCCATGGGGCCAGGTTACTGTCGGTGAATTTGGCTGAATCAGATGTATCTGCCCTTTCACTGTTGGCACAAAAAGCCATACACGTGTTCAAAGCTTTTCAAGGGTAAAATTATCAAGAGAGACGGTAGTGCAGTAACAGTCTATTGTATATAACTTCTGCTTCTTATCCCTGGAGTCTGTGGAGTCAGTGCTTAGAATTCGGGGCGGGGGGGTCCCACAAATTTGGATGGGAAAAAACGCATCTTTATTTTCGCCACCTTCTAATGGAATGTTATAGCTTCTTCTATTATGCGTGTGGGCAAAAGGCACAGGATTATTAAAGTTCACTAGCTTCACCAGGTTTCCAAAAGGGTTCACAACCTAAAACAACTTGAATACTCCTGTTCTGTACTGTTATTCAAAGCTTTTGATGCGGGTGTGGTCACGGTGTATATATTAAGGGGTTCGTTTTTGTGCAAATCAGAGTTTTCATGGAAGCCAAATTAGATGGTTAGTTTGACAAACGTCCTGAACAGTAGGTTGTAGATTGCCAGCTTTCGGATGGGAAAGAAAATATTTTCACTGTTGGACTACTGCATCAGTGCCCCCGCACTTAGGCCTCAATGCTGCTGGAGGAGCTGACTAAGTTCTGTGTTGATGAATGGTTAGGAGAAAGTGCTGGGCAAGGGGTCCCAAAGAGGAATATGCTGGTTTTTTTTTTTTGTTTTGGTCTTTGTTGTTTTCAGAACCCTTCATGGGTTTGCCCAGACAACTGTATCATTCAAAAGACACCTGCGTGGTGAGAAGCCTTGAAACCAGCGCTCTGAGGAAGGGAAAACAGGGCAGGAAAACAGAGGAGGCACCTGTGGGCAAAAGGGATAAACCGCAGAAAGCGAGAGTGTGGGAGAGGGTGAAAGCCAAGAAAGGAGACAAATCCTCCAAGTCTAGTCTCAACACTGCTGTGTGGAAGCCCTTGGTTTCCAGAGCAGAAGGGCTTCAGCTGTCAAATGCTCTCCTTCAACCTTTTTTTTTTTTTTTTTAATGCTAACTCAGCATCTATTGGTAGCTTGCTTAAGCTCTTCCGGCCGGAGGAGCAAAAAGACCTGGACTTGTCAAAGCCGAGGAAAATTGTTGTGGAAGTTAATCCCTCGCTAAATTGCGGCACTGAGCCAGGAACAATGCATTAAATGAAGAAAGGCTCAAAGAATCTGCCAACCATTATAAATAAGTTAATTATTTTTAAAAATTTAAAAGAAACCGTTATTTACTGACCAGGAAATGTTTAAGAATAGTTCTTGGTGCTGGAGGTGGCTGGGGCAGCTCAATCAACTTCATCAGAGTTCCTCGTAATCTGTCCAAACTTCTCACCTCTGCTAGGGGAGTGGGGTCTTTTACTCAATCCTTCAAACTTCTCTTAAAAACCCAAGTCTTTCATTGCTTTGAGGGCACTTTCTATGGCTGCCGGGGAGCCCCGAGAGAACTTAGGTTGGCATTTTCGGCTACTGAGTGCAACGCAGGCTTGAGGGCCAGCAGCACTTTAAATCGCCGGGCGATGCAGCCGGCCCTAGCCGGTCGGCACAAACAAAGGACACTCCCCCCTGTTTATGCCACACTCGGCTGGTCCAGAACTGAAGGTTTCTTCCACCGGCCGATCCCCACCCCAAGACAGAGGAACCCGCAGCCCGGGAGGGCATCCCGCGAGAGGAGGCCGTGGCCCGAGGTCGCGCTCACAGCCTGGGCCGGGAAACGTGGCCTCGGCTCTAGGCAAGCGAGTAGAGACAGAGACTCCGGCCGCGGGCAACAAGTGGCCAGAGGGAGCTCAAAGTGGAAACGATTCTTAAGTTCCCTTTTCCAAAGGCTCCGCCCGGCGGCAGAGTACAGAGCTCAGGACCGCAATTTGATAGTGGGAGAGAGACCTGGGGACAGGACCCGCTCCGCCTCGCTGCGCTCCCCTCGCCTTTATTTCTTTGGCCCGTCGCCCGCTGGTCGGTGTGATTTACGGCGGGAAGGATTCTTAGGCCCTCTTGGGAGGGCGGCGTGGGTTCGAAGCTAGCCTCTCCCAGGTTATCACCGTCTCCGGCCCAGTCCTGGGGCTCGGCTCAGGGCCAGATTCTTGGGTCCGCCAGTCTCTGGGCGCTCCAGGCGCCCGGGAGGAGGGGCCGGCAAGGCTAAGTGGGAAGAATGGAGTGGGGAAAAGACAGAGGGGGAGGGGAGAAGAAAGGATCCAAGTAGGAAGGCGAAGTGTGCTCAGGGGTTTCGTGGAACTGAGAGCGAGAGCTAGAGAAAGAACGAGAGCGAGAAAGCTGAGCGACGCGAGAAAATTTGGAAAAGCGAGAAAACAAAATTAGGCGCAAGGGCTGTTAGCCTAGGATCGCCCCCGCTCCCGGCCTCCTAGTCTGCAGCCGCCTTTCCCCCCTGGATCCCGGCCCTCGCCTCCTCCCGACTCCCGGGACAAGCTGCCGAAGCAGGCCGCAGTCCCCGCGCTCCGGGTGCTGTCCATCGGCCCCAGCAGGGCTGGGGGGTCCGGTCTGCCTGGAAGGACTTTACGTGCAGCGCAACACCCCCTCCCCAAAGCCGTGGGGAATGGAGGCATAACCCAGCCCCGCTCACTTCCAAGAGCGGCGAGGCAGAGCAGATCTGCCCAGCTTTCGGGGAGAGAAGGGGGAGGGGGCTCACGAGTAGAGAAAAGAATCCGCGCCCGGGTCAGAGCGCATGAGCAGTAGAAGAGCGAGCTGGGGGCTGGGGAGGGGAACGGGAGTAGTTGTGACTGTGTGTGTGTGTGTGTGTGTGTGTGTGTGTGAGAGAGAGAGAGAGAGAGAGTGTGTGTGTGTCCCCGTGCAGAGGGCCCTGTCATCGCTGACGTCGGACCGGGACGCGGGCCAATGGGCGACTTAGGCGATTGTTCCTCTCGGCGGGCCCGGGCCACGGCCCCGAATCTCTATTCACTATCTCACGCGCCCCGCTGCTGCCTCTGTAGTGTACAGGATTTCAAGTAGGCATTAAAGACTGATAGAGAGGGAGAAAAAAAAGTCACAACCCAAAACTTGAGGTGGGGGGGAACTTTGCAGAAGTTGTCTATGGCTGTTCTTTCCCCACCCCGCCGTCAGGTGACGGTGGCGTGAGCGGCCCGACCTAAGGAGCTCCGGGGAGTCCCGGCCGGGATGCAGCAGGCCTCCCTCTCCCAGCCGAGCTGGGCGCTGAAATTCGTATATATGGCCGGGGCTCTTGGGCACCACCACCACCTACAACATCACCACTTCCCCCACCTCCACTCCCCCGCAGGGCGCCGCGGCCCCGAGGGCCTTGGGGAGTTGGCCGCCAAAGCGCGCTCGGAGCGCCAGTCGGACCCCTTTGGAGCAGAGCCCAGGGGCACCCAGCAACCCACAGCCTCAGCATTGCGCACCCCACTACCCCTTCCACCCACCCCGCCGCCACCATCACTCTCCTGCTCATGAAGCGACAGGGGGCTCTACCGAACAGCCGCCCAGCCGGACCGCGGTGGAGGCGCTTGGCCTCACGTTGTCCGCCCGGATCGCAGCCGCCGCAGTCTGGCTTTCGGTGCCGGCGTTGACCGCCGAGGCCGTGGTGTGGCTGGGCTGGGCCTGCCCCCTGGGGCCGGGTAGGACGCTCAGCCCTCGCCACCCGTTCTCACTCGCGCTATTTGTCTCAACAACAGGTAGCAGCTCCGGACACCATGGCCCCCAGCTCGCTGCCGCCTCCAGCCCCTCGGTGTTACCGGGCTTTCACGAGCAGCCTCCCCAGGCCTCCCCTAGCTGCACTTTGAACGGACTCCTGCGTCTGGGGCTCCCCGGAGACATGTACGCACGGCCCGAACCCTTCCCGCCGGGACCTGTGGCCCGCAGCGACGCCCTGGCAGCTGCCGCAGCCCTGCACAACTACGGGGGCATGAACCTGACCATGAACCTCGCCGCACCCCACGGTCCCGGCGCCTTCTTCCGCTACATGCGCCAGCCCATCAAACAGGAGCTCATCTGCAAGTGGCTGGCGGCCGACGGCCCCGCACCCCCGCGCCTCTGCTCCAAAACTTTCAGCACCATGCACGAGCTGGTCACGCACGTCACCGTGGAGCACGTCGGAGGCCCTGAGCAGAGTAACCACATCTGCTTCTGGGAGGAGTGTCCGCGCCAGGGCAAGCCCTTTAAAGCCAAATACAAACTTGTAAATCACATCCGCGTGCACACGGGCGAGAAGCCCTTCCCTTGTCCTTTCCCGGGGTGTGGCAAAGTCTTTGCTAGATCAGAAAATCTCAAAATACACAAAAGAACTCACACAGGTCAGTATTCGCCACTGTCTGTCTCGTTCGGACCCTCTGGGGAGGCAGGGGGCCTCTTCTGGGCCCTCGGAGCTGGATTTCCTCAAGTTCCACCTGGGCGGGGAGGGGGGATATTTTGGTGTTTCCATGATCCAAGTTCATAAAATATTAATTATGCCCGTCAATTAGAATCACAGAAGTTTCCTGAGGCTGTGTGTGGGAAGGATAGTATGAGGTTTCTGCTCTGGGGGTTGGGAAGGGGATGCTCGGGTTTCTGTGTGTGCAAATGTGTGGTCCCTGCTTACGGAGTTTGATTTTAAGGTATTTTAAAGGGCACTGTTCCTCAAAGTTGTAAAGACATAGGAACAATTTAATTTTTCCCTGTCCCTTTGGAATTGTGTGAGGCACACTCTTCCAATAGTCAGCCTGACAACCTGACTGCCACCTGAATGGAGAGCGCACCAGGCCCTTAGTGACTTCTCTAGGATTTGAGGGTCTCGTGGGCTAATTTTGCCCCGGTTTTGGAGCCTTGGTGACCCACACTCGGGACGTTTCACAAACCCTCCCTTTTGCTTTAGCAGAGACCCAAGGAGACTCATTCACCTTAAATGTCATTTACTGCGCTGTTAAGTGAAATGGGGACATGTGTCAACCACATCTGTTACTTCTAGTTAACAGAAAGAAAAGGCGCCCTCTCAAAAGCCTGCAAAGTTGAACTCCTCTGGCCAGAAACATCTCTAATTGATGCAATTGCAAGGAGAAAGTTTTCACACTTCCCAGAACAGCCTGTGAAGTTACATTAATTAGTTTAGCAGCCCGATGTTTGTATTCTTCTTAGCTAGGGTTTTCTTGCCCTGGCTTCCTCAAAGTTTAAGAAGTCAACGTCTCCCCTCCTCCATTTTGGGTGCGGGAGAAGGGGACCGATGGGGGAGACAGAGGGGATGAAATAAGTTCCAGCTTGGTGCCCCACTTCTACTCCCTGGCACTCTGCCTTACGCACGTCTATTCTTGGTGAAAACATCCTCAATTATTAGAGTCAAAGAACTCACCCAGGTTGGCACTACCCGGGAAAGAAGCTTGCTAAATCCCACCTTCTCCCCCCGAACCCTTCAGTCTTGGGGAAGGTCCCTGGCTAGGACATTGGCACACTCGGAGGCCAGATTAAAGTCCACTTTTAAGTCTCCTACTTTATTTCGGAAATGTATAGTTTTTCTGAGCTGTTTCCAGGATTCCTCCCCCCACAACCTCTCGCAAGCATTTGTCCCCCCACTCCTCCCTCCCTCCGATTTTTATCCAGGGGAAGAAGGAGAGAAGTGAGACCCAGATCTCCGACTCAGGCTCCCTATTCATTGAGCTGGCGGCCCGCACCACGAAGGTAGACTAGAAGTCCTGAGCCAGAGTAGGAACTCATTTTTAATGACAGGGGGGTTTTAAACAAACTTTTACTGCTCTTTGCCGGCCTACTGTTTGAAGTCCGTGAAGCAGAAAATGGTTAAATTCTCAGTGCAATCGACCTACAGCAGAGAATCAAGTTCAGTGCGCCCGAGCTGGCTCAGGTTTGCGTCTATTCAGAACAGAATTCTAAGTGCATCCTTTCCCTTTCCACTGGCAGTCCTGATTCATTATCACCGGAGTTTAAAAAAAAAAAATCTACAGAGCCTCTCCTGCTTGGGCGTTTCCCTCAAACCCTCCTCCTAAGTAATGAAAAGAGGAGAAAACAACAACAACAAAATGTTTCTCAAATGGCAATAGACCTCACTACAAATTATTCATGAAGACGGTTCTCGATTCAACAGGAAAATAATTGCCTTTTCAAATATTAATGGCGTTTCATTTCCTCGAGTCGCGGAAGCGGCGAATAGGCTGCTTTCTCAGGAGTTGAGATTTTCCGGGATCTGAATCCCAGGCCTGGCATCGGGGGCAGCGGCTCCGATCCCACTCCGAAAGCTTTCGCTTTGCGGCGGTCACAGAAATCCCGGAACAATGGTGCCGCCGCGAGGGAGACGCGGGCCTGCCGCCTTTCCCGGGACCCCTGTGTTGCGGGCTCACCCCCCTCTCCCAGGCAGTCGGTAGAGGGAGGTAGGGCTGGGATCCGAGGCAGAGGAGAGACCGCGCCGGGGCGGAATGCTCGCACAGCCCTGCCCAGCCACAAGTGCGAGAAAATGGCGCGAGTCGAACCGCCCCGCCACTGCCAACTTTGTCGGGCGGGCCTGGCGCCGGGCCGGGTCAGGGGCCTCTCGCGCTGCTGAGGCTCTAGAAGGAGACTCCGGGCCTTTTAGGACTCAGCCTCAGGCCCAGGCTACTCAGGGCGGGCTGCGGGGTCCCGGCCCAACCCTGCTTCTCCACATCCATCCACCCACCCACCTAGGGCTCAGCGCCCAGATCTGGTGGGAGGGAGAGGGCGGGAGGCTGCGTGTTGGGTGGGGCGGGGGGTGCGCAGAGTTAGGCGAGGAGTCCGGGGCTCCTCCCGCTGCTGGGGAGAGGCCGGGAGGGCGCGGGGGCGCGGCCTCACCTGGCCTCCCAGGGGCCTTGGAACTTCCAGGCTGCCCGTATCACCTTCAGTGCCCTGCTTTTTTCGCCTCAGTACCTCGTCTGGAACGAAATCATTGTTTCTGTTTTACATGAATGTCCAACAAGGCGGTCACAAGATGGGATATGTGTGTGTGTGTGCGGGGGAATAGTTGGGGGTGGCAATCAACCTCAAATTCTATTTCTCCTCTGTTGTCTTAGCAGATCTTGATTTCTTTTGCAGGTCCTGAATTACATGATTCTTGTAAGTGATTTTAGAAAGAAAAGAAGGAAGGGAGGAAGAAAAGTTTTAGTTTGCAGATGCTAACAGGGATCAGAGGGGAGAAAACGAGGGGCACATAGGGACATAGGGTTTATTGTGCATCTTTCTAAATAAAACTGTACCGGTGTGCCGAGAAACGGCAGATGCCAGCACTGTCCAGTGTTCCACTGTACTAACAATACTCCTGCAGCGGGAGGACGCAGCGGCCGCGCAGTGCAGGAGCCCTGGGCTCTAAACCGCTGCCGTGCGGAGGCGAGGGTTGTGCGCAAACCTCTGGTTCTGCCTAAGCCTCAAGAGGACTCGGGAGTAGGGCCTTTGTTTATTCAAACCTGCCCCAAAGCACCCATCTTTCCTGGAAGCGGCGGGAGAAGCAACCCCAAAGGCAACATTCCACCAGCCGGGCATCTCTCCCTCCTTAGCCAGACGCTTGGTAGTCTCTCCCTCAACCCAGGGCGCCCGGTAGCATCCATTTGTTGCAGCACCCGGACATTTCTTTCTCTCCTTTCTTTAGCATCTGCAGCTCCAGAGGAACCTGGGCTTCCGGGTTCTTGGGGTCCTTTCCTCCCCCACACGCTAGCAAATCCAGCCGGCGGTGAGCTCCCGGCTTGGGACTCTGTCCTCGGCCAATATTGCCACCCTAGCGCGCGCTCGCGCCTTCCCGCGGCTCTACAGGGCATCACACCACTGATCAGAGCCCCTCCCGGGCCTACCCCGGCTGCCCGCTTGCCCTCCGGTCCGCGGAGCCAGGCCTCGCCTGATCGCAGCAGCTGCGCTCATCCTGAAGCCACCGCGACCACGGGTGCGATCGCGGGAATGGCCCCGGATCCCGCTTGGCCCGGGCAGAACCTGCCTTGCCCGTTTCTCGGCTCAGGCTGGGGAGACCGGACCGTGGGCCATGGGTGGTCTAGGGAGGCCACTCGGTCTCTCACAGTCAGTTCGGACTGGGAGAGCCGGCTCTCCGCGGCGGAGTCTCCGGGAAGCCGCTGGAGCAGCGTAATAAAATATTATTGCCGGCGCGAGTATCTGGAGGGATCCCGGACGGTTTAGGCAAGATTTGAAGAATGCTACTAAATGTTTGCCCTCAGGGGGTAGAGGGGAAGGGGGAGGGGGCTCTAGTCCCCGTAAAAATCGCGTCTGAAGTGAATTGCCCAGAGTACCTTTCCCTGCAGCACGAATGCACACCATGCACATGCCGTGTGCATCGGCTGCGCATCCTGATATTATTCCATCGCTTTGGCGTTTGCACAAAACCTACTTTAAGAAACAATTTGGGCCAGGATGTGTTTGGGGTGGACCGCTGGGCGGGGAGTGGGGAGCAAAGGCATTTGGCTGGAACAGCAATTTTGAGCAGATGCGAGCTCCTCAGTCAACTCTATTCTCCGGGCAAAGGTGCTTCTGGCTCCAGGTGGAGAAAATCTGGAGGAAAACAACCGGAGTGGATCAGGATTTTCCAGGAAGGAAACTCGACTAAGATGGAGTCTTTGTTTCTCCTGCTCCGTCCCCTCCCCCCAGGTCCCGGCGGGAGAAGGGGAGGGGGGGAGGCGTGCAGGAGGGAGCTCAGGGGGCGCGCTCTGAGCGGGGAAAGGGGGTGCCGGGCTTGCGGCGCCGGGGAAAGAGGTTTCTGCATTTTTTGGTGGCTCTCTTCCCAAAAATGGCAGAGAAATTGGGGTAGGGTAGTGAGGCCGAGCCGGGGCCACAGCCCACGCGCACTAATGTCTCTGCGTTGCCTCCACCAGGGGAGAAGCCCTTCAGGTGCGAGTTCGAGGGCTGCGAGCGGCGCTTCGCCAACAGCAGCGACCGCAAGAAGCACTCGCACGTGCACACGAGTGACAAGCCCTACACGTGCAAAGTGCGCGGCTGCGACAAGTGCTACACGCACCCCAGCTCGCTGCGTAAGCACATGAAGGTGCACGGGCGCTCGCCGCCACCGCCCAGCTCTGGCTACGACTCGGCCACACCGTCTGCCCTCGTGTCGCCCTCGTCGGACTTCGGCCGCGAGCCCCCGGTGGCCTCCTCGGCGGCGGTGGCGGCGCGTAGCGCCGACCTGAGCGAATGGTACGTGTGTCAGGGCGCGGGCCCCGCCCCCGCTGCCCCCGCAGCGCCCCCAAGCCCCGCGCGGCCACCTGGCCCCGCCACCGCCGCCGCCGCCTTCGGTACCAGGCTTGCTGTTGCGGTTGCTGCTTCCGCGTACCCTGACTGCCAGGTCTAGGCCGGGTTATTGAGGCTTGAAGAGAGAGTGAGGAAGGAAGCAGGGAAGGCAGGAAGGGAGGAAGGTCACCACTAATAGTTGTTAGAGCTCAATGAATATGCTGCTATAATGTCCATTGTCTTAAAATATCAATATGGATTCTACAGTCACATCCAGCACCCCCCCCCCCCAGACGCCCTCATGACTGGGTAGCTTGAAACCAGGGTTGGGATAAAGAAAATAGAGAAAGAGACAGGCAGAAGGTAAACAAGAAAACATATTAGGAGAGTTTCTGTGCAATCTTGGCCACTGCAGTCGGCAAAAGTAACACCGCAAAGTCCTTGTGTGGTTCACAGAATGGGAAATGTTTTCCTCGAGGCCTGGGCCTCCCGGATAGCCACAACTACTCCGTTCCCAGCTCCCAGTCGGAGCCTCCTCGGAAGTTCCTGTGGCGGGAAGGTGGCAGAGGGAATTCCTGAGCCGTTGTCTTCCGTCCTCTTTCCTTCCTCTTTTGCCTCCCTACACTTCCCCTCCCCCAGCTATTTAAATCCCAGATGCAAAATTTTCCAACCGCTTCAATAAAGGAGATGCTAGGGAAGAGGGGGGGAGGTTCAGCATCTTCCCTAGGGATTTTATGCCCCTCCCCCAGAGACTGGCCCAAGCACACAGAGACATCTGTCTGCCTGTCTGTCTGCTCTGTATGCATTATATACTGGGGGTAAGAGGGGAGTCCAAACAACAGGAATTACAGACAAAAGAGCGGTAAAGGGGCTTTAAGATTCAATGCTCTGAGGCCTCCTGAGAACAATCACCCTCTCCTCACACCCCACAATTGTTGAGGAGCTGCCTGTGGAATCTTTTGGGTGCTTGGCATTGGGGGTGCAGAATGGGCCAATGACGTCACTGAGGCCAGACCTCCACAGCAAAGGGATCCAGCTTAGGCTACAGTGTCTGGATGAATCACGTCAATTCTGTGATGGTCTTTGTCAAAAATCGCACCATGTTGGTCTTAGTTTTAAATTTTAAAAAGGCGGGGGGGGGGGGGAGAGGGGAACAAGAGATGAACTGCAATAATAAATGTTTTAAAGGCAAACACCCAATGGGTCTAGATTGAATGTGTATGTGATATGCTGGGTACCAAATCCCCTGAAAAGGAACCAGATGTTGGGGGCAGGGAAGAGAAAAAATCTGTGCAGTTGTTGCCAAGGGGGGAAAAAAATCAGGGCCTGGTTCCCAGTCTGTCACCCTCTGCAGGGAGGATGGTGCTGCTTCAAATTCTTGCTAAGATTTGGGGTGCGGGGGGGGGGAACGTGAATAAAACGGAGGGGAAAAAAGTTTTGGTAGACCCATCCCACTCCCCTAAGAATTTGGAGATAAGTAGGGGTGTGGTACTCCTACCTAGGGGGAGCCCCCAAAGAGCTCAATTTAAAAAGCTGAGCCCAGCAAACAAACCCTGATTCTGCCACTCTGCTGGATTTTCTTCTGTTCTTTCCTCTTCAGACACCATTCGAAGATTCTCACTCCTGCCCCGTGGCCGCACACTTCCATCAGATAAATAACGTCCTAACTGGAGAGGGACTGTTTTCATTACTCCTAATAAAAACCAGAATCTTCCAAATACATCCTTAGTGAATCCGTCCTTGTGGAAGGGTGTCTGCAATCCCCTTCCCGCCTCGCCGCCACTACAATAGGGCCCAGAGGTCTCCTAGCCAAGGGCCCACGGTCGGCAGCAAACAACTCTTTCCCATCGGGAAACACCCGCCCCACCGCCAAGGTGCAGAGGGCATCTGGAGAACTTGCTTCTGAAGATGTTAAAAAATTTCCCCCTCTCCAAACAGGACTCCTTTCTTTCTCTTCTATTTCTAGGCCCCATTTTACCCCCCACCCCCATCCAAAATAATGAAATAAAATAAAAATGCATAGTCGGTCACTAATCGCCTTTAATTTTTCATTTGCTTGTTACAGATGTCCACCGCGTTGCTCGCAAGGTAATCTCGCCCTGCGCAGCTGAGCGCCCGCATCTTGCGCCTGCGACATCAAAGGGCCCGCGCACAAAGCAATGTTTCTTCGCCACGGTGCATCTTCATGGTAAGTTAGGATTTCTATGGCAATGGGCAAGTCGCACTGAAATCCTGAAAGGCCGAGCCTGGAGCCCGTCCAGGCTTTTCATTAAGGACATAATATTTACGTCTAACAGGCCTTTTTTCTTGTGTATACAAGTATATATTTTTGTTTGACGCGGACTAAATCATTTTCATTTAATTTCCGGTAAACAAAACCCACGCGAATGGGCACTTGTTCCCGATCATAATAAAAATGGATAATAATGTGAGGGAAGAAAAGGGCCGCTTGAATCGCCGCTCAGCTCCCTTTGTTTCTGCTTTCTGCGGTGATCAGAGGGCGCATTTGGGTTTGATGGCGAGTTTCTAAAGGCGAGGAAATGGTTTGTAAGAGGGGAAAGAAAAGGAGAAAGGTCTAATCAAGCTCGGGTTGTTCAAAGAGTCGGGTTTTGGGGTTGAAAGTGTGAGTTTGACGGTGCATCAGCATGCCGCGTTAGGCTCGCCATGGAAATGCGCGCGGGGAGCGGCCGCTTCAAAGGCGGCACACTTCACTGCAGACACTCTATTAAGATACATTTGCGCTGACCTTTGCTTTCACGCCATTTAATACTGTCACTGTGCTCTCCAGTATATACTTCCTCCTTAGGACCTGCCTCGCCAGCGTTTAGGGGTTCACCTGGCACTCCAATGGGGGCGGGGAAGGGGCGCTTTGGCAGCAGGGAAGCTTTCAGGAAAGGGAGGAGACAGACTCGTGCATCTTGACTGCGCCCCAAAGAGGCTCCAGGGTCAGAAGTAAATAACTTTAGGACGAGCTCGGAAGCTTAACAAATGAGCATCCCCGGCTCGGTTTTGTGCCAAGTGCCTCTCAGCATCTTGAGCGTGTTGGAGGCCTGAATTTCAATGGGACTTGGGGGAAGGAAAGGAGCCACCCTGGATGAGTCTGGGGAGTTCAGACTGTGCCTTTGGGACATTTTCACTCTGGCCCCCAGTCCAGCCCATTCTGCCCCTCTATCCCGGAAGTTTCTCACAGACCCCCAAACTCGTTTCTCCGCAGGGTGGGGTGTATGGTACCCCTCAGGCCTGCTCTGGCCCTGGGCACAGACTCCAGAGCCCAAGGCCAAGGGGATAGGGAAGATGGCAGGAAAGTTAGAAGTCCATGTTCCCTTAATTGTCTTGTTGTTTATTTTATCCAAGTACCCCAGTGAATAGGGGAAAAATAAACACGGTGGAAAAAAAATCAAACAGTGGAGTCTTCTTTAGTGCCAGTCCTTGTGGTTGAATAAAAAGGATGGTCCGCTTTCTATTGAGCTGAGAAATCTTTGAAGTGGGAGTTATTATCTGAGACATTCCTGCTTGTCGTCCTAACAACGCTGATGAAACGTAAAAGGTTCTTTGTCAGCGATTTGTTCTCCTCTCTGTCAAACTCCCTCTGCCCCGTTAGTTTCAAACCGTTTCTAAAGAGATAAAATCTAACTTTTTTAAAAAAAAATACATGCACATTACACTAACTGATAACTTAGGGCCAAGTCCTGCTAAGGGAAAAACAAAAGCAATGCAGAGACATCAGGTCCAGAGCCTGTGGAGGTGTGCAGATGTTGAGGGGCCCTTTGCCCAGGCTCTGGGACAGGAGGGAAAGAATGCAGAGACAGCGCAGGCAGAGGGTATACACCCTAAGCCTACACTGTATGTCTGCTTCTCTCTTCTCTGGTCTGCACTCAATTAGCCCAAGTCAGGTCACCTAGAGACCCCTCAAGTTCCCAATATTCTTGCTCCAAATCCTTGGAACCAAGGCTGCAGCTAAGCAATTGTTACTATTTCCTGCTCCTTCGAAGACAATCTCTGCTAAAAATAGACCCATTGTGTGTTTCTTCCCACTAGCAGCAATCAGCAAGCTCTTTCTGCCATTAATAGAAAGGAGAGTGGCTTGAGGGAGAGAGACATTTTTATAATTTCCTGTTTTCTTCAGAATCTTGGCATTTGGAGTTCAGAAGGTCCACGACCCCAAAGTGCATGCAAACGCCCCCCTCCCATCCACATGTGCAGTTCTAAATTTCATATTGTGCCCAAGAAAGAAACTTTCACCCGTCCAGCTTTCCCCGAACCTTCTGATGTAGTTTTAAAGGTGGTTTAAATAAACAAGGATGTTCCAGCCTCCCCACCCCGTGTGTGCTGACTAAATGATTTGTAAAGAAGTTTCCCCAAGCTGTAACCCATGCTGTTATTATAGTTGCTACAAAATGTTGTCTCTTATACTGATTTTTATTCGTTTACTTGAGGTCCCCATATGTTTGTTTATATTGCTAATTTATGGGACAATGTAATGATTGCAATGAATGTGAATTATACGGACGGGCAAATGTCTTGTAATCATAATTCACACACCCAAGAAAGCCTGACTGAAATCTTATACTATTTGGTACCCTCTCTAGCCACACTGTTTGTGATTTATCACCTGTCCCCTTAGCATCCTTAAATTATGAACTAACTTGAAAGAAAAAAAAAGTTGTTATGTATTTTACTGAAAGTGATTGTTGAATGAAAACATAGTTGAAAGCTGTGGTTTAATCTTGCTGTAAATATGTAAAAATGAATTAAAATCTGTGATTCCTTTTCCCTTCAAAGGCTTTTGTGTACATGGAGCTCCGTTTTGCTATTTTCTTTGGAAATAAACGATGTGATGTTCCCCTTCCCCTTTCGAATCCGAGTGTCCTGTTACTGCTTCATCATCTTGGGAGAGATTTGGGGCCCTTCCACAGCATCCCGTCTTCTTCCCTGCCTTCCCTCGGGGCTTCGCAGAGACAACTCTAAAGCCTAGTTGTTCGGGGCAACAAAAACACAGGGACCCACCTAAGCAGCCTTCGTAGGGAAGACTTCCCTCGATCCCAATTTCACCCCAATGACACTGGCACTCATTAACCGGTTTCCATTGCGGAAGAGAAGAATGTAAAGCCATGCTCGCAGTGTCTTCCGAGAAAGGCTGCCTTCCGCGGCACCGCGCCCCCTCTCGCAAACCACCTCTGACTTCCCAGAGAAATGTCTGGTAGCTGGCGGGAATAAAACAAAGAAAAAGAAAGGGCGGGTTGGCTCCAAGCCTTCCCTAAGCCCTAATGGGGTACCTTGGGCACAGTTGCCCGCAGGAGTCTTCCCAACTGGACGCTCCTCTCTCTGGGAGTTGCGGATGCTCAGACCTCTCGACTCCCTACTCCCTTCAGAGAGCTGCGAAGAGCCAAGTCCTAAGACTGTGTGGCTCCAGCCCACAGGACTCTTCTCTGAGCCCCGATTGGGAGACTGGGCTCGTCAGTGAGTTTTAGCATCTGATGCAGAAGCTCTCTTATCCAGCCCGGCCACTGGAGAAATTATTTCAGACGTATCAGAAGCACCTGAACCACCAGAGCCCTGCTGCACCCTCCCTTGTGGTCACTGAGCCTCCGGGCACTCGCGTGCCGGGCTCCCTTGCTCCTACTGCGCAGGCGCCGCATCCGCCTGGCCGGAAGAGGGAGAAGTTGGGTCTCCAGGGCCTGGCTGGGGCTTGGGATGCTCTGAGCGGGAAGACGACGGCTCTTGGGGTCTGGATGCTAGGTTCCCTTCGAGAACACCTGGGAGAACCAGCTTGTAGGGCAAGGGCGGCAGGCCTGCAGAGAAGGTTGCGGGAGGGACCTCAGCGCGCAAAGGTGCCAGGGCGACGCGCGGGTGTGAAAAGAGCGGCCCCGAGGGGACGGCCACTGGAACCGCCGCGACACGTCCGAGTCGCTGGGCGCCGCGAGGGAGGAGGTCCTTGGCCATTAGTCCTGGGATGAGCGCCCCCTCCCGTCCCTCTCGCCGAAGGGTCCCGCTCCTCCGGGTCCGGGACCAGTTAGAGGAGCCTCTCTTGCTGTTTGGGTTCCCCCGCCCGGCCTCTGTGGCAGAGCGCACTCAGGAAAGCCCTTTCACTGACGGAATCCTTGTGGTAGGAGCAGGTGGGGATGAGAAGGGCCCCGGGCACCCCGGGCCAGGGCTCTTCTAGGCTCGTCGCCTGATCCCGCTGTCTCCCGTCCGCACGGCCGCCCCAGGAAACGTCTGCCAGAGGAAACGTCCGCGCCTCCAGCTGCGCCTTCGCACCCCGCCTGGGACCGCACTGTGCCGCAGGGGCACCGGGGAGTCGTGGCCCAACCATCCCCGAGAGCCGAGAGGGCCGCTGCCCTGGGAACCTCCCAAGTTCGAGTTCGAGCCGAGGAATCACGGGATGAGGAGAGGAAAGGGGAAGTGCGCTGGGACACCTGCGCGCTGCTGCCCCTAAGAGTTCTCGGGCTCCCTTCGAAAAGTTATTTTTGGCAGAAAGTTGAACGGTGTGACCTTTGGCAGAGGGGTGAAGTCACTCTCGCCTGAGTGCCCATGGCTAGCTCACCCCAGAGAACACCTCAAATGTCCTTTGAAGAAGTTACTCACCTCCTATCTTGCAGTGGCAGCCCCGAGGGCAGTTTGGGGGCGCCTTAGCCTGCTAATGATTTCCAGTGAGCCCTTCCACTGGCTTCTTCGAAAGCGAGCACTAGGTAGAAAGTGCGGGTGTGATGGGAAGATTGGCTGGGCTTGTCCACCTGTGGCCCTGTGCCCCTGGATGAGGGATGAAACCTCCCTGTGCTCCAGTTTCCTCATCTGCTAAAAGAGAATTTCCAAGCATCATCTCCACAAGTTTGTCTTGAGCAAGAAACACGATAATCCTTGAAACCATCTAGAATTACCCGTTAAGTGCTTGCTGTTAAGGTTGTTGTTATTATTACTCACAAGACTCCATCTTTCAGACATGTCCCCTAGCTCCTCCCTGAATCAGATTTCCAGACCCTCCTAGAAAGCGTGGCACCCAGGGACCTCAAGCTCCAGAGAGGGTGTGCCTCGGCAGGCAGCACCTAGGCTAGCTGAGGGTCCTGAAACAGTTTATGTTCTCTGAGAGCTCCAGATGCTGGTGCAGTGGGGCACTGAGGCAGAGACGCCATTTGCTTTTGAAAGGCTCAAGAAAAATGAGAGGGAATCGAGTTTATTTCGGTGCAGAACGAAGCAGGAGAAACCCGATCATCATCATGTCACCCCCATGACTTGTTAAGACACTGACACTGAAGATGGCCCAGATGTTGATTTATTTTTACCATAAGTCTCTGAGGTTACTCTGAGTCAGCTGTTGGTTTTTGGGCTTTTCAAGACCCAGGTGTAAAAGGCGGGAATGTGCAAGTGGGGAGCAAAGGTGGGCAACCCAGGGCAGAGCGGTTTGGGGCAAAAGTTACACAAAAACACATTCTTTCCAGTAAGGCATCAGAACCTTTTTTTTTTTTTTTTCATAATCATAGTTGTTCCATACTGAATCTCTGTTCTGGGAAACTTAATAACATCTTAGTCACCAAGTGACTGAGAATCCCACAGTAACATGTTCTACTTGTCACCAACTCCCTGTCTGGGCATCAGGACACCATTGCCTTTTTAGCCAGATATCTTCAATGAGGAAAATGCCTGAGAGTTTTCTAGGAACATTATCAAGTTCAGACCCCAAAACCATTTAAGAAAAAGAGAAACTCAGTAGGCAACTAAGAGAGGTCTCAGCGTTTGCCTCTGAATCTTCCAGTGGCTTTGCAAACATCCAAAACAGCTGTGTAGAAAAAAAAGAGAGAGAAAAAAATTACTTTGGGTTGCAAGTTGATAAAATGTAAATAGGACCAGGGAGATGACCTTGAAACTTGTCTTGCATTTTTGACTTCTTTAGATCCAATATAGACTCTGTGTGAGCCAACATGCAGGGCAAGAGTATTCATCAATTCAAAACAAGTCAACCAGGGCTGTGCATGGTTCTGAACCTCAAGAATACATGGGCAGCCTTGAGAAATGTCTGCAGAGGAAAGAAACCAAAATTGGGTACGTTTCTATGCTTTTGGCTGTGCCACGCATTTGTGGAATGATGGTGAAAAGAAGAGGAAAAAGCCACCCACAATATGATCAGCTGATTCATACAGAAAATCAGGATGACCCAGTTTTCTCTTGTCTGTGACTGACGGCTGGCCCATGCAAGATCAGATTAGCCAGAGGAGGATGATGTTCTTTGCCAGGACTGGGGAGAAACTGCAGACGGCTCAAGGTCCCTGGCTTGTGCCACTGCGAGGTCTTGCTCCGTGTTTAACGGAGGCATCTAGCCTTTGAACTCATCAATGTATTCATTAAGTGTTAAAAAGCATCTTAGTGGAGTGTTTTGCCTGAAATGTGCATATGTCTAAGTCATGAAAAATAGGCATCTGACCCCAAAAGATTTGCTTATTTATTTCCTCTGAAAGAAGTGAGAAGAATTGCCTGATGTACATATGCAATTCTCAATCACACTGCAGCCACTTTTACCTGAGAAAATGTGTTTCAAACCTGCCATACAAATTTCCCCTACATTTTCTGGCACTGCATTTAGTGAAGCAAGGAATCCACAGTCAAATGCTTTGTATAGTTCAAAAAACCTACCAACTTTCTTCCAAAAAAAAACTGTTGTAGAAAAACAGAGCTTCCTTTAAGTGTGAAATATCATTTCATTGTAAAAAGTTAAAAAAGGAACGGTAATCCAACTTCCGGATACTGTTCTGAATTATTTCACCAGACCCTTTTAAAAGGGGATTAGCAGGGCTTTGGGAGCAAAATCCTTCTGTTTTATTCAATCTCTGATTTTATGTTATAATTACTGGTTGTAAAGGCTCTGGAATTAGTATGCAGGCACCATCAGGACACGATGCAGGTGCTATTCTAATGGTTCAGCTTTTTAATTAAGAAAAGAGGTAAGAGAATCTAATCATAAAAACACTTTTGTGAGAGCTGAGAACACTGCAGCCACTGCATGAATAAAGCCTTTATACCTTCCCCTGACAGGTCAGCTACCAAGGCTCTGACTTACGACCTTTTCAGGGCCAGACAATAGTTTAACAGCTTTCTCACCTTGTCCCCACTGAACCTTTTCTTCTAGTACAGATCTTATGGAAATTGCCTTAAGTAGCTTGACTTTTACAAACTATATTGCAGTTAGAATAGATACGTATCCACATAGAAATGGCTGTTCATAGGTCCCAACCACAGATCTCTTGTTCTCTGCATCCCTTTTCATGGGTGGGGGAGGAGGAAGTCTGGGAGGCACAGATACAGTAGTGTATGGGGGGGGGATGGAATCTGCCCTAAAATCTCCACACGAGGGGAAGCAGAACGAAGGCCAAGGTGGACCCCCCCCCATCTCTGGGAAAATGAAACAGGAAAAGTGCAGAGAAAGTGAGGTAGAGGCTGTGCGTAGTTCTGGATGTCTCTGAAGTGGGCTGTCCCTCGAGGAATAGATTTGGCCTGAACACTCTGGCCTTCTTGGAGCCAGCCCAGATTAGTCGGTGTGTCTTAGTCCTTCCTAAGTTCCTTCAGCTCTCCAGTCACTCCCAAAGGATCATCACCTTTGAGTAGAATTGTTCTTGCCCGTGACACTTCAAGACAAGTCCCTCAGCTTTCCCACCAAAGTAATGCTGGAGGCCCTTGAGCCTTCAGAGAGTTGACCATTGGGCCTGAGGCCCTGGAGCCGCCATGATTCTCCCATGCCAGGCTTTGCCAAAACAGAGGGACCAGATCTGGACTCCCAGGGAAGCTCCCACTCTGTCTTCCTGAGGCCCCTGTAAAACTTCTACCCATCACCATTTCTTCCAGAACCCGGACAGGGTGTGTGATTGGAGACCTGGTCCAAGGCCAGCAACCCAGGCTTTGCCCTTCCTGAGGAGGCCAGGGCGCGCCTGGGCCCAGCAGAGAACAATGTGAGTATTAGGATATCAGCCGCCCTCGCAATGATCACGCGTTCAACGATTTTGTTTTCACGGCTGAGGGGGCTTTTTTCCAATGTAAATCAAGCGCTTTAGTTATTAAGGCCAAACACTAATCTCCAACAACCTTGACATAATGTGGCCGGGCTCGCCGGCCCACTTCGCACCTGCAGTCTGAATAGGGCGCCTTGTCAATGGGGGACACGCTTGTTGCCCTGGCTTGCAAAGGAGGGGAGGGAATAAGTCAAGCTTTGTGAATGCCCATGCGCGCTCTCCCTTCCGCCTTTGATCACGGAAAATGTCTTCTAATTTGTCCCTTTTTCATTGTAACAACGTTTTCAAGGCCCTTTCTATTTTTCCAAACCACATTTTTATGAAGAGCATAAATCGCCCCCCGAAAACAAAAGGGGCGCGCCCCGGCCAACCGGCGTCATCACGCGTCAGTGTTTCGCGGCTCTAGAAAGTTTGTTGCGTCTTGAAGCTGCCCTCACTGCAAACGCTGGGCTGGAAGGCCCCAGTCTTCTGGAGCTCCAGATCGGGGCTTCTGGGAGAAGGGTGGTAACAGGCTGTGGGAGGGGAATGTAGAGGGGACTCCCTTTTGGAGGAGGGGAGACGCACCGGGCCTGGGTAGGCAATCCGAAGGGCCAAGGGGCTGAGATTCACATAGTCAGGACCCAGGGGCAGATGTGTCCCTCCGGGATGTTATGCCGCTTCCTGGCCTCTCCTGAACTCAGCAGGCAGTTCCCGGAGGTAGAAATGGGCGATCCACCATCGAACCAAAGCCTTTCGCAACCCCTTTTCTCCTCTCCTATCCCTACTTCCGCAATCGGCAGTGGTCCTACGTCCTCCACAGAACCCGGGAAATTGCGGGGTGCCAGGAGAGGCTTCCTGCCCGCAGGCAATCCCCCCAGATCTTCTGTGGGAAGCCAGAGCATTTTAGGAAATCTCCCCTCCCCATAAAAATCCTTCAAGAAAACAGAGAAATAGGGCCATTTAATCCCGGGCCATGAAGCAAACTTTTTGTCGAAAGTGGCTTTTATTCGGGATTGCAGTTCACTAAAAGTCTGTCTCCGGGAATACAGAGGCATTAATGATGTTGATGTCTCATTTGGTGGGATATTAATTATCAAGGTGCAAATCAATGAGCAACCTCTGTTCCTCCTCCCCCACCCCACTCCCAACATCGATTAAGTTTGGATTTCCAAGTGTTTTGGGGAACCTCTTGCCAGGAACACATTCACCCTAGAGTTTTCACTTTCTCCCTCTCTCCTAGAAGATCGAATACCTTTTCTAAGATAGAAGCAAGCCAAGACTTCTTTTCTCTTTTTCCTCCCGTTAGTTATTACTTTAGCGCAGGCTCTGCCCAGTAAAAAAAAAACTAACATCAGCCACTAACACAGTTTAAAACACTTTGATGTCTTGCCAAGAAACACACTTCCTTCAAGAGAGAAGTCAACATTTGTTTTTCACATTAAATGGCGTTTAGTTGCCAGTGGAAAAAAAGTAATTCTGAGGACCACTTTTTAATTCGATGGATAACAACCGCAGGGGTCTAAAAGAAAATAACGACGATAGCTATAGACACAAATAACTAAATTACCAAAACGTTAGTATATCTCCCGGCTTCATTAATATGTAACAGACGCCCCAGTTAATCTCCAAAAGCTAGTGTTCCCCCTGTAAAATAGCACTCTGGGACGAATTGTACATGAGATCAATCACTGCTAATGCAGGAAGGTTTACTGCAAGAAAGAAAAAAAAAGCTATTTACACCTTCAAATAGAAGCTTTTCAGATTTAAGAGTAAGAGCCATACATCACCAAGAATAAATGATTATGAATTGGTAAACGCACCCTCCAGCGATTAGCTATTCGATGCTATTTATCATTTCTTGGGTAGCGATGGTGGTGGAGGTTTCTTTCCCACTTCTGCTTTGCCTTTTTTAAAAAAAAAAAAAAACATCTGACTGTTTGGAAAGAAAAGCTTGACAAGCAGAGTAGAAGGAGAGAAAAAAAAATAACACCGCGGGAAAGTTTGTTTTTGCATATACTCCAAGTCATCAACACATGGCTATTGCAGATATAAACGGGGTCATGGATGGAGCGCTTAATAGGAAACAATGCAGTCCTTTCATTGTTTCATTTGTTATTGTAAGATTGCCCATTGAAGTTGACACATCAGCAGGTATTATTTCTTTTCTCTCTGGCCCCCTCTCTTTATTGATCCCCTCCCTCATATTTCCCTCCTTCCTCTAGTCCACGAATTCAGGGAGTTCACCATCAGTGCAATTCATTCATTCATTCATTCTTCATTTCTTTAGGAACTTTTCTTTGTGTGTGTGCGGGCGCTGCTTGTCTGCGCTGGCTCGGGGGTGCGTGGCAGCGTGCCTGCGTAAGATTACCACCCGGTGCCCCCTCCCCCCTCGCCAGCCACAGTCGTCCAGGGAAACCGTGCTCCCGCCAAGGCATGGGGTCAGGGACTCCTGGGGACCCCGCTTGCTGTTTGCAACACAAAAGCATATGCAGCCCCTAAACATTCCAAGAAAGACAAAGGCTGGAACCGAGGACTGACTTAACCCTGGTGAAAACAAACCCACAGCCTACCTCCTTGGCCCAGTCCGGCTCTGGAGGCAAGGAGGAGGTGCCGAGACCCGGCTCGAGCCAGGGACTAACAGGCTAAGGCCCCAGCCTTGGCTGGGCTAGGGACGGCTGGTGGAGGCAATTCCTGGGCAATTCCCAGCTCTAAAGCAGGGTACAAGGGAGACCCAAGGCGCTGAAAGGGTACGGTAGGGGTGAGGGATGGGTCCTGAAGCTAAAGCCCGCTGAGCTGCTGGTCTGTCCGTCAGCGACGTCAACCTGAGGGATGCTTGGCGGGAGAAGCATCCCCGGCGCCAGCTTCGCCTGAAGGTGGAATGACGGTCAGCTGCTTGCTCAGTAGAGCGGGGGGCGGGGCAGAGCAGAAGTTCGTGGGCAGGGAGTTCGGGAGTCCAGGTCACTATACCCGGACTCACTTGCCCACTGCTCTGGAGAAAGGTGGCCACATTCAGGCGATGGTCCACGTTTGGTAACTGGACAGCACTCTGTGGGGGTGCTCCAAGGGGCCCAGTGCCTGTACATCTACTTGCAGGGTGGGGTGTTGGGTGCTCGAACCGGGAGGCATGGGGGAAATTTTGAAGGTTACTGTGGGCTGCTAGGTTTCCCAGCTGAAAAAGAGGACTCGGCACAATTATTATATGCTTCCAATGCCCCACAAATTCTGATTTAGTTGTGATAAGGTGTTTTTGTTGTTTGTTTCTTGACAGATTTAATATGGCTGGGAGGGTAATTGTGGCTGTAAGTCTGTCACAGCAGCTAACACTCCCTAGGGCTCGTTCAAGCAAACGTACAACAGGCCTTGCAGATAGTCTCAAGTTTGTGGAATAAACCCAGGGCATGCCCCCCACAGGCAGGAAAAGGGCCCATTTCGGGCTTGCTTTTATGATTGATGTTTAAAGCTAAAGCGATTGAAAAGCATTTTACCTATAAATACAAAAGGAAGGAAGATTCCCGCCCCCCAAAAAAGTTGATAAGTATAGTTGGAGGCTGAATCTTAAGGATCTAATCCTGCACTCCCAGATTTAAAGCATAATATGAAGTTATTAGGAAATAAATTAATGTCTGGGAAGTGGGAGCTGAAATGAAACATTTCTCATTTTTATTTCCTGCTCTATTATCTTTCCTCCTCCTGTCCCCCATGGAATCCTCTCCCATTTTGATAACTTATGACAGGCTGGTGTAGAAAATCTGCTTGAAGGATCAGTTCAGACAGTACTGACCTTCAGGGAGTGGATTTCTCTTTACTTTTCAAAGATGGCACAATCCTGTGCTTCAAAAAAGAGAAATGGGGCAAAGGAATGAGCTGAGAAGTTTGAAAGAGGAAACATACATTCCTCTTGTATCTCCCTCCCCCAAATCCTTTAATACTTTGCACTTAACGTTGAGTCCAGGAAGGAAAAAAAAGAAATTGTTGATAATAAACCCTGTGAAATAAGCAAATTGTCATCGTAAAGATTTAAATTTGCAACTCCAGCAAAGAATATTATTCATTTACTTTCTATTGTTCTTCAAGATTTTATTCTTAATTTTAAATTATAATGCCATTATTTTCTTCTGTACAACCCATTTTTGAAATAAAGGATATGTTTTCAATAGCGAACATCTCTAAAGGTCTATAATATTATTATTTATCTGAATTTTGTAGCTCGGAGGGCTGTATACACTATGTAATTGCTTTAACATGTTTTCATAAATTACATTCAGAAATGTGTCATAGTAAATTACCTTTGTAATAAAATGTAAAAAATGCAAATGGCTGTTGTCTTTATTACGTTTTAAACCATTGGTTTATCTGCACTATTTCACTTGTCACTTGCACAATCTGTTGGCTAAAGGGGTGGCACAGTTTGATACAGAGAGCCGGGTCCTGTGTGTAATCTTGCAGGCACGCACAGTTTGGGTCATTTCCTCATCTCCCGCAGAAAAGACATTATCCAGCTCATATTTACATACTTTTCAATATTTGTCAAACAATCATAAATTATAAATTAATGAAATGTTCAACAGTCTTCGGAGATCAGGCTAATGAAGACATTTACCTTTTTGGTATTTTGAGTCTCATCTTTGCAAGTTTAATGACATTTCAATGCTCATGCTTTATTAGACTTTATCAGATTTGTCCTTCACTCCTGCTGTCATTCAGATGTTTCTGCAGAAACATCACCTGCTTCAGGTAGAAGAACAAATAGACCCAACCAGGAAACTTTCGAAATAGGGACCCTGTAACCTTAGTTTTAAGAATTAATGTTGAGTTGGGTCTAAAGACCACTGGAAATTTTTACTCTTCTTAAAATTTTTAGTGAGACTGCTGTAACATTTATTCACTAGAAGGCAATAACATGGATACTCAGAAAGATGGAGAGCTGAGATATATTGCAGTTTCAAAGCGATTTACAGCAGCACTATTAGGAATGAGGGAGATCAACTGTGATCCTGATTTCACAGGAATTTTTGGAATGTTTTGAAATTTCCTTTGGATTGAGGATGGGCACACAGTGCGTAAACCATCTCTTGAGTCCAAAGGCAGGGAGCTCATTTAGAACTCGGCCTAAATCTTGGCATCATCTCACTCAGTTTTGGTCCTAGGCAAGCAAACGACTCCTCCTTTCAAATGTCATCACCCATCAGGAGCTGAATTAACCTTGTGTCCTCAGAGGGAACCCTAGGTATGTGTCTGCTCAGTCCAGGACAGGAAAGGGATGGTGTAAGCGCCATGTGTCCATGAAGTTGACACATTTCCCTGGAAAATGTTGCCTCCCCATGCTCTCGTTATGATTGATGGCCACACGGCTTTTAAATAAAATTATAAGTGATGAATTTAGTTCAATCCAGAGAGGTCAAACGATCAGCCTTGACTTGATTCAAATAGTAAATCACATGGAACAAACGCACATCATCATCACCATCCCCAGCCACGATGGAAGTGAGCTGGGGCTTTGACGCCATCTTACTCCAGACAAAGGGCAAAGAGCAGGGGAAGTCTGAATGTCAATATCTCTGTCATCAAGTTGGGTAATTTTATTAGCCCCGTTGCAAATTTTATCAACCCATGTTAGTACACACTTCCCTGCTGGGCCACCAGACGCCTTGCTTTCCTTAGTCTTGCGCATGAGGGACATGCATCCTTCAGGACATAGAGGTGCTTGGGGAGCTGGGAAGAGAGTCCTGGAAGGAGGGGGCTCATAGTGCTTCTGGATTATCTTTTAGTAGAAAGAGAAAGAGATTGTGTGTGTGTGTGTGTGTGTGTGTGAGAGAGAGAGAGAGAGAGAGAGAGAGAGACAGAGACAGAGAAGTGGAGTCAGAAAGAGCAGATTTTAAAGGGTGGCAGCCCTAGCTGTAAGCCTTTCCATGGATCCATTACGTACCAGTCAGCCAACTCAGCTTGGAGCAGAAGCGAGAGGCTTTCTCTGGGTGGAGAGCAGGTGGGGGACTCCAATTCCCTCTCAGAGCAGGGACTTAAGAGTTTAGCCTTTGCCCCTTTATAAAATATACATCAGGAATGAAACAGCGGCCCATTAAAGGCCACAATCAGAACCTATAAAAATGTTGGGAGCGGCTTCAAAATATTTCCAAATACTACTTTTTTAATACACAACGGAGAGTTATTAAACGGTTTCTTGGTGAAGCTAGCATGGCTTCCGCAATCATCAAAAATTGATATGTACCACTAGTAAAGTAATTATGCGCCATCCTGAGGATAAGGGAGCGGGCAATTGTTAATCCACTTGCACACCCGTTGACTTGCAGCATCAAGCTGCAAATAGCTTAATTAAGTCATACACGTGGACTATAATCATATTGTTCCATTGCATTATGCACACTATATCTCAATTTATTGGGACAATTAATGTGAGAGCTCCACCTCGGGCGGGAAAGTCATCCACCCTGTGCGCCCAAGTTCCTTTCTATGGATACTTGCCCAACCCAGAAAGGCAAGAACAAGTGAGAATTAAGAGAGACAGAGAGAGAGAGAGAGGGAGAGAAAGAGAGAGATGCCGGGTAGGGAGTGGGGGGTGGAATTTGTCCTAAGCAAACATTGGCCCAACGGAGTTGTCTGAATGGGATGCCCTAAAAGCTGAGGGAGGCTAAGCGAGTGCCTTGGACAGACCATGATTCATCACCTCGGAGCGGGACACATGTTTAAGTGGACAGAGTCTCCAGTAGTTTAATTATAATTGCAAAGCTCAAAGCAGAGCCTATTCATTGATCACAAGAAATCTTCAGCCCAGGAGGTCAGGGGTCTGTTAGGACAGTTATGAAAATCAGGTCCAACCCCCCTCCCCTACAAACGTCTATTGGCCACAGGCAGCTTGTTTTTCTGAGTTAAAACTACAGAAATCTTCAGGACAAAGCCAATAAATTTCCCCCTATTTCCGAGCAACCTAGGCACAAACTTCAGTCCTGGAATTCCTCTCTCTCCCACTGCCATTCTTGAGGGCGTAAATATTCGACATGGGGCTCGGCTGGAAACTCTGTCTCCTGCCTGGGAAAGAACCTTGGCAGCAGCGGGGGAGTGAAGAGGAGGGAGGCGCCTGCGCCCGAAGCCAAGGGCTCTTGCCTCAGCTTCCCCCGCAGGAGCGAGAGCCCGAGGCCCTGGGATGGATTTGCACTTACAGTAACCCCTTCTCTTGAGGACCTGCACCACTTTTAACTTGAATGCTAGGCAGTGCTCTAACTTGGGTCTGAGGTGCGAGATGCCCAAAGTAGGCAAAGCACTGACGGAACTCTAGTTCTCCTTGCCTCTTCAGACCAGGTGGAGACCAGGCATCACCTTTGTGCACTTCAAACATCACAGATGAGTGGGGAACTCCAAGCGGAGGTAAAAGGGCTTGCCATCTACGTGCCCCATAACGCAGGTTGATGTGAGCCAGCCTCACGTCTTGTGGATTTTTAGCTCGATTGTCCCACAAGATGGGGACATTGATTATGCCAGTGTATTTCCGAGTTGTGCTTTGGATTCCGATCTGCTGCTGTGCCTCTTTCCTGCAGGATCCTAGAGCATTTGGGGGCTTCAGCTTCCATTCTGGGGCCGACCGCACCTCTCCACCCCCTCCGCCCCTTAGGTCTGCTGGGGAGAAAGCAGAGGTTTCCTCCCAGCATCCTCTGCGAAAAATACTTGAGCGGGAAGCTCCGAGGTGTGAACTTGGAGTGAGCAGGGCGCGCTGGCCTTACCCTCTCAGCCACCCCCGAGTCTTTCTGCCATTCTCCTTCCCCAGCTGATTCCCTTCGCTTCCAAAAGAAAAATGAGCGTCTTGTCTTTTCCAAAAGGCCTTTTCCAGCCCGGTTCTGGAAAAGCTGGAAGCTTTTTCTAGAGTGCGGGCACTGTTGAGAGACCAGGGTTGGGAATGCTTCAGGCCTTCCCGGAGATACCTGGGGTTCTGCGGCTCTGCGCAAGGAAAGGAGGGAGACAACCAGGCACCCACTGGGGCTAGATCAACTCGGGTGGGGAGAGCTGGTCCGATCCCAGGACTGTCGAGATTTCTGTAGGGTGCCAGGGGCCTGAGTCTGGATCTCTAGAGCCTAGAGAGTGAGAACGTGGGTCCGGAGACCCGCTTGTTTGGAGCCTATGCTTCGAGGTGTTGTCACCGCAATGCCTACGTCAGCCTATAATAAAAACAACAGCGGAAGTAACACTGACAACACACTAGTAAATGTTTATTGTGCTCTTTCTCTAAGCGCTTTGCATTCACAGTCCCATATAAAACGAACGAACCAAAACCCTCATTTGAAACAGATTGTACTTTTATGTCCATTTTAGAGATGAGGAAACAGAGGGCTGGGACGTTAATTAGGATCCCTCAGCTAGGAAGTGGCACAGCAGATAATAGGATCAGCGAGCCCCCGAAGGACCCACTGTTCTCCTTGCCTGAGCTGCTTCTCCCCTTCGGCTTTGGGGAGGCTGGGGCAGTTCAGATAGTGCCTCGCCCTTCTCCGCCCCCTCAGGATCGCTGGAGTCAAGTCTTCAGTACTAATCCTTGCTCTCCCTGATCTCTCTGTCCTCTTTCCCACCCATGCCCCAAACCCCCTGCAATTTGAGGGGTTGTCTTTTGGATTTAGACTAGGATGGGCCAGGCCCAACTCGCTAAATCCTTCTGAAAACCTGCCCCTTCACAACCAGTTCCTCAGCCTAGAGAGTTGCAGTGATTCTAGGACAGAGTCCATCCGGAGGCCTTCCCGGAGGTGGTGGCCTAACTTGCAAACCAAACTAAATCCTGTCAGGGCTGACTCTGAGGGATGGGGTCCTGGGTGCCTTCCGACCCCACCTCCCATCTCGAGAGGAAGAGCCCCAGGTGTTAAGTCCTATCATCTGTTTTTACTGCCCCCACCCCATTTCTCTGCTTAGCCAACATCTGACTTCAAGAACAAGGTTCATATAGGATGCATATTAATTTCACAAGTCCCTTTCCGAGTCGGTAAGGAGCCACTGTGGCCACTCCAGTCTGTTCCTTTTTGACGCCCAAGGATATTTTAGGGATCTTTAAGAAATCTGCTGGGACTCTAACTAACTCCATGTGGGTTGGGATCGCAAAGGAGGAATCCGTGAGGGCACAAAGCTGAGGAATGAGCCAAACTCTTCTGATATTCCACGATTGTGGGGTGCGGGGTGAGGGGTGGTCAGGAGGGGTGGGATGAATATTTGTCCTTATATTCAAAGGCCTTAGCTGTCAAAGGCTGCGGCATTTGAATCAAGAACATGATGATGGGCCACAACAAGCAGGCCTACCGCCTTCCAAGTTAGCTTCTCTAGACTGCGTACGCTGGAAAGTTTAACTCTATTATCAAAGGGGAAATTGCAAAGTGACTTCTGCAAATCCCAAGACAGGGTCTCACCAGCAGCTCTGGGGTGAGGAACCAAAAGAAAGGTGGAAAAAAGAGCGGGGGAAATCAATTGAAAAAAAAAATAAAGATACACGCGGGATTAAATAAACTAAGAAGTCCAGCCGGCGGAATTCCAGATCTGGGTTTTGAAACCGAGAGGGTCTCTCTACCTTTGGCCATCTGGCTGTTTTAAGCTCTGCCCCATGCTGTATGATTTTAGCTGAAAATCTCTTCCGTTGCAGTTTCGCTTTTATTGAATTCATCAAAAGCAAACTTTCCCTGAGTTTTTTTTAAGAAGGCTAAAATAATACGCCGACCACTGTGACATTCTCCGCGCCCAGGCCATTTTTCATAACGCCGCGGATCCGCTTTTGTGCCTCTGAGGCGACTAAACAGATGAATAACGAGCAAAGTCTCCCGAAAGTAAGCTAGCAGCTTTTCTCAGCTCGAAAAAAGTTAACTGGAATGAGAGGTGCATGTAAGAATTCACACCCAAAGATGGGGGCCACACTTTTATTACTCTGAATGACAACGACGTCTTTTTAAAAGCAACTAACTCTCACCCCCGCGCGCGCGCGCACACACACACACACACACACTCACACACACTAGCACATTTGCGCACACAAACCACACAAACTTTAAGCCTTGTGAAGCTGCCCAGGTGGTGTTTAGGAAATTTTGGTAAAGAAAGAATGAAGAAGTATTTGAGGCAGATTCTAGCTGGCAAGATGTGAGAAGGGTAAAAGCCGGTTTTATTTAGTTTTGTTTGTTTATTTTTATTTTTATTTTTACATTGCAGCTAGTTTGAAAGTTGGTTTCTGGCAAGAGGAAAGAAAAGGCTGCAGCACTAAAGGAAGAATCAAAGTGTTAAAAGGACGCTCAGAATGTAGTATTGTGGCAGGTCGGGGTAAGTTACTTTTTTTTTTTTTTTTTTTTTCCTGTTTTCTCTTTGGTTTTGGAACGCAGTAAAAATGCACTTCGGGGAGAGTTTTCCTGTTGGTTTTAGGGAAGATAAAACTAACTCCAGGCTCCCTCCTGGGTTGGTTGCCTCCCGCGACTTTGCTCTGGTTTTGCGGGTGTTTTACAGGGAGGCGCTTTCTTCTAGAGCCCTGTCATCACTGTCCCAGAAGCCCTGGAGCCCTGAGTGCCGGGGTTTGGAGAGCCTCTCCGGCGGCAGAGGCAACAAGTCCTGGCCTCTAGCCCCGGGCGAGAGCCGCGCCGCTCCGCTCCGCTGTTGAGCCAGGGGCCCGCCTCGCAGGAATGAATTTTGCACGTGTAAACTCTTTGCCTGTGGACGCGCACAGCTGCGACCCTCGGGTTGATCAGCGGAAAAAACTCTTCCCTTACATGGACGGTTTGGAAAAACTCAGCCATTGGTTCTTGCCAGATGATTATTGATGCAAAGTAAACCCTAGGGTTGGAGCGCGCGCGCGTTTGTTTAACCCTAAAAGTATTCCACTTCCGAGTTGCTCAAGCTGACATCCACTCGAAATCGTTTGTATTTTTTTTTCCAGAGATTGGAAAAATAACTAGGAATGATCTGTGGGAGATGGCGTAGACATGTATTAGTGAGAGGCATATCTCACCGGAAAGCGATGCCCCGTGTTCGCTGAACTGTTTGAAAGTGGCCCCAAGGAAACTGGAAAGGCGGCTCCCAGCGCGCGCGCGCGCCTTTTTCCACAAACATGTGTTGCAAATGCGTAGTTTTATGCACTTTCCTGTCACGAACCCGCGGCTCTGGGATTCGGTTTTGTGGTTTGAATAATATTATTGGTCTGCTGTATATTTCATGACACCAATATTTAGGCACCCGGACAGAGTGGTCGTTCATCCAAGCACTAAACAGCGACTTGCAAGCATCTGCCGTGAGCCAGATTTTATTTATTATTTTTAGGTCACCCCCTACTCAGGAAAGTGGAATAAACACGTGCTGCGCCAAAGGTTGGGCAGAGGTGATCCACATGTTGGCAAACACGTCTTTGCCAGTTATTGCCGAGGAAGCCCAGAGAAATGGACTTAGGCAGCCAGAGAGAAGTTGACAAGAGAGCTAGCTGATCGCGGAGCGGAGGCGATTTTTTCATTAGCAGGCGCGACTCCTGCGCTTGGGTCTGGCGGGGCGAGCATATAAAATGCAACTTTTGCCCCATTGGTTCGCTAGGTGAATTAGCACATACTGGGACTGAACAGTCCTTGACCTTTGCCTTTATGTTTGCACAAATGTTTGCCTAAAACACAATCGGCCTTGACAAGGGAGCATGCTACCGTGTGACACTGCCTATTCACCAGATAGATGTTCCCTGCCACACACGACCCAGAGCAGCCTTTTAAATAGCTTAGGTATTTGTACAAACCGTATAAATTAATGCCGGATGATTGCTAGTTGCTGGTTAAATAGAAGACAATTTGGGTGTGGGATACACATCTCTCTCTGGTCTTTTTTTTTTTTTCCTTCAAAAAAGTCGATAAGATAATCAGGAAACAAAATTGGTAGTGGAGGAAAGTTTATATTTGGGGGAATCAACAGATTCTAGTTTGATCACATCCATGGCACAAGACTGTAGTTGTCTTACAAATGACTTTTCCACAAGGATGGGGAGTAGATGGAGGGAGAGGAACGGTGGTGGGGAGAACTGAGGGACTAATGCTCAAGACAGTTGGTAATGGGGAGGTTTGGGAAATGAACCCGAAGATCCTGGAGGATTTATTGTTCCTGGAGGAGCCATGAGAGTCCAGAAGCTCTTGGGGCCCCTGGGAACCCTGTGGGACTGGGGAAGTTTTCCCAATTCCTGAGCTTTATGGTTCTGAATACTTCCTCCAATAAAACTAAATACTTTAGCAGGTGGAGAAAAACATCTTGTAAAAGTCTAAAATTGGTTTAAACCCTCTTTTTAAGCCCCGCATTGTAGATCAGAAATGATTTAGAGGACTGGGCTGCCTTTCTCTGAACTTTGACATAGAGGAAAAAATGAACTTCCCTTGGCTGTGTTTTCTAGCTGGGTTCAGAATTTTCCACATTCCTTTCTTTACCATCAAGGTGGCAAAACCTCACCAATTTCCACAGCTTAATTTCTGGGGCAGATAGAGCTGCAGAAATGCAGAGGACAAATTAAAAAGAACAGGGTCATTTGCAGTACTCTCTTTAAGGAGTGTCATTCCTTTGGGTGAGAGGAGTGCTTACTTTGTTCCAAAAGGGTGGAGTTGACCAGGGCAGCACCAACTCATGCCACAACCCGGGTATGAAGATTTGAATGTCTGAGAGCCTCTATGATTTCTCCAAACACTGGCCAGGTTTCTTTTAACCGTCTGCAGGTAGAGAGGAGGGTGGGTCACCAGTTCTCCTTGGAAGCCCCTTCTCATGGTCTCTGGGCAGAATTTACTTTCTCTCCCTGGTAGGCTGTGGGTCAGAGCAGGGGGACGTTTGCTTAACAAAAGCTTTGTTCCACATAGAATTTTGGTGTAGCACAAAAGTAGCAGAAAGGTATAAACAAGTCCAGAATGCAAAAGAGAAAGGTATATTTGAGAACAAGCACCTTGCAAAGAATTGGAATCAGGAGAGGCTTAAAAGAATAGTAGACATAAGTGATATAGAAGAAAATGAAGGAGACTCCCTCTATTTTTGAATAATTTCCCCTTAAGAATTTTTTCATGAATAGGTAGATTTGTTAGTTTATCCTTATTATTTAATTAATAATGTGGTGGGTCTGAGCCATTTCAAAACAGTTCTGTAAGTTTCACAGAAAAGAATGTGAATGTGTATTTTGACTTTAGGCTTAGAAATGTAGGAAATTGGATACACATAGAAATCATACTTAAGTCCTCAGAGGATATATACTTGTTTTCTTAAACTTATAATCATTTTAACGATTTTAAAAAAATTGTTTCATTTAAAAGTAAAACGACTCTAGGTATTCTCTTTTCTCTCCCTGCCCTTCTCACCCATTCCCCAATCTTTTAGAGAATTTAGAAATTAAAGATATAGAAATGCACATTTTAGGCCTCTGTCTTTTGAGATATTCTACAATGACATGGAGGAAGCAAGGCAGTAACATGTTTCTAGCCTCCAGCAATATGTTTCCAGCCATCCTATAGTTGTACTTAGAAGTGTACATGTTGTAGATGAAGTTTGTTCAGGCTCATGGGTGAATTGGGACCTAGAATCCACAACCCATGATAATGAATATAAAAGACTTAGGTTCAAGTCTAGTTGTTGTAAAAATCAGTTTAGGAATTCAAGAAATTTCCAGTTTGCTTAGTTTTAAATAGATAACATCTAACACATCTAGTTAGAAAAAATATCTGTTATATAAAATATATTTCACATATATTCTAGTTATCAAAAATTATTTAGTCTATGTGTTCATTTAGTTATTCAAGTATAATGAATCAAATTGAAGAGAGATGATCAATTCGATCTATTGCTGGACGACATCTAGAAAGTGTGCATTTCTGGCCAAAGCTAAAATACCATTAAATATTTATACTGTGAAATCTGTAGGTGGTCTTATCTGGCAGTGTTCAAGACAACATATAGTAATTTATTGATACAAATGAAGACACAGCATAATTGCCAAAACCATTCTTATTCAAGTGAATAACACAACTTTAATGGAGAAGGAGGAAAATTTTTTATCATTTCTGAAAATAGAGCTTTTATAGTAATGTTATTTTCCTTAGAGCAAAAGAAAATATGTAAAATTAGTTTATAACTATATTTGAGAAATTAAGGTTAACTGGTTTATTCTTCTGAGTTGAGTAGTTCAGAAAATCTCTGCTGAAAATTTATTTGCATATGAAATTCACATTCATTAAACGTAAAATGATTGCATTTGGCTGACACTAAAACTGTAACATCTTTTAGATGGTTCTATAGTATTCATTAACTTCTGTTAATAATATTCTTACTGACAACTATAAAATGACATCTGCCAGAATCTGTGAAAGTTTTTATTTTACTCTGCAGTGAGATTAAAGTGAAAAAGAAAAGTTAGGTTTCAGGTGCTGGAGATAGCACCCCAGACTTTCCTCCCATTCTATCCCCTCACAGATAATTCTTTTCCACTAATATGTGCAGAGGTGGTTTATATTGTCTTAATAATCCTCAAAAATTACTTGCTATTAAATTCCATTCTACCCAGCGCGTGAAATCTTACAGATGGTTTGGAGGCATGTGAATTTTACTATTAACGACCGAACTTGAGTTGAAATAGCCCAAATATGCCACCTCCAGGCATTGTGTTTGTGCATGTGAAGAGTCAGGCTGTGTTAAAGTCGGGGTTCAGAGACCACCTGGTTGGTGACAAGTCTAGGTTTTCTTGGTACAGAAAAAGAGAGTCCTTCTCACCTCCATCTTGATACACAACCTCTGACCAAATAAATTGTGCTCCTATTTCCAACGCCTATTGCATCCGACATCAGGCCCTAATAACCTAGTCCTGGCAAAGAGAACAGCGAGGCTGGGGCAATACTGAGCCGGGCTTGGGTGCCAGAGGGCATTTGGAAGGGGCCACGCCAAGCTTCGCCCAAGAAGTGAGATTTAAGACCTGGATAAGCAGAGATTGTTCCTATGGACAGTCGTGGAAAATCCCGGACGTCGAGCAGTCTGGGCCCCCATTTTAATCCTTTCTTTCTTTCTTTCTTTTTTTTGTTAAAGTTGTGAATTCAGAGTTAAGGAGGAGGGAGCGGTAAAATCATCGGAGGGGCGCGCAGGGGCCCAAGCCCCGGGCCCCGGGCAAGCGCCCACACCTGCACGGTCTGGGAACCACGTTCCCACCTGACATTTCAGGAGTTCCCTTAATTTGCCAGCAGCGCTCAGCGGAGCGCCTGCGTTAATCAGTTACTCTCAGACGCACATCCCCCCAGGGAGCGAGCGAGGTGGGTACAGCGAGCGTGCGGAGAGGTGGGGCTCCCTCTCGGCTTTATCTCAGTGCCGGCTGGTGGGGGAGCGAGGGGCCGGGAGTAAGGTTCTCCTGGCTCCCGACGCGGTCGCTCACGCTTTTCGGATCCCTGTTCATTTGCATTCCCCGCCCCCCGCAGCAGCCCGTGAGACCAACCCTGCACCCCGGCCGGCTCCAACCTCCCCACTCAGCTTCTCCGACACCTCACACCCTCTCACCCTTTCCTACCGCCTCAGTCCTTCACATACCCTCTCCTTCTCACGCTCCTTCCCAGCTCTCCCCAGTGCCCCCCCAGCCCTTTGACTTTTTTCTTCCTCTCACCCCCTTCCACGCAAACCCACAAGCCCCGCATATGTCCTGCACTCTCCTTACTCCTCTCACCTGTCTCATACTCTTCACCACCTCACCCCCCTTCGCGCCATACCCCGTCATACTCCTACACACCCTCTCACAACCCCCCAGACTCCCCTTACCCTCTGACCTCTGCACCTCCCTGATCCTTTTACATCGGTCACTCCGCTCTCCTGCCTTCACACCTCATCCTCCACTCTCCTCACATGCCTCCTGGCATTGCTCCCACTTCGTGTACCCGCTTGATTCGCATCTCCCACACCACTCACGCGTACCCCATACTCAGACTCCTACTCTCACTCAGGTACACAAGCCAGACCCTCAAACTGCTTTTCGCAGTTTTTGAGGTATTTGAGCACCCCTGTCTCTGTTTTGGAGAAGCTAACTTCCAGCCTCTTGCCCTCCAATCCCTCCTCCCTCCACACCAGAGGTTAGTATCTCCCCTGTCCCGTTCTGGACTTGTCTTTGGAGAAGAGGACATGGCTGCCTCCGTTTTCACCCATGAGGAGCAGCTGGAAGCCAGTCCTTTGATTTGGCTTCTCTGCTCGCAGTTTTCAGCTTCAGGGAGCTTTTCCTGGACTCTCCTTCCAGATTTGTCTCCCGAATTCAGAGACACAGACTCAAAAGTGCAACCCTTCCATCATCAGGGTGGGAGATAGGGTCCTTTAAACTGATGGTTCTTCAACTCGATCAAGCTTCAGAATCACTCAGTCTGTTAAAAAACAAAACAAAATAAAACAACCAGAGATTGCTGGGCCCCACCCCCAGAACTTCTGATTCAGTAGACCTGAGATAGAACCAGAGAATTTGCATTTCTAATGAGTTCCCAGGTGCTGCTGAGGCTGCTGCTCTGGAAGCACATTTTGAGGAAATTTAATGTCTCAGCAGTATGAAGGGTTAGAAGACAGAGGGAGGTCCAAAGAACATAGACATTCAAGAGCAGAATGGTGCTGTCTAGACGGGAATAGTGCACTAAACTTTGCCCAAGCCAGAAGATACTTTGGAAGTATGAATTCATTCTGATGAAGGTTTAGTTTCTCAGAAAATGACCAAATCATCTTCATGGTTAGGGCTTCTTCCATGAGAGGAAGGGGAAAAAGAAAAACAGGTTGTGTCCAGGACACGTCTTTTTCCTAAGCTCTCAGTGTACATTTTTCATGAGGCTAATGGTGCTTAGAACTGGGGGGAATTGGGTCTTGGGTCACTGAAATGCTAGTCACTCTGGTTAGCTTTACTGTTTGTGAGCCTTGGGGTGTGTATGTCTGTTAAAGGGTTTGCTGACTACCTTTGTGGTTAAGCTTCATTCTAAATGGATAGGAGGACTCGGGCCCTACAGAATTACCTTCTCTAGCCTGGGTAGTGGTTACCATGGTTACTTCCTGGTCCTTCGCCATCTGCTTGTGAAGAAACATCATAGACCTCTCCCTTCGGTCCTTCTTGAAGGCTGGAACGTGCCCCAGAAACTTTTAGCCAGTTCATGTTCTAGGGAATGGTTGTCTTAATTTATTTGGAACTGCAAATGTATGTGTATAAAGGAGGAAAAACATAAAAAAAAGAAAATCCCTCAAATTCAACTTTCTTAGTGTGGATATGTGTGTGTCTATATGATATGCTTAACCAGTTAGAGAATACGTACCATAAGCGGTTATGATGCTAGGCAATAGTTTATTTTAGATTTGGGTTTACTTGACAATATAAATCCCCAATCCTGGTCACTTGGGTCAAGAATATCTCTGTACATTTGCTCCCAGCTGATTTGGCCAACTGTTTTCAATCTCATTTTCTCTAGGTTTAGTGACCAAGGCAGAAATTTCTAGTCTGCCTTTGGCGACTATGGGTCTGGTCTAGGGATTAGAGTTCTGTGATCTTGACTAGAGTTTGTATAGCCCTTTCTGAGTTCATAAATCCTTAGCAACACTTCAACACCCCCAAATTTCCCATCGTATCTCCTCATGTTACAAATAACTATACTGTTCCAATATGCATTAGGAAAAACCTAATTGTACTAACATGTTTCTCTTATAATCCTGTTATTAAAAATGACTGGAATTTTGCTAATGCATAGCTTTTTTCCCTGGTTTGAAAAAAAAGTTAATCTTGTCAAACGTCCCTTTGCTAGCACATTTTCTTAGTTGTATTCTAGCCCAAAACATTACAGACATTACTAAAATATTTCAAGCGATCAGCAGCATACCAGCTCCTTGAGAAATGCTGTTAGACATCAACTACCGAAACAATCCAATCATTCAGATTTTTAAAGATTTCAAGTTGGTCTTGCTTTCCTTTCTCCCACTATAAGATCTCTGTATATTATTCTCTATTTTATTGAAAATTGGAGCTTTACCCGATTTTATTTTATTTTATTTTAAAATAAATTTATTTATTTTTGGCTGCGTTGGGCCTTCGTTGCTGCGCTCGGGCTTTCTCTAGTTGCAACGAGCGGGGGCTACTCTTCATTGCGGTGCACGGGCTTCTCATTGCGGTGGCTTCTCCTGTTGCGGAGCACAGGCTCTAGGCACGCGGGCTTCAGTAGTTGTGGCACGTGTGCTCAGTAGTTGTGGCTCGCGGGCTCTAGAGCGCAGGCTCAGTAGTTGTGGCGCTCGGGCTTAGTTGCTCCACGGCATGTGGGATCTTCCCGGACCAGGGCTCAAACCCGTGTCGCCTGCTTTGGCAGACGGATTCTTAACCACTGTGCCACCAGGGAAGCCCCCAACTTTATTTTAAATTGGAGCTTTTAAATATAGAAAGCCAGAGGTTGCCAAAGGAATTGGATACTTAATATTTAATCCAAACTGAGTAGAATTTTGAAGTATATAAAGTTCACTTATTAACTTTAAATTGAGATGAATGTAATACAAACCTATTTGTGTTTCCTTCTATCTAACTAGAATATTCATTGGGACAAAATCAATCTATAAACATGTTGTTTGCGTATTAGACCCAGATGTAACCAGTTCAATTAATATTGCTACTATATTTAAGTCGTGAGTGATGAAAGTATTATCTAAAGAAATGCTTCAAGTATCTCAAGGTTGAGGTTCTTACAGTGGTCTTGGTATGGGGAAAATGGCCCAGGTATGTTTTGGCTCAGAGATGTCTCTCCAGAAATATATTGTGGCAAATGACATCTGACCATTATAATAATATTGTTACTGTCACGTTGGGAAAAAAACCTCGCTGAATTTAGTGTCCATTTACAGATGGTTTGGCATTTCCCCCAACTCTGTAATCATCCTCTATGACAAAGTATGGCTGTTGATTGTTTCTTGACTTCTGGTGTCTAACCATTCCCTCCGGGCTGGGTAAACCCCTCTTCTGCCCCCTAGCGGAGGGTTTGATGGTGCACCAGGAGCAGGACAACCAGTGATTATTTATGGATCAGCTGCTGTGTGCCAAGCACTGTGGAGGAAGCTGAAGAGTGTCCAGATCTGGGCAGAGTCCACTGCCACGCAGGGGCTTTGTAAGATGCTTTAGGATTGAGCTTATATTCTAGCTTTGGGTCCTTGTGGCTCCTCACCTGGGGGTCTCTTCAGAACCCTGATCTCATCCATGTTGCACTTGGAGCCTGACAGGATGCATCTCTGGCCACCAGAAGCTCCTAGCTACAGCCAGTTTGAGACGGAAAGTCTGGCTGCCCCTTGGCGGGCCTGTTTATAATTTGCGTCCTCGTGTATAGAGCTGTCCAGTTTGACCTGTAGTTACAACCAATCCTGGATCAGTATTGTCAGACCTCGGTTCCACCACACTCTGTTTGAAGAGCCCCATTTTGTGCAGTGGCAGCCACAACAAAACCCAACTTTCCTCTGTGACTTTGTTCTTTTGATTTTTAATAGATCAAAGACGTGGAGGGAGGAAGGAAAAGCAGGGGAGGGGGAAAAAGAGAGGGGGTAGGGATTGTTGTCGTGTCAAGATGCAGCGCCCATTTGAGGCCACTAGCCCCATTAGAAGGGAAAAGTGCACGTAAAAGGGCGAGAAACCTGCGCTCGGCGCGGCATTGTTCGGGAGATCCGAGCTGCGGCGGCTGCCGCCACCACCATACAGTAGAGTCACCATGGCAACGCAACCTGCTGCTGCCGCCGCCAAAGTTGAAGGCGCTTGAAAGGGCTTGAAGAGACCAGAATCACAACCCTATTTCAGTTCCCCGTGAACAACGGGGCGAAAATGAAGCAGAGAAAGAAAGGAGGAGGAAAGGAAGAAAGAGAGGACGAGGGGAAGGGGGGTGGGGGGGGGAGAGAGTGAGAGACAGAGGGAGAGAGAGAGAGAGAGAGACACGGAGAGAATACGAATGAATGAGGGAGCGAAAGAGAAGAGAGAATATGAGAGAGAGGGAGGGAGGGGGAAGGCCAAGAGAACCCCCCCCAGGCCAATGAATGCTGGCATTGTCCCTTCTTTTTTGAATCTGATTTACCATATCATAACCCCCAGGAAGAAGAAAACATCAATATCCCGAAGGAATGGAGATGTTTCTATGGAAAACCTAAGAATTTTAGTCCATAACAGATCTGGTGTAAAAAAAAATCAAAGAGATCAAAGGCAGAGCTCCCTGGAGTATAGATGCGTCTCTGAATTAAAGATAGACGATGCAGACTACAAAGTACTTTTTTCTTCTTTATTTAGTCCTCTGTTTCCATTTCAAGGGAGGAACTAGCCTCGTCATATCTGAGCTAGACCGTCATTGAGAACACGGTCTTGAAGGGGAATAAAAGGAGTGAGAGAACCAGGAACTCTGCTTCCCCTGCCCCAGCCTGGTTTCCAATCATCTTCCAGAGTGGGTGTCAGAGGAGGCGTCCTCCTGGCCCCCCTCGCAGAAGGAGCTCCTGGCAAAAATCCACCCTCACTCACCCTCAGTCCTACAGGGGCACTTAGGAAAAATGAGATCTGCTGAAATTAGGGGGAAGGGGAGTTGTGTCAGGCTGGCTTCTTGCCTCACCAAATTAAGCTCAGGACAATCAAGGTCGTGGTATGCAGTTCTGGGGTGCAGAGGAGAGAGCAGGAGCTTTAGACCTAGATGTGGACTGGGGTGGGGTATAGAACACCCTGGGCCTGGGGATTTTAGGGCAGCCCCACTAGTTGTCTTTGCAGTTGTGGGTTCCTGGCAGCTCTTCCGAGAGAGAGGCCGGCCAAAGGGGAAGACTTTCAGACGGGCAGTTCAGTGAGGTAACTCCTTCCTTATAGCCCCTTAATTTGCACATCTAAGAAACAAATTCTAAATGTTTTTCGGATACTCTTGGCAAGAAAGACTAGCTGACTTCCACTTTTCCTTTTTAAATCTAAGGCAAGTTGCAAAGTCAGGGCTGGATATTCCAGGGTGTATCAGTAGAAGAGCATGGAAAGGAAAAGACCAGCAGCAGTCCTAGATGAATGTCTTGTTCACGTGCACAAAGAGAATTCTCTGGCCTGGCCTGCGCTGGGTGTGTGCGTGCGTGCGTGCGTGCGTGCGTGTGTGTGTGTGTGTGTGCGCGCGCGCGCGCGCGCGGGCTCTGACAAGGGCTGCTCCCATCCGCGGAGCTGCTTGTGGGCTTGCTGTCCTTCTTCAGGACCTTGTGGCTGGGACATTAAAACGATAAATTTTCAAAAGCTGGAGACTCTCCGCTTCCTCCGGAAAGAAGCGAAGAAAATCAGCCAGACGGCCTGGACGTGTGCGTGGGGAGCTAAGCCTCCAGAGGCCGCGCGCCTTTGCCCCGCGAGTGCCTCCTTCAATTTCTCCAAAGCCAACGCCAGCAGACGAATATTAGAGAAGTCAATTAAGCTGTTTGCAAACACGCGAGGGCCGGAGCGGACCACGGAGGGGAGAAAGCCGGTTCCCCGGGTGGGATCAGCATCTGTACCGGCTGCCAGCGGCCCCAGGGTCAGGCCCGACACTAAGTAAACAGTGCCGCGGCCGAGGGGCTCCTTTGTAGCGACCGCAGCTGTCCAGCCGCGCATTGTCTGGCCAGGGCTGGAGACTCCTTCGCTGCCCCGGCGCCAACTCTGTGCACAAAAAACAGACCAGAGCGGGCTGCACACATCACCTCCCATCTCCCTCTAGGCCGCCAGGGCTTGTCTTCCGTCTCTCCTTCAGCAGCCCAGCCTCTCTGGACATTTTTGCTCCTTAAGTAACTGAGCACGGGTGCAAAAAATCCAGAACCTGGGGAAGAATGGGGTGGGGGTGGGTGAAGGCAAAAAGACCCCCTCCCTTCCCAAGAATGGGGGTAAGAAGTACATTATTGCAGAACAAAGGAATAGAAGGTTGGAAATCCCAATAAACCTGAAAGCAAGAACTATCTTGTTAAACAGGGGATCTCTGTTTATCCTGAGTTGTCTGTCTTGGATAAGTTGGTGTATGTGTCGGAAGACAGAAAGCGGGGGCGGGGGTGGGGAGGTGGAAGGGACTAGGGTAGTACCATTCCCTGAACTGTGGTGTAAGACGGTTGGTCTCGGGTCTTGGGCTCACTCAGGGGACACGACAGAAATGCCCCAAGGGTTCAGCCGCCTGGGTGGCACTTTGCAGGCCTGAATTTCTGCTAAGGATGAAAATCGAAATTACAACACCCTCTCCCCATAACACCTGCTCTCCCCCGACCCAGCAAGGGTGGGGAGGGTGCTGGAAGCACTGGGGAGGGGTAAAGGGAGCACAGGATCCAGAGTTTTAAACTGGTGTTTTCCGGTTCAAACTCTCCCAGGGCAACAGGAGGAGCTTGCTAGGGTGAAATGACTTCTCCCTCCTAGAGCCCAGAGCAAGAGGGGTTGCAGGCTGAGGGGAAATTTGCCGAGCAGCTAGAACTTGATGGAAGTACAGGAGTGGCTCCTGAGATGACGCCTCTTACAGCTTCCAGACCCATCGCCACCCAAACACGTTCTTCGGACTCTGTGGCTCCCACTCAAGAGGGATCTGTGGGACACACTTCTCGGAATTACGTTTTGAGCGGCCAAGTCCAAGGCCTGTCCAGCCGTCTGGGGCCAGCCTTTCGGGCCCTCACTGAACCCAAAGTCAACAAAGTGTTTCAGATCCTCAGAGAGTCAAACGTGAGCCGCCTGAACCAGAGTGATGCACAAGTCCAGAGCTGTGGCTAACGACACTTGCCAAAGAGTCAGCCACTTACCTCCTTGCTCTGGGGAAAAAAAAAAGTGTTGGCTGCACTTCTCTTGGTGTTTGGCGCTAATTCCCTCATGATCCCTTTTCTCCATTTCGAGAAAAAAAATATTAAATTCCATTTTGAATAACAACGGTCTCCCGGACATTGGAGAATAAGACCATTCATCTGGCTTAGGAAGTTGGAGGCAAAAGGGTACCAAAAATTTAAAACGCTGTCAGGGTGTTGCTGCTGAAAAATCCTCTAGCACCTGACTGAATAAAAACCTTTGACTCTAGAGAGTCAAGTGCTTCAAGCACTCAAGCTCCTGCTACGGCTCCAACAGTGCTCAAGAATTTGTATTGTTTTCAGCTTTTTTTTTTTCTTAGACGACTGAGAGAATAGTAGAGGGTGAAGTGAAGGCCAGAGTTTTGAGAAGCAGAAGCTACAAAGTTCCTGAGATACAAGTGTGCGGACAGGAAGCCTTGAGGTCCCAAGCCCATCCAAGCTGAATCGTCAAAGTTTAATTAACACGAAGAATGAATGAGTTTTAAACATTCTGACATTGGCTCTAATTGCTTTTGTGTGTGTTTTTATGTGTGTAAAAGGTTTGTTTGGGGAGGGGGTGTGGAACCTCAAACCAACTACCGGATTCCAGGAAGTCTGTCTTCCTGTTTCCCTAACCAGGAAAACTGTAGGAATTAAAAGGAAACTTTTGAATGAACGCCCGCGCCTACGGCCCCGGCCCGCTGGGGAGGGGATGCGGCAAGCTCGTTTTTTCTTGTCAGTCAGTGCAGAGTCCTGTGGACAGATGACAAGGGGACCGCGAGCCTCCCAGTACGGTCAGGTGTGAAGAAGCTTTCCAGCAGCCCTCTTCTCAGAACACTTATTTGCAACTTGCAGGGTTTTGTTTTTCATTTTTGTGTTTGTTTGGTGAGACATTTGCCGAGGACAACTCCGATGGCAAATCGTTCCTCAGGCGGTGGTCCAGATTCTTCAAATAGCTGGCGCTCGGGGGCGCGTGTGGCAGAAAAGACTGGAAGCCCCGCCAAGCGATTCAGCCTCAACTCTCCAGACGCTGTGCTTGTCCTCTACGTTGGATGCCAGCCTGCCCTGCTTGCGGGGCTCCCCTATGAATTGGAAAGGATGTGGGGAAATATTGGGTAATGGTGCCCCATCCCCAACAAATACACAGGGTAATTAAAATGACACAGATGCTGGTGTTGGACTTTGCAGTTTCTATGATCATTAAAGCCAGAGACTTAAAAAAAAAAAACTTAATTAAGGCTAATGACGGAGCTTTTCTTCTCCTGAATAGTTGGCGGGTTAAACCAATTAGACACATTCATCAAATTCTTTCCACCAAGTTTTTAGAGACATTAGGATATGTTCTCAATACTGCGCAGAAACTCGCCCGAATGGCTTAGCTGCAGGGCAGGAGGGAGGCTCCCCGACGCAGGTTAAGGAAAAGTGTTCCCTCCATCCCATCCCAGGAGACCTTTTGTGCCGGGGCCGGAGGGTTCAAGCATGGCTTTTTCTAGCGTAGCACTAGTCCTTTTCTCGCCCAACTTCTGTCCCAAAATGTCTCTTAAAATTCACGAAATTTCCGTTCTCAAAGTCCTTCCAAGTGGTCAAGATTCCTGGGTGCGGGAGTGTTTGGCAAAATCTAACTCTTCTTGGAGCAGAATAGAGCCTAGAAAAGGCCAGACTTAAGAACCCTGAGAATGGAAGTCGAATAACAGGAGAATCGTATTAATTCTCCTTTTGCACTTCCCCAGAATCTGCTGCGGAGGCCCGGAGAGGTGTTTCGAAGGGGGCCAGATTTGAGGGGCAGGGGGGAGGAGCCGCAGGGGGAAACGAGTCTGGAGGACCTCCCCACCCAACCCCAAGTACTGAGAGCCACAATAACCTGGCCGCACCAGGTAAGCCCGCCTCGGTGCCAGACGATCGTCCTGAGCAGATTTAAGACCCTTTCCTCAAGTTGGAACTTTGACCCAGCCTAGCCAGGAGAAGTTGAACTTCTAGGGAGTTTTCCCGTGGCCTGCGCTGTCTCGGCCTCCTCTGAAATAGAAGTACCAGGTGTTGGCTCAGACCCGGTGCAGTCTGCTAATTTGATCAAGGACTTCCCTTCCATTGCCACGGGAGTGATAGGTATCTCTCAAGCTTGAATTTGTGGGGAAGAAAGAGAGACGAGTCAATGCGCTAGGTTCCTACTTCTGGGGGCCACAGGCTTTTCAACAACTGGTGAAAGAGAGTGGAATGAGGCTTCAGAGCCGATCCTGGTATCTAATACGCACCATCTAACATGTGCCCATAGGTGTAATATTTTTATGTATATATATATATATTCGCATTATCTATAGATATTTCTATATCTATTGTATATTTACCTCACCTAATACCACCTTACTTGATGTATATTAACGTATGCTTTCATTTTCGTTTTATACAAGAGTACATTAAATGACATATGTATGTATATTATGTGGTGTATGTTATATATTAGGATTTATATGTATATATGGTGATACATATTATAGTAGATGTGTATTGCCATTTGGGAACTATATTGTATATAAGAGATGATAATAAAATTGCATGTAGGGACCAACATTATCTAATAGGAAGCGGATTATAAATTGGGTGATATATACTAAACTGGAGACATATGCACATGTTTTTAGAGGGTGTATTTACAAGTTTGCACGATGCAGAGTGAAACCTTTTGAGTTCTAACCCTAGCTGGCCGAGACCAAAACAAGTACCTTCTTATTCATGCTACTCCTAACTTCCCACATCACCTCCACTACCTTGAAATAAATAAGAAAATCACAGAAATAGGTAGACAAGCAAAACACTCCAGCCTCCTCCCCACCGGGCCCCTTGGCCTCAAAGCTAGTTTCTTTGGGTTTTGAGTTTGGTTCAAATGTTCCCTCCGCATGGCGACTTTCGAGGACCAAATTCTGGGGTTCTGAGACCCCGGGACAAGGAGAGCTGGGCAAAAGGCGTGACTCAGCCCTAGTCCTGCCACCGGGAAACATGGTAGTTGACTCTGCGAGGAGTAACATTCAAGGTGAGAGCCAGCATTTAGACTGTTGGGCATATGAGCACAGTTCCTCGGTGGATTTATCTTTCTTTTTTTTTTTTTAGAGCTAGCTGTTCTTGAATGTGAGTCTGTGACAGGTTGCAAGTGAAGAGGGGAGCAGGGGAGTGGAAAGTTTGCACAGCTTCGATTTGCAAGAGGAAAAACTTTTTGAACTCTCCACGCAGATGGTGCCAATCCGCCTGTAATCATTTTCCAGCTCCTCCGGAAGCTGCTCTCGAAGCGAAGCCCCAAAGTAAATAAACACCCTCTTCCCCGCTCAAAGTCATGCCTTTAAAGGGAACACCGTCGGTCTAATTACGCTTGAATTATGCAAGGAGCTCGGCGGAGGATGGAACTTTAGACAAATAATTGCGCCATTGTGTGCCGCCGGCGAGCCCGCGCGGCCGCCCTCCACTTTTCATCACTCCGCGCTCCGAAGGCGGCGGGGCTCGCAGCCACCTGAAAACCGCCGCCGGGGGCCGAGCCAGAGACTCCTGCCTAATTAACCTACTTTTCCACCCGGTGGATGTCAAGATTTCAGAAAAAGGGTTGGCGGAGGAAAAAGAGGGACACCGGGGTTTCTCCCCACCCCCCCCCCCTCCCTGGAGTCGAAGCAACTTTGCTTTGCCAAGTGTTGTGATTCCTTGAAAGCTTTTGCAATTCAGGCAAAAAGCTTGAGATGTCCAGGGAATTGCTTGGAAAAACTTCCTAGACTATTAGGGGAGCCTTGAGGAGACTGAACGTTTTGGGAAATGAAAGCTTTGTCTCTGTTTAAGTAGTGATCCAGTAAATCAGCGTGGTCAAACAAGTTGTCAAAAGTGGGGAATAAACGGAGAAAATGTGGAGACCCCCCCCCAGTAATCTCTAGAGGGAGAGTTGATTCTCCAAATGAGAATGCATTTAAATTCACTTCAGATATAATTTCCTGAATGAGTAGCTAAAGTTAGGGATTTTAACACAGAGAGAGTGTCCTCTCACAAGTTTGGTGAGGGTCACTCTGCTGATCACCGAGCTACAATTCTTTGTGACGTTATACTTACACATCGATTCCCCGTCAAAAGCAGAGATCATCTCCATTTACTTTAATCTGGCTAGGACTGCAACTGTATTTTTAGGACAGGGAGTCACATATTTGGATCATGTGCTCAAAAAAAAAAAATCTGTCTGTAATTACCTTCAAACCTTATGAGTTCATATGGAAACTGTGCTGAAATAATTGAATAACACACTATTTGGCTTATTGAGTATCTTCTTAAATATTTCCTTACATTAGCAAAATTTACAATATACCAGCCGTCTATGAAGGTAATTTTCGAAGAAAGTATATAGGCTTTGAAAGTTACAGAAGAGGAGAGCTGAATGAGCATTAGAACAGAAAACTAAGCATCCTTGTGGACTGTTAGAAAGATTTTCTTTAAAAAAATATAGATGCGTTGCTATTCAATTAGTCGATCCCCTCCAGCTTTAAAAACTCCACAGGACTCTAGCTAAAGGCATACACAAACATTTTCCCAGAGGACTTATGTATGTTTTTTTATTCATGGAGGCCAAGACAACCAGTATTTTATAAGCAGAGAAAAGTAAAGAGTTGGGGGAACTAGTGGAGGTAAAATGCTTCTGAAGTGAGTTCCTGAGAAGCCAGTTCCTGAATAGTGTTCTTTCTTTAGGATAGTTAGTTATCAGCACACCAATGTTTCAGTGAAAATAGTCAAGATGCCTTGAGTTAATGGGTTATGAATCCCACAATTAAGTGTACTCTTCATTTTGCAGTGATCATTTTTCTATTTACATGCACACAGATAAACATCTTTATACACAGACATATAGACAAACAAAAACTACACCAAGAAAGATAAGTCATAAATACAAACACGAAAACAGAAATGCCAGGGGCCAGAATTAAAGAACATAGAATTAGAGAAGATGAGGGCTGTGTGCAATGTCAGCTGAGTCTGTGACTCTAGCAAGTGGTAATTTATGACATCCCACCTGGCTGAATATGTAGGCGTCTTTGGGTAGCCCCTGACTAGGTGACTGGAAAGTGAGCACGAGGCCCTATAACATCTGCTTCCTCTAGAATAAGGGCTAAAATGGGGAAAATTGTTCTAATCTCATGTTAAATGAGCATTTAGCATTCTAGGAGACATGACAGGAGATGTTTATCTATTTTGAATCTATAAAGTAAAATATTTGCATTGATTGCCCCTTTCTCCCTCCCAAACTTCTCTGCATACATTTTTCTGTTTACCTCAAACTCCTTCAAATTTTATGAGCAGTCTCTGATAATCTACATAAACCTTGTACGCCACCCCTTAATCATCACTTTAAAATGAAAGTATATTCATCTTGAATGAATGACCTAATTCCTGGATTATGCAATGATTTAAAACTATTTCTATTGCTTTCAGTTAAATACCTCTGAATTGCTCCCTCTGCAAGTCTCCTTTAATATAAGGCTAAGTTTTAGTTATTTCTGAATATGTTTGTATCATGGTTCTTTGATTAAAAGATATTTTTATCCTCAGTGTTAATTGTGAGTGAAGTTTCCCTAGCACAATAAATATCTGTAGCCCCTGAAATTTCATGAAGTTCTGGTTCATGGCTAGTCAGAGACTCAGGCTATTTTTCTTATAATATTATTGTTATATATTCAAACAAGTGAGTAGACCATTAGTGCATTCATGTAGATGATTTTCTAACAAAAAATCCAAAAGAACTATATTTTCCTATTTCTTTAAAAAACACTTTGCTTGTAATGGCTTAATATGCCTTTTCTTTTAGCTCAGACATCCTCTCTCTCTTATGAAGGTTTCAAGGCAAAAATCATAGCGCAACCATTGGAATGAAGGATGATAGGAAAAACAAAGTTCCCTTAATATGTGTGGGCTTTGATCTGTGTTTGGTCAGATTGTAAAAAATGCACATAATTGTGTAAGCTTATTGGTGGACTGAGGCAATACTTCAGGCGAGTAGTATCCTTGTATGCTTGGGGATGACAATGGGGAGTTAATTACAATTTCTTTCCCAAAGGAAAAATTTCTCTGTAATACTTGTTTTCAATACCACCAAACCTTGTATTGGAAATATGGGTGTGTTCACATTAATCAACTAAGGTGGAGGAATAAAAAGTTTGTATTATCATCTTACATCATGAAGTATAAATGTGAATTAAATTAAATAATTATTTAAATAGTCAATATGCTATTTTTTTTTTTGCGGTACGCGGGCCTCTCACTGTTGTGGCCTCTCCCATTGCGGAGCACAGGCTCCGGACGCGCACGCTCAGCGGCCATGGCTCACGGGCCCAGCCGCTCTGCGGCATGTGGGATCTTCCTGGACCAGGGCACGAACCCGTGTCCCACTGCATCGGCAGGCTGACTCTCAACCACTGCGCCACCAGGGAAGCCTTCAATATGCTTTTAAACATATTAGCTTTATATAGGTATCTGTATACACGCACATACACATATATACACACACATGCACAGATTAAAACAAGTTTATAAGAGTTTAAAATCTTTTTTATAGGTTGTCCATTTTTACAAAAGTAAAGATACCTATAATGAGGTAGTCTTTAAAAACTTGTTTTTTAGTCAAAGTAACAAATGAGAAAATTAACTCTTTGCCAAGGAGTAAGATTGATATAATATGCCACCTTCTCTAATGATCATTTGAGATTTCAATATTTTAGATAGCCTATAGTCTTATTAAATAAGCTTCTCTTGAAGAAGAGAAGGTAGGTATTGGTTGAGCCACACCTTCAATATGTTACTATTTATTAGAAAACATAATATTACATTGCAGCTGACTGGGGATCGGTTTTCTATGTGAGTGTTTTTGTAAATATGGAAAATATTTACTCACAATTAACTCTTTATAGCAACATCTTAACTATTTTCCTACCCCAGTCAACTCAGTAGATGTTTAAAACAACATGGTTTTTTGTATAACACAGCTATGAAATAAAAGTAGAACCTACCAAAAGCAGTTTATTCATATTGGCTACAGTGATACTTAGCTCACACTGGACACATTATATTTTGGAGGTGGAGCTGATAGCCCAGAACATGTTGTGGCAGATTATACTGAAATGCTTGGCTCTCAAACCGAGGGTGTAGACAACCCAACTGCATTCTTGAGAGCAGGGAGCCTTTTACCAGCTGCCTGTTTGTTTTTCAGGTGGAGAGTTCACCATCTTTTTCAGTCATGATGAACCTGATGGGTTAAACCCCGTGTCTGGTCTCTGAAAGAGCACTTGGGCCCTTTTAGTTCTGAAAAAGCAAATATCCTTTAAATTTTCTATAGTACTGAGAGTTTAAAAATAAAACCCAGGGCTTCCCTGGTGGTGCAGTGGTTGCGAGTCCGCCTGCCGATGCAGGAGACACGGGTTCATGCCCCGGTCCGGGAAGATCGCACATGCTGCGGGGCGGCTGGGCCCGTGAGCCATGGCCGCTGAGCCTGCGCGTCCGGAGCCTGTGCTCCGCAGAGGGAGAGGTCGCAACAGTGAGAGGCCCGCGTACCGCAAAACAAAAACAAAAACAAAAACAAAACAACAAAAAAAACACCCAAATATTTCATGTATGGAATTATTCTGATCAGCTCTGTATAAATGTGTCTATATATAAATATCTATATGCATGTATATGCATAGATACATATATATGTCAAAAGGATGTTTTTACACTCTCAGAGAGAATCACAGAGGATTAGGCACTTTTGTTGTTTTACTTTTTTATATTGAAATGACCATTTAGAGAACTTTTATAAAATTTAAATAGCCTGAAAGAATTTGAAGAGAGCCATCTACATCTAGCAATATAGTAGGGGAAAGATAGGCATCAAAGCTGGTTGAAACAAAATAGGAAACAAAATATGCCTCTAAATGATGACTTCCCATCATTTAGGCAACTTTGGGAATACAATGTGGTATAAGAGAGGCTTGTCCTTGATGGAGATCCAAATATCACTTACATTGGTCCTTTCTTTTACAGATGAAGAAAATGAGGGTCATGGAAATGCACTGATTCTAATCAACATAGCTAGTCCAGGACCAGATCTAGGTCTCCTGGTCTCCATCCAGCTTTTATTCATGGAAGAGGCACATTAATGATGACCGTAATCTCTTTGAAAGGCAAATCTGTGCCTCGGAACAAAATGCTTTGAGTGAAAACAGTGACACTGAAGTCCTGAGTGTGGACGAAACTTCTTAAGGAAGGCAAGACTAAATTACTCACCAGAAACCTAGTCTATCCTGGAAACCTTGGAATAAGGATGCAGTAGGTATGATATGGGAGGATGCTATTTTTAGTGGACTCTTATATGAGAGAAAAAGAGGCCCTCGGATGGTCCTTGGCCCATTGAGGGCTGTGATTCCAAGGCTGAAATAAGTGACATGACATAGGCACATACACAAAAGGAGCTTTTAGGAGCCATAAGAGTGAGATTAGTGCCAGAATATGTGAGTAGGTAGGGCTTGCACAAGGACACTATACACAGTAGAAAGTTAGCTCTCAGCACACAATTTAGCACAATTTCGCACAGAATAAATTATCCAAATACTATATGCTTAGTAGTACATAGCTTAAAATATATATACTTCATTATTATTTTATTTTTCTGTATGTTATTTAGGGAGCAAAATGCTCTTTAGTGGTCTAGAAAAACAATGTTGATTGCCTTGTATTTCATTTTAACTCTTTTTTTAAATTGAAGTGTAGTTGGTTTACAATGTTGTCATTTTAACTCACTTTGCAATGATCGACTGAATTAGTAAAACTTTGCCTTAAAAATAACATATCGTTCCTATTTCTACTCTTTAAACTGAAAACGTTAAGTGCCCCCAAATTAAATCATTTTCCCAGGGAACTTTTGGGAATATTTGACTTATTAATGGCTACATAAAAGTCTTTAAATATTACAAGATTTAGAATAACTCTGGGAAAAGATTTTATTATCTGAAATAAGTAAATGTTGATAATTTTCATGCTTTGGCAGTCTAGTGTTTTCATGAACTGACAACAAATATCTGGAATATATAGTTTGAGTTGGGAAAATACTGTTTCTTCTTCCCTACATTTGCCAGTATCTGTCTTATATAATCTAAATTTTTGCTGCACTCTGGGGGCTGGAAATTGGGGAAGATAGGAAATCAGTTTGGGGGGAAAATTGGGTCCCCCTGACCCAAGGTTCTATTAGCTTGAGAATTAGCCTGGCTTTCCTAATACCCAACCTAGAATGGGATATTTACATCAATACCTGTATTGTACATGATCTTTCAAGGATTGAGGATTTTACTTATCTTGCTTGGGTGCTCCTGGGTCACCAGCTTACTTCATCCTTCATTTTTTTTAAATGTGATTCTATTCCATGGCAAAAGATCTTTCTAATTGATGGTATATTAGTGCCACAATCTAGATGTTGTTGAAACCTCTTTTTCAAGGTATTCTTTTTGTTACTCAGAAAAGATACCCCTCTTGCTGTTGGCATACTTTAATTGGAATTCTTTTTGCTTTTTGCTGAGCAATACAGAATTAAGTTGGGGTCATGTAATCAGTGGAAGATATCGGTCCCACAGGATACTGCCACAGAGAGGCAGTATTTGGAATTTTTCACTCAGCAGAAAGATTGACTTGATTTTATTTGGATGTAGGGACAAAGCATCAGAATACAGGAAGGGATTTTTTCATTCTGTCTCTGATGACCAGTGACCCCTTGCAGAGAGTGTTACATTTTGGATAATATTTAGAGAATGTGGATAGATCGTACAGTGAATTGGACTATAAGTTATTGAAACCACTGAAAACCCAGAGATCTTTATGCATGTGAAAAAGATGAACTAGTAAACACTTGACTATATCACAAATGAAGAAACATAATTAAAAGATTAAACATCATTCCTATAAAAGTATACAAAGAGTCATGAAAATTGAATAATAATAAAGCTGAACTTATTATTATTCTGTTTGATATTATTATCATTAATATATTTGATAACAGTAAGGGAAGCATCTAGTATCTTCTTTAGAGAAAACAAAACACGCTTTGTTTGTGAGAGCTTCAGAGGCAAGGTGGTGGTCAAGTGGGGGCATTTGCTTTGTCCCATGATTTCAGAGGGAATGTTGCTGAACCTCCTGTGTGCATTACTGCACTTGCTCCTGGAGTGAGTATGTGATAATGGTGACAATAGCTACATGAGTGACAGAACGACTCCAAAATAAGGCCATTTCATGAAAGGCATAGTCATTCCTTACAAGTGTATTGAGGATTGAATTATTTTTTAATCATCTGTTGTAGGTTTGATACAAACTCCATATGACTGGAGCTTCACGTGGAATGAAATAGACAGTTGAAAGCATAATGAACTCACACAATCAGATTAGATGATTTGCTGAGTACTAAGCTAGCCCTTTTTTGCTCGAGAGCAGCTCCTTGGGTCTGGAATATCTTTTTAATTTATAGCACAAACCAAGCTTTAACTCCCAACTTTATTATTTTTGAAATATTTATTTATTTATTTTTGGCTGCATCGGGCCTCCATTGAGGCTTGCGGGCTTCTCTCTACTTGTGCTATGCAGGCTCAAGGGCGCGTGGGCTCTGTAGTTGTGGCGCACAGGCTTAGTTGCCCCGTGACATGTGGGCTCTTAGTTACCTGACCAGGGATCGAACCAATGACCCCTGCACTGGAAGCCTGATTCTCAACCACCAGACCACCAGGGAAGTCCCTATCTCCCAACTTTAAATATAAGTCCTTCCATGAAGTTTCTGAGTTTGGTCTAATATTTCTTCTTTCATTATACTCTCTGCCTTGACAATTTCTTTCTGTAGCTTCTAAAATTACATGTGGATAACTCCTAAGTGTCTCTTTACAGCCTCAGCCTCCATCCTGACTTCCTAAGACCCATTTCCAGTTTCCCAGCAGAGATGTATATTTCTTAATACATGGCTTGTCAAACTGGACACGTCCAAAATGGACCTGAAGATCTTCTCCGTCTCTTCTCTTCCCCCCCACCCCCAAAGTATATTTCATAATTTTGTTTAATAGGATCAATAACTTTCAGTCCTTCAAGTTTACAACGAAGGAGTTTTCTTTTCACTTCTTCCCCTTAGGCCCACGTCCAATTTGTCATTAAGTCCTCCAATTCCAGATGGTCCCATATTTTTACTCCTTTTAATCCTTTGTTTCTTGTCACCTGAATAATTTTAGTGTGTCTCTCTACTTAACTTTCCACCTTCCAGTTCATCTCTGATATGGAGGCAGATTATCTAAAGAGCTGTCATCCTTTCAGGATCAACCAGATGTTGGGCAGTTCACATAAAATATTCCATTCATTCTCACATGTACCTCATTCAAGAGATGTCATCATCATTTATAAAGAAAATGGGGGCTCCGTGACTTGAAGAAACTTTCCTCACGGCATCCAAGAGAGTGATCATATAATTTCTCATTCAGAGACACTTTTGGGCACAAAAGGGGGTAATGTGAATAATTAAGCCCAGACAACTGGTGTAAAAAGGAATTTCCTCAGACAAACCAGGACACAAGTCCACTCAGTGTGTATTTGATTCAACCAGGATCCCACCCTCTGTCTGTCTGGAGAGATGCTGTAGCTGTCTTGTGACCATGAGGGGAGGAGTTGATTAGCTGAGGATGATACGAAGGCAAGAAAGAAGTTGGTCCTTCGATGACCATCCTGATCCATCTATCTCCCATTTTCATGTTAAGTAGATAATAAATACCCTTATTAAGTCATTTTATTTGGGATTCCGTTACTTAAGGCTGAATATACTTTGATACCAGGAAAGACAGTAAATTATATAATCAATGGCAATAATGTGTGATGTCTGCTAGAATAAGAGAGTACAGGACACTTTGAGAGATCACTTAGGACCATCAGATCTAATCCTGTGCTTGTGTGTATGTGTGTGGTGGAGAGATGGTGGAGGGGAGATATTTCCTGGGGGAAATAACAGAAAATAGAAACTTGGGCATTGGATTAATTTCTGTTTACCTACATTATTGTATTTGGGAAATAGTATGTTTTTCCTCCTGAGAGATTTTGTCCTCAGTAATTTACAAATGCCATGCTTTGCAATTTTGATAGGCAAGTAATATTATACTGAGTTGCCAAGGTCACAGTGATGCAGGGATTTAACTTACAAACTCACCTGGAAGTTGGTTTTTATTTGATTTTTGTTCTCACTTTTAATAATTTGACTCCATTTTCTTCCAAGCTTGATGATGTGAGGTGTTATAACATTAATTAGTTTTTTTGCTTCTGTTTTTCTTTTAAAATCTCCAGCTCTCTTTGGGTAATTTTTGTTATTGCTGAGCTAGAGTTAAAGAAAAAAGGAAGACCTCTAAATTCGTGAGTGATTTGTTAAAAAGATGAAATGTATTGAGCGATTCAGAATTATACAAACAATGCCAATTGTAGGAAGACCACCTGTTCCATGATAGTCAGTCCTCAGAGATTTTAAACACACTTTCTCCCCAGCCTTAATTGCCTCAGGATGAGGCAATCCTGTGTCTGTTCAGAACCATTAATAACCTACTTCACCTGATTGCAGCAAGTGTTTTTTTTTCTTCAGATTTCTCAAATGGTAAGTGTAAGGACTTTCTGCTCTGATAAACAACAAAATTGGCCAAATTTAGCAGTAGGTCTCAGTAAAAGGCAATTTTTTTCTTTCATCTTCTATCTAATTGGACAACTAATGGTTTTTAAAAATTTAAAGCTGGATGATTTCTCCAGCACACTTGCTAGGTTTTGATTAGATCAAGTGTGGTCTACTGCTTTGTTTCTGGGAATTGTTCTCTGGGTGTTTTTCCTCCCGTGTTTGCGTGATTCCATACAGGTTGACAGATTGCCGTCTCTTTGTCTGATGAAGATGGTGTCTTGCTCATGTATTCCATTTCTTTGATTATTTCTAGTATTTACCATTTGATTTTTGTGACTTTCAGCAAGTCACTTAACTTCTCTGTGCTTCAGATTTTTTATTATTTGTGAAATGATGAGGAGGAAGCTAATGAGACAATGGGATATATTTTCTGAGTGAATTGCTTTACAAAATCGTCAGGTCTACAAAGTATGTGGAATTAGCACATATAGACCAACCTTACTTTGCTTTCTAACCATTTCTAGAGGGTGGAGGGCTCACTACTGTGGCTCTCGCAGGCCCAACATTTTATGCAGGTGATGTTCATTTTAGAATGATTTTAAGAACAACTTTAAAGGGGAAAAGCAAGTACAGAATAACAACCTAAAGTGACTTTTGTATGGGAAAAACAATGTGCTTTGTGATGATGGTGTGGGAGCGGGGGAATGAGATTTGTGAGCTGATGGAATGCACAGAAGTCCAGGGGCGTTTCTTGCATAGTACCTTGTTTTAGAGACACACAGCTATGGGTTCCTCTACCGCTGTGTACTTGGAGACTTAAGAACCGGGCCTCTGGTATCCTTTGAAGAGGGCAGGGTTCAATAAATATTTAATTTAAACCATAGAATCATAAAGATCTGGTCTTCATAAATGCAAAGGAAGTGACACAAATCCATGCATTAAGTATCAAAATGGGGACTTCCCTGGTGGCGCAGTGAATATGACTCCGTGCTCCCAATGCAGGGGGCCTGGGTTCAATCCCTGGTCAGGGAACTAGGTCCCACATGCATGCTGCAACTAAGAGTTCGCATGCCACAACTAAGGAGTCCTGGAACCTCAACTAAGACCCTGTGGGGGAAAAAAAAAGAAGTGTCAAAATGAAAGCAAAAACACAGTTAGAATGCTTGGTCAAGTTCCAGTTAGAAGGTTAGTGTAGAAAAGTGGCAATGTGTTAAGAAAGAATAAGGTATCCCACAGGACGTGACAGTTCAGGAGAAAAGCAGAATTCAGATGTTGCAAAAAAGAATCTTAAGTGGTTTGCAAGAGACTCCAAAGCTAATACTCAAAGTCCAATTTAAAGATATATTCAAGACAGGAAAATTACTGGAAAATCATTTAGATTCTTTATTTCAAGAGCAAAACTGTATAGGAAAAGGTCAGAGTTATCTAATTCAATATGATCTTTCACGGTTTGCAAGGCTCATTGTAATCTTTCTGCTCTAACACTTGCTGACTTGTGACCATGTGCAAGTTATAAGCCCCCTTTTGTGCCCCAGCTTTTCTGAAAAGTAAAATAAGGAAAAGAATAGTACCTGTCTCCAAAAGGCTTTGTAAGGATAAGGTGAGATTACACCTGAAACGCACTTTAAAAGGAGTATAATAGTAAGCACTCATGTAAGGTGAGCTGCTGTTATTATTATAATCACTACTGCCATTAGTATCACCATCATGGAGGCTGTTCTGAAAGTATGAACTTTGAGAACAGATTGCCAGACTTTAAATTTTGGCTTCGTGACTTGCTACCTGTGGGTCTTTGGTCAAGTTACTTACGTCTCCAGATTTCTGTTTCCTCATCTGTAGAATGGGAAGAATAGTGCTTCCTTTATAGAGTTATGGCAAACCCTCACGTATATAAAGCGTTGACAACTGCGCTTGGCTCACAGAACATTGCCATTGTGATGATTACTGTTTTTCTGACCTCGGCTTACCCCAGTCTACTCTTCAGCCACACTGACTGGTGTTGTTTCCCTCGCGTCCAGCACTTACACTTCAGTACCTTGCCCTTCAGATTTCTTCTTCAGCCAGGACTTCCGGATCACCCTGTCTGTTTTGCTCCCCATGCTCAGGTATTTTCCAGGTCAGTTCCTGTCTCAGTTTTGCCCTAGAATTTTCTAACTGACATTATCTTTGTGTATGTCTTGCTTACCTGTTTATTGTCTGACTCCCCTGACTCTTACGAAATAGAAGCTATAAGCCTTGTTTGTTTGCTACTGTGTCCCAGGGCCCAGGGCTAAGAGTAAGCATTTAAAAATAGTTGTCAAATGAATGGGTACAATTGTGATAGCATCTAAAGTGGTCTGGAGATCAGTAATGAGCACTTTCTGTCCTTAAAGACGGTCTAGAATAGGGGTAATCAAATGTAATCCGTGTGAGTGACTCGATAATGTTGGGTCCACTGCTGGTGACTATATAGTCTGTCGAAACAAAGATACTTTGAGAATCAAAGTGGTTCTTGTTAATAATCGTGTGAAGACAGCAAGCAGAAACTGGAATCTTTCAGGATAAACCTTATTCGTGAACTAGCCGCATTAGAATTACAGGTAGAGATGGACGCATAAAATGCAGATACCTGGCCTGGGCCTCATCCCGGCTCCACAGCGTTGGGATATTTGGTAAAGGAACCCCGCCACCTATTTTCTAGGAAGTGCTCTGAATGATTCTGAAATCTGCCAAACATGCCAGAGGTTGAAACCCGCTGGGGAGGAGGATTAGAACATCCTCCTGGGGGGTGGGGGTGGGGCTTTATCCTCAACCCAGGAGGCTTCCCTAAAGGTGTTAAATACTTATTAACACTGTTGTGTGGGAGCTGCAGTGGCGAGATTGCTGTGTGGGAGCCCAGCGCTCATTAGCACTTGTATAGGAACCTCTGCCCGTTCTTGAGAGTTAATTTCTTGGCAAACAATGAGAGTCTTCCTGAAGCACTTCTGCAGAGTGAGGACAAATTTGGGGTAATGTAGTGCAAATTGTAGGAAGTGAGTACATTAGCACGAAACAGATTTAATAAGTCTGGAGAAGAGATTTAGTATGTCTGGCAAATGATGCAAATTTTGAGAAAAAAGGGTGAATTATGGTAACAAATAAAGGCTAATCACTTATAGTTGAACCTCTTCTTTTTTAAAAAAATAATGCATTTGAGAGAATGTATTGGAGTTTGTAGATCAGACTAACACCTTTATAATATGAAATGTTTTGTGGGTTTTTGCCACAAGTATCTTTGTGTTGGTGGCATGGGCAGTATTTTCTGATTACAGGTAATGGTAAAGTAAACAAAGCATTTACTACCCTTTGACTTTTTTTTTAAATTTTTATTTATTTATTTTTTTATACAGCAGGTTCTTATCCCTTTGACTTTTTAATCTCTCACTTCTGTCAAGAATTCTCCTTCTTGTCCATTTCATCTCCCCACAGTGGGGTGAGCCACTAATTGCCCTTTTGGGTTTTTCTCATGCCATCACTCATCTTACCTCTTTTCCATTCTTTTCTAACCTCTTCAAATTCATTTCTCTTTTGAGCATCCCTGATGCAGAGAAGGTATGAATTTATACCTCCATCAACTTAAAGTCTTACAGACAGACATGTAGGCTTGGTTTTTAACAGTCTCAACAGCAAGTCTTCATTTAAACTCCAATCTCTGTTAAATAGCTCATTGATGCTTTAAACAAAAATCATTGTATCATAGAGATGTTATTTTGTATAGAAACATATATAAGAGATATAGAGATGTCCTTTACATTCCTAGGTTTACTGTCATTTCCCATGAAGTAAAAAGAAATAGATGGAGAAAGTGTTCTTCTGAGGTCTTCATTTAAAATAATATAAAAAATAAGAATTCATCCGTAGACATGTTAAAACAAAGTCTGAAAGTGTACCTTCCTCTCATTGATTGCTTTCAGTTTGTACATTTTATTTCTCACTATGTAAACCTAACAATGGGATTTGGGAACCACTTCAAAGATCAGAATTTTAAAGATAGAGGTAAGAGGTTGTTGTCGTGACTATTTCCAATGCCAGGAATGAGAATGCTGTGGATGGAGGTCATGGAAATGGTTTACATAATTATTTATATGTTAGGCTAATAATAATTAATAATAGTAATAGTAATAAAATTGGAAATTGGGTGTTTGTGACTTTAATGGTTTTGGCTTGTGGTCAACCTTTCACCAGTAAGCTGACTACCTTGGGTAGCAATTGGCAACTTCTTTCCAGGTTTTTCTGTTGATGCAATTTCAAACAGCAGGGGGTGACTTCTCTATATTCAGAACACCTAACAGTCCCTGTTCAAAACATATTCCTGCCTCCTTAAGCTTGCTTAGATAGACTGTTTCTCTGAAATCTCCTCTAGAGACATGGAGCTATCTTAATCATTCCTAACATTAGCTTAGTATTTAAAATATTATTTATTACAATACCTAACTAGCCGTGTTTCAGGGTCTCCGCCACCCCAATAAATAAGCATCAAGATACAAAGACAATCCATTATTATGGCATTTATCAAAAACAAACAAAGTGGAAAATAAACTTCTGTTTCTCAGTGAAACATTAGCTTCCTCATGGTGGGCAAGTCTGCTCTGGGCATCAGTACCTGCAATCTAATAATATCTACAGTTTCTAGAGCCAAGCTCATGTTGAGATGTTGGTTCCATCTGAGAGAAGTTGCTTTTATTTCATAACATGGGTCTGTCACCCTCTCTCCTCACCACCTTTCAATTTACTCCAGTCAACTGTGATGGTCTTTAGGTTTTAGTTTTGGGACTGTGGTCTGGGTATGTTAAAAGTGTAACTTTTGCCCTCATTCAAAGAGCACACCTGCGGCTGCTGTAGGCCCCTGGAGCAGAAAAACACACGTTTAGTAAAACCAGATTGAGCATCATCTTTTCTGGTAATCCTTGTGGCTGTAATTGAAGACATTTCTTTGCATAGGTTTTCCTCTTGGATACAACCTGAAGTTTAATTTTTAGTATGACATTAAAATTATATAACAACTAATAATTTTTCATTTATGGTATAAGTTCCAATGAACTTTTCAACAAGAAAGAGTGTTTACCTTTAAGATTTTGTCCTGGTTTCAGGCTTGATAATTATACATCACCTTGTACAAAATTTCTCTCTTATTCTGATTATAATTTCTCCCTTCAACCATTTTCCCTTCTAAAAATGGGCAGAAATCACTTAAAAGTTTTATAGTTTGAATTTCAAAGCCATGTAAAAATATCATCTAATATTTTTGTAGTTAAGCATACAAAAAGAGTATTATATTTGCTTGATACATGTATTGATGATTTTGTTTTTCAAATGGTATACCTTGACTGGGTTTAATTCATAAAATATTTTTCATGTTTTTTCTGACCTATCAGTTTCTGTATTTCCACTGATTTGCCCTAGTCAATCAAAAAGAAATTCAGAGTCATGCATTATAGTCATCAAATTATTCAAACTTTCCTAAAATAGTTTAAAAGCAATTTAGAAAATAATGGGATATATGTTGTTTACTCTGGTCAGAGTGCTAGAAATAATGAGAGACTCAGAAAATAATATCAACACATTAGATATTCAAGAGAAAGGAGATGTAATGCTAGGAAAAATATAATGCAAAAAGCAACCACCACAAAGATGTAGAGGATAATGAAGACCAATTTAGACAAAGAACATTAGCTATAATGTTTATTGTGGCAAAAACAACATGACAAAACTATGACTTTTGGCCCTTTGTTGGAAAAAAGTTAGTGGCAACTAAAATATTGGGAACATATGTCATTGAAAGAAATAAAAATTCCTTCATGAAAATTGGAAAAATGAGTACAGGGCTACAGGCATCAACTAAAACGAGATAATGAGGACTACATGGGAGTGGAATGCAAATATAATGAATTTTAAAGAGATGATGCTTTTTATTTGTATTAATTTCTATCAGTTAGCTTTTTCTAAAATAGAAGGCTTTCTCTAACAGAAGAGAGACTTTATATTGTAATATCTTATGCTATAATTGGATAGGATTCAAATAGACTTTTAAATTAGCTAACTTCTGTTCAGGGCATACGCTAAATACTCCGGTATGAACCTTTGAACTGGTAAGAAAAGCTAAACTCCTTTTCCTATATATTTTTAGAGCTTTTAAAAAATAAAAATGATAAAACAAAAGGTAGGTTAAAATGGTTTCAGAGGAGGAGAGAGAGAAAGACACACATATCTTCCTCGAATGGACCACATAGCATCACACAATTTTAGAACTTATGATGAAAAACTACATTTTGATTGACACAGGTGAGCAGGGAGGGAGGTTGTTAGGCAGATGTGAACCACACCAAGAGGAGAGAGATGCTTAGGGGTGAGAAAAACAAAAAGGGCCCAACAAAGAGGAAACTGAGGAAGAAAAAAAGACAGGATGAAGATGGGAAAAGGAAAATGCTCAAAAGAATTTAAGCTCACGGACTTCCCTGGTGGCACAGTGGTTAAGAATCCACCTGCTAACACAGGGGACACAGGTTCGAGCTCTGGTCCGCGAAGATCCCACATGCCGCGGAGCAACTAAGCCCGTGTGCCACAACTACTGAGCCTGCACTCTACAGCCTTCGAGCCATAGCTACTGAAGCCTGTGTAACACAACTACTGAAGCCTGTGTATGTAGAGCCCGTGCTCCGCAACAAGAGAAGCCATCGTGATGAGACGCCTGCGCACCGCAATGAAGAGTAGACCCGCTCGCCACAACTAGAGAAAGCCTGCACGCAGCAATGAAGACCCAACTCAGCCAAAAATAAAATAAATAAATTTATTTTAAAAAAAGAATTTAAGCTCAAACAAACAAAAACATCCCCCTATCTCAATATTACATAAACTGTTTACTTAATTGGCATCAGCAGACTGATCGTATTACGTCTATATCTTCTGGCACATACCAGATAGTCTGATACTTGGCGGAGAGTAAACTGAAAGAACGAACTTGGTGATTTACCTTGCAGCAAGCCATGAAGCACTAAGGGTCTTGGCACTATTTGGTCCCTTTCACCCTTCCCCATCAGCCTGCAGCTGAGTCATGTTATCTCTGCACATCTGTCCAGTGTCCAGTGTCTTGTTAGGATGCAGCTGTATTTAGCTATCAGAACATGACAAACTCCTATTAAGGTTCTTAAACTTGTAATTAGAACTGGATTGTCTAGAGAACATTCTAAGGGCTCTGTGGAAAAACTCTTAACTCCATTTACTAAATATGAAATCAAACATGCCAATTAATTATAGACTGTGTCAGGGCAACCCTTTCTCTGACCACATTTCCTGTTCTTGTCTGGGGAGGGTGGTGAATGTTTTCTGATGATGGCTGTGTCGCTCTCTTCTGCTCTCTCCATCAGCTGTTTTCATATCCCTTCGGTTTCTTTGGTCCCCATCTGCCTGTGTATGGTGTCTGAGGCTGGCTTTTGTAGCCTTGTACTCCTTTAGATGAATGTTCAGTGAGTGAGACTTTGTTACTCTCAGTACAAATCTTTGCGAGTTCGTTTGCCTCTCCTCTCCTTGGTTGGCGAATGGGTTCGCTCCCCTTAGAGAATTTCTCTCCTGCTGTTGTCCCTCTGGGCATTTCCTGCTCTGCTGTTGTCCATGCTGCTCCAGCTTCTCCTGCCACCCCCTCACCTTGGGTTTCACACTGAGTTGGGCCAATCTTTCAGTGCTCATCTCTGCTTGGTGACCCCTGGTATGTACTCTCTCTTCACTTAGCATTTCCCCATAATTGGAGAAGTGAGGCTCTTACATCATGGAGGTGGGGTGTTCCAAGCTCTATGATCATTTCTCTTTAAGAAGATGGGAAAAGGAAAATGCTCAGGCCATCTGACTGACTAGGAGGTTTGTTGCCCCTCACTCTGATTCGCTGGCCACCTCTTTCTGACTTCCCCCTTTCTTTCATGGCAAGGTCTATCTCCCTTCCTTTGGAGGTTGAGATTAGAAAGTTATGTCTGTTTTTCTGACCCAGGAAGACAAATAAGTACTGTTTCAATGGTGCTTTTGTTTACTGAGCGTATGACCCAGGGTAAGGTACTTAACCTCTCTGTGTTTCAGACGTATGGGTGTATTTGTAATATACAAGTAATGATTCTGTAATATACGGGCAATGATTCCATCTATTGCACAAAGTTGAAATGAATCATATAAGGAGGAGTGAGGATGAGATGAGTGTCTTATGCTCTTAGCAAAGTACTTGGCACACAGCAAGTGTCATGGAAGGTTTGCTAATCTTATGATTCTCCCAGGAGCAGATTTATGAGTGCAATGGGCATCTGCTTGTTGGTTGTAGGGCTAGAGGAAGACATTTTAATCACTTCAATGATCATAACATGTATATTATATCCTGAAGTAATAAACTTAATATAGTTTCACAGCACCATATTTTATTGTGACATCGTTGAGTTGTGAGATTCATTTTATTTCCCCCTGAAATAATGATTGAATTTATGTGGCTTGAATGTACGCTTCACCCAGAACTGTAAAATCCATCTTTTTTGGAGGGAGGGGTGAACCACCATGATTATTATACTTGCATGGTGAACATTTCACAAAATAGCCTGCATAAGATTTAGGGTTCTTAACAGATATTTCCAGTTTCAAAAGTATATCTCTTCAGAAGGGAAGTACCACTCACAGTAGAATTGTAATCCTATGATTAACAAGTGAATAGCTTTTCCTCCAATTTATATACTCAGATGATAAATATGAGAGAGAAATAGAAATGTTGAAAGGCATTAATCAAGATTTTTGGTACTCCGTGAATGAGACTTCAGTTTTAAAATTTGAAATATTTTGAAGAGAAGTGACTAAGGGGTTTTGAGTTTTGCACAAAGGATAGATTTTGAAATTTATGAAAAGATGAACAGATTTCTTCCTAACTACCCAAATTGTGGGTGGTAGGGATGGTGGGAGAGAAAGTGAAAGCCATACATGATTTGCTTTTTGTAAACACATGTCTTCAGAGAACAATAATAAATTTTATTGTCAGATTATGAAACTGCTAGAGTCCTCTGACGTCTTACTTTATGGAGTACATACGTTTATCTGTTTTTTAAAGGTTAGCATTCTCATATATATTTGTAACCTATTAGAGAAGAAAAAGCTGTTTTGTTGGTTGTGATTGACATGTAACATTTTGAGCTGTAAATGGTGGTTATAGTTCTATATGTTAACTATATGCTTTAAGGTTTTGTGTATTTCCTTTTAGATATTTAAAAGCTCTAAGATATTTTAAATGTTAAAGGAATATTAGATACATGCTCAATATACATTTTTCTTCAAAATAACACATTTAGAATTAAAAATGCCTGTTTTTTAAAAAAATTAATTTATTTATTTTGGCTGCGTTGGGTCTTTGTTGCTGTGCATGGGCTTTCTCTGGTTGTGGTGAGCGGGGGCTACTCTTTGTTGTGGTGCGCTGGCTTCTCGTTGCAGTGGCTTCTCTTGTTGTGGAGCACGGGCTCTAGGTGCACGGGCTTCAGTAGTTGCAGCACATGGGCTCAGTAGTTGTGGTGCACGGACTTAGTTGCCCCACGGCATGTGGGATCTTCCCGGACCAGGGCTTGAACCCGTGTCCCCTGTGTTGGCAGGCAGATTCTTAACCACTGCTCCACCAGGGAAGCCCTGCCTGGTTTGTTCATCTTTAGATAAATGTTTTAGAAGAAATACTAAATTATAGGTAATTTTTTAAGGCTTCACAGGATCAAAATGTCTTTATAACATGCAATTAAACCTATGAGAAGGCTGAGGTTCTTTCTACATGGTAATGTCAGTATTATTTTCAGACACCAGGAGACATTGTTTTAGTAATTCTTCTCTTTCTTCCTTCCTTACTTCTTACCATCCATTTCTTCCTTCTTTTTTTATTTTTTTTGGAAATGATGGCAATAATATGTTGTACTTTTGAAACTGTTGCATACTTTCAGCCTTTAAAATTTTTAAAATAATACAGCTCGCATAAGTCTGTGTACCATATAGACACTTAAGAAATAGTTGTATGACTAGTAACACAACCAGTCTGGTAATAGAGTGAAACTTTTCGGATTTTTGTTATGGAAAAAAAAGCTGCTAGTGAAATGTAAATCTATAAAGGTTTGTAAGTCTCCCAAATAAATATCTCTCTATTGGGATACATTATTGTAGGCTAAAGTTTTCAGGAATAAATTTTTCAGTTTTAGGGGACATGATTTCATCTTGATAATAAAGAGCATTTTGTAGTTTTATCATATTTCAAATATTATGGGATATAAAGGCAATTCTACATGACACAGTTTAAAATTGAACCTATTTTAGACTTTCTTAGTAATAAAGCAATTTCTACAATATGAGACCAATAAAGTATTTTGGTTGGAAACAGCAAATGAATTAGAGGACTAATTACCAATTAATTATATTATTTGGTTACTACCTAAATAATATAGATACAATTGTCCAGTGTATGATTATAGTTATATTTTTACTGGATAAAATCAAAATGGATGCAGGTAGTTTAAAAGTGTCCATCTAATACAACTAGAAAATTGTCTTCCAGCGCTACTGAGAGGCATTATTTCTTGCCTTTTCTTTTTATGAACAACATAGGAAAAGTCCAGGTATGCGATGTCATGTAATTTGAACTGCAGAGAAAAATAAACTGTTAATATGTCTAAAGATATGGAGAAGGATAGATGGCCTTTATTCTGCAGTTAATATTTCCAGAATTTGATATTAGGAACATTTGACATTGGAGAACAGTGGAAATAATCTTTTAGCCAAAGGTAAAGCTCTATTTATAATGGAAAGTGGAGAACCAAAGATTCAGTAAATAAGAAAACGTTTCCATCTTTTAAATATTTCCAAAAATTATTGAGTATATTGTAGTTAAATATAACACATTTACTTCTAAATCTGCCATATTTATCT